>NC_141922.1:9910227-10213257 GCF_057802395.1 Ceratotherium simum simum
CCGAGTTCCACCAGGCTCTGCCGGTGGTTGATGTGTTGACGTGCTCACCCTGGGGCCCAGACCCGTCCCTCTCTGGGCCTCAGGCTCCCCTTCTGCCAATGACGGGCTGGAACAGATCCGAGATTCTGAAGCATGCGGCCCGCAGCGTGATTCTAGGTGATACAAGGGCAGGGCGTTCCAGAACATTGCCTCACGGAGCGGAGCGAGGAAGTAATTCAGGCTTTAATTCTCTTTCCGTCTTTGCAGCACAAGGATTTTAAATTGGCCCGATGTTTCATTATGTACCTCTCTAACACCTGTCAATCTTCCTTCTGACGAAGACAGGGCAGCTTGCCTGGGCAAGCAACAGGATGGAGCTAGGACCAAATAATGTTTTGTTTTCATTGTATTATACAATTACTTTTTCATTTCTGCAAAGTAATGTTTTCCACTAGTGGTAGAGATGTGAGTTTCCTTTTAAGATAAACTTACTTTTTTTCTAAAGTGAGTCATTAAAGAAGAGAAGGTCAGTAATTGCCGGGAGAGACGATGCCGTGCTGGCGCTCCCCTGCCAGCCTTGAGTCTTCAAACCCCCAGGCCTCCGAGGCAAAGCACGCACACGTGTCACATAGTAGGTGCACAGTAAATATTGTTGGGCACTGGATTAAAGAATGCCACATTGGGGCCAGCCCTGTGGCATAGTGGTTAAGTTCACACGTTCCGCTTCGGCAGCCCGGGGTTTGTGGGTTCGGATCCCAGGCACGGACCTACACACTGCTCATCAAGCCATGCTGTGGTGGCATCCCACATACAAAGTAGAGGAAGACGGGCACACAGATGTTGGCTCAGCAACAATCTTCCTCAAGCAAAAAGAGGAAGATTGGCAACAGATGTTAGCTCAGGGCCAGTCTTCCTCACCGAAAAAAAAGAATGCCACGTCACTTCTTAATCCACCATGCAATGTCACGCTCCCCAGAGACAGTGACACAGATGGAGGATGCTCTCTGGTCCTGAGTTCATCTTCACAATGTTGGGGTGCACAGGGGCCTTTCCTGGGTGGGGCTCTCCAGGAGTTTCCTGCAGGGGAGTTTGCCCCAGGGGTTCTCAGAGTGGGGTCGCTGAACCCCCAGCAGCGACATCTCCTGGGAGGCTGTTAGAGATGCAGAATCTTGGGCCCAGCCCAGCCCTTAGAGTCAGATCTGCACCTTAGTGAGATCCTGGATGATCACACATTCAGGAGATCCTATCAAAAGCAGGTGCTTAATCTGGATGTTGGTTTATTTTATTGTGGTAAAATATATGTAACATAATATTTGTCATCTTAACTCTTTATAAGCGTACAGTTCAGTGGCATTCAATACATTCACCATGTTGTTTAACCATCACCTCTATCTGTACTCGGGGCTTTTCCATCAACCCCAGCAAAAACTCCATACCCAGTAAACACTAACTCCCCCTCAGCACTCCTCCCAGCCCCTGGCAACCTCCATTCTACCTTCTGTCTCCATGAATTTGACTACTCTAGGTACGTCATGTAAGTGGAATCGTACAATATTTATCCTTCTGTGTCTGGCTTATTTCACTGAGCATAAGGTTCATCCATTTGTAGCATGAATCCAAACACCCTTTTTCATGACTGAGTAATATCCCATTGTATGTATATTCCACATTTTGTTTATCCATTCATCCATCAGTGAGCACTTGGGTTGCTTTGACCTTTTGGCTGTTGTGAATAATGCTGCTGTGAACATGGGTGCATAAATAACTGTTTGTGCCCCTGCTTTCAATCCTTTGTCAATACTTAGGAGTGGAAATCCTGGGTCATATGGTAGTTCTATGTTTAACCTTTTGAGAAACCACCGACCTGTTTTCCACCATGGCTGCACCATTTTACATTCCCACCAGCAATGCACGAAGGTTCTAGATTCTTCACGTCCACACCAACACTTGTTATTTTCCCTCTTTTTTATTATACCCATCCTGGTGTGAAGTGTGGTCTGGGTCCTGTTCCTGTTGCCTGCGGCTGGTGCAGTGTCTTATGCTAGAGGAGGTGCTAGACGATTTTAACCAGAGGAGCCATCCGGGTCTCCTGGTGTGCCTCTCCTTTGGGGACCCTGGTCCATTCCATCCCAGGTGGGGACCGGATGCCCTTGGATCTCCCTACACACAACCCGGTCACTATTCCTAGACAATGTCTATTTCCTAGACAATGACCAAAGCAAATGCTAGCCTCTCCTTTCTCTCCAGCCACTCCCATGTCCCTGGAGCTGGGAGTGACTGATGGGACTCACCCCACAGCCACCTCCCGCCCCCCAACCCCAGGGAGTTGGCTTTCCAAAGGTCAAGGTTCCAGGGGTCTGAGGCAGGAGTGATATCGTGGGAGAAACTTTAAGGCAGGTTTCTAAAAGCCTGGGTTCAAATCCTGGTTTGGATTTGGGACACTGGGCTCCACCAGTCTGGGCCCCAGAGCATCCTTCATCCACAGTTGAAGTGACAGAGTCAGAGGGAGTACCTCTTAGGAAATGTCTCCAGGTTTCACTATGAATAAGGAAGTAAGCTGCATCAACAGTTGTCACTACGCAGTGCGGCCGAGCTCCACCTGAGGGCGAGGGAGGACGTGGGAGTGCAGGGAGGGCATCACTGGGTGACTAATTCATCCTACTTTTAGTTCTGGAAGTCCTGCCTCCGGGGAAACCCTCAGTCCTGGGCCAACCAGAATGGCTGGTCACCCTCGGGATAAAGTCAGTGTTCGCCTGGGGGTCAGGGAGGCCCTGGGGCAGCTGTCCCTTGAGCTAGGTCTACGAGGCTGGAAACAGTTTGCTAGCAGATATTGGAGGACTTGATGCATCCAGCAAAGGGCTGATTTTTGGGCCAGAGCCCAATTATCCTGGGGCGGGAGAGTGAGGGGGGCAGAGGCAGGGGAAGTGGGCACGGAGTGTCATCCGACTCTGCTCTCACGTGCCTTACTCATATCAGCCAGTCTTGTTGCCTCAAGTGGCCAGAGCAGTACCTAGCACATAGTAGGTGCTCAGTGAACATTTGCAGAACGAAGTGGCTGGAAGGGGAAGTGGCTGTCTGAGCCTCTTCAGTCTCCAGGTGCCCATCAGAGAGAAGGGTACTGGGCAGGGCCCAGTCAGCAAAAGTGGGGAGCTCGGGGCCCAGCAGCAGGGCGGCTGAGCCCCCTGGCCAGAGGCAGCACAGCCAGGCTGACCTGTGTCCTTCTGTCCTCTGTCCCCAGAGGCTCCAGCGGGAGAAGCAGCCCAACAACTTGAACGACACCATCAAGGAGCTGTTCCGAGTGGTGCCCGGAAACGTGGACCCCCTGCTGGAGAAGAGGTCGGTGGGCTGCCGGCGCTGTGCCGTTGTAGGCAACTCGGGCAACCTGAAGGAGTCCTGGTACGGGCCACAGATAGACAGTCACGACTTCGTGCTGAGGTGAGTGCCCGGACCCTCACCCCAGCCCACCTCGCCGCACCCGGGGGCCCCTTGGAGCTGCAGGAGGCATCTTGGCTCAGGGTCAGGAGGTCAAGTTCCCAGTCCTGGTGAGCCCACACTTACCCGGGGACCCCAGGCCTCTCACTGCACCCTCCGTGCCTCAGTTTCCCCATCTGTGCATTGCAGGCTGGAGATGGACTAGCAGAGAGGAAACCAAGCACGGGAGGTAGCCAGTGGGCCAGGAGCTTGGCATCGAGAGGGCTGGTGAGAGGGCAAGATTAATTCGAAGACTTGTTTAATCTTTAAAATTCATCCCCATGTTGCAATCTAGGCCATAATATAACCATATGCTTTTAGTGTAAAACATATTTCCCTGTCACTCAGTGAAATAGATATTCCAGGAAGATGCCCCACATCTCTCTGGAGTTTCTTGTCATCTCCCCCCCACCATTCAATCGACCCAGTGGCCCAAGTGCCCCAGCACGAGAAGCACAAGCAGCGGTGAGCCTGGCAACCCCCAGGCACCTTCTAGAATGGTCTCCTGTTTCTGTGATCTCTGATTTTGTCCTCAGACCACTCACCTGGCCTCTCGGAGCCTCAGTGTGCCTGGCGCCCAGTGGGAATGTCCGTGGTGGGGGGAAAGAGGCAGGGTCAGAGTCAGACAGACCTGAGTTCAAGGCTGCCTCGGATTCCTTTGACCGTGAAATACCTACTGAACACGGTTATCATTAAGGTGAATGAGATGTGTCACCTGGCCACGGCAGTGCCTGGTGCGCAGTAGGTCTCAGTGGTGGCGATGGTTAGGCTCACTCGAGATGGTAAACTAGAAAAATATCATGAGAACCTTTGAGCTGTGTCGGATTGTCTCCATTTGACAGATGAGGATTAGGGCCCGGGGAAGGAGGGTGCTGTGCCCAAGGTCGCCCCGCGGGCTTGTGGGGCTAAAGCTGACCCTCAGAATCAGTGCCCGTGTGATGCGATGCGCGTCCTTCTCTCCTTCTCCTCCCAGGATGAACAAGGCCCCCACAGCGGGGTTTGAGGCCGACGTGGGGAGTAAGACCACCCACCATCTGGTGTACCCCGAGAGCTTCCGGGAGCTGGCGGAGAACGTCAGCATGGTCCTTGTCCCCTTCAAGACCACCGACCTGGAGTGGGTGGTCAGCGCCACCACCACGGGCACCATCTCCCAGTAAGTACCTGGAGTGGGTGGTCAGCGCCACCACCACAGGCACCATCTCCCAGTAAGTCCCCTCGGGCGTCTGGATGGACGGTGCACTGGCCCGCCCCTCTGCTCCTCCTCGCTGTGTGGGCACCTCCCGGCCCCCAGCATGCCGTTCCGTTTCCCCCACTGCAGCCTTGCTCATGGTGCTCCTCTGCGGGAATGCCTCCCCTCCCCAAGGTTCCTCCTGGAATGACGAGCCCCTCAGCCCACAGGCGCCCCCCGACCCTCCAGTTCTCCCTGGTCCCTCTCCTCCCATCACGCTTAACACACCTAGATCTTCCGCCTCCCTCCCCCTGATGACTCCCGAATAGACCTCCAAGACTTGCTTCCCCAAACTCTGGAAGCTCCCGGGAGGGAGCACCCCCCTGGGAAGGACTCAGCACGTGCCAGTTCTGACCCCTTCCTTATCTCTGCCATGCTCCTCGATGATGACAGCCCCCTGCCTTCAAACTGTAACAGTGGCCCTAGGTGGGCAGGGAGACCAGCGTCGAGCCCGTCAGCTCCGAGTCTCCCTGCGCTGCCTGCAGAGTGGGGGGTGGGGGAGGAGCTGCTCACATCTTCTGAGCGTCTGCTTTGTTCCGGGCTCTGCCCTCGGCATTCGGCACGTGCTGTCTCACTGATTCTCATGATGGTTATTAGTGCCCCCATTTCCCAGGGAGACACAAGCTTGTCCTACCCAAGATGAACTCTGCACAGAGCCAGGCTCGCACGTGGGCCCGATTCCTGAGTCCCTTCTCTTCCTGGAGAGAAGCGGCTTCAACGTCCAGATGGCCAAAAGCCTCCTTGTGGGAAGCCTTGAGGGATTGGTGCACAGGAAACCGGGGGGCTGAGCTCTCAGGAGAAGGCAGTGAGGGGAGCGGGCTCGGGCAGAGGGGGAGCCGGGCCTGGCCTGGGCTTGGCTGCCCTCTCCTTCTGCCCCGTCCCACAGGCTCGGGTGTGTGAATTGCACCAATTGGACCTAACATAAGGCCAGGTGGCCGGGCATTTACACCTTCACCTTGGGGTGCGTATAACCTTGCAGATGAAAAGGGGGCCCTGTGGACCTCACCAGCCGGCACCCCAGCAGTAGGGGGTCGGGCTCGGGCTTCTGCTGTGCCCCCTCAGGCTGTGTGGAGGGCCTAGGGCAAGTGTCCCTTCTTAACCCTCTGGGAGAAGGTGCAGGAAGCAGCAGCAGGTCCTGGAATTAGCCAAGCTCGCCCTCTGGTGTCTGTAGTGGGCTGCTGCTGCAGGCGGGGACTCGCTGTGGCCGGGAAGTGGTGTCCTGGAGACAATGCCTGTGCCTCCCCCTCCTGCCCTGCCCCCCGCTCCAGCATCACTCCAGAGCTGCAGGCAGGCAGCCAGCCCGCTCCCCACTTACCCACCTGCTCTTTCTCCCGCTGCAGCACCTACGTTCCTGTGCCCGCAAAGATCCAAGTGAAAAAGGATAAGGTGAGTCGGGGCTCAGGCCCCTTGTCCTCTGGGCTCGGGCTCACTTTTAAGGCTCTGTGCCATGATGGAGAGCGCCCTCTCTCCCCTCTCCGCCAGCATCCACTGCGGGGAGCCCCTGAGCCCCCCGGTGGTGGAAGGTAGCCCGCACTCAGCTTCCCTGCTGGAGAGAATCAAACCCTGGGAAAGGTTCCCCAAGTGGGGACCCCGGACCAGATCCTCAGGCCCACCCCAGATCTACTGAATCAGAAACGCTGGGTTTTTACGAGCCCTTCTGGGATGCCAGATGCAGTTTGAGAACCTCTGCTCTACAATGTGAGCTTCTCAAAGCCAGACCTCGCCTCCTGTCTCCATATCTCCATCTTCCCCAGTGGGCCCTGCTATGGGGTTGGCCAAGACATGAGCAAAGGGCAGAAGGGTGAAGGAAGGGAAGGGTCCACCGCACTGGTCCCTTGCACACGCTGTCATGTTTAGATGGGGAGATCAGGTCAGAGAGGTCAGGTCAGTTGCCCAGGGAAACACAGCTAGTTCTCGATACGGGTGGAACTGAAGTTCTCCCCGTGCCCCAGCACCTGCCTTTTGCAGGGGTCTGTGCTGCAGCAGGGAAGAAGCCACATGCGAATCTCGAGGGCAGAGTCGGTGGAAGGGAGAGCCTCCCAGTGATGGCAGTAGCCTGAGGCCAGGCTGAGAGACAACAGCTCAGCAGAGAGACCTGCGTCAGTCTCCACTGCAGTCCACTGCTAGGCTCCCTGGCCGTGCACACCCTCTGCTGTCTGAGAAGTCCCCTCCGCTGTCCTCAAGGCAGCTGTGGACCGTGGAACCAGGGCCAGACTGGACACCAGGATATTCCCAGCTCAGCCCCCGCTGGCTGTGTGACACTGAGCATGTCACTCAGCCTCTCTGAGCCTGTTTCCTCACCTGTAACAAGAGGAGAGGGAAAGCTAGTACACGGGGTCATTTTCAGGACTGGAGATCATTCAGGCCCACATCAGGCAAGATGGGTGGCTCAGTGCCTGTGTGTTCCTGCAGTGTACAGGAGGGTCCTTGTCCCCACCTCATGCTGTTCCCTGGAACCTCCTCCCGCAGCCTCGCATCTGGCTCCCTGGCCTCATTAGATGGTTATTCAGATGTCACCTTCTCACCCCGTGCTTTATTGCCTTTCTCTGCTGTATTTCTCTCCGAGGTGCTTTTCCAGCATCCTCTGTCTTCATGATTGAGGTTACTGCCCATCTTTTCCCCCGAGAACATCAGCCCCACGAGTTCTGCTCGCTGTGGGTCCCCCATGCCCACAGCAGTGGGTGGCACCTAACAGGTGCTGGGTGTCCTGTGCCAACCGCCTCTCCCCTCCCGCAGATCCTGATCTACCACCCGGCCTTCATCAAGTACGTCTTCGACACCTGGCTGCAGGGCCACGGGCGGTACCCGTCCACCGGCATCCTCTCAGTCATCTTCTCCCTGCACATCTGTGATGAGGTACGCCCCCTCTCCCCTGCGCCCGCCGGGGGGCCAGGGCTCCTCATTCCCTGTTCCCAAGAGAGGGCCGAGGGTGTCGGCGGCCAGGCTGACCCCATCCTCCCTCCAGGCCCCAGCACAGCCCGTCTCTTCTGGGAGCTCAGATTCCTTTCTCTACAGTGGGGCGTGCAAAGCCTCTCTCATAGGGTGTTTTAAGGAGCAGCAGTGTTCTGTGAGTACGTTCTCAGGAGCAAGAGTTCTGGGTCATTCTGTGTGAGGTCGCAAGGCAGAGCTGGACCAATGGGCGGAAGCTCAGATTTGGAGGCAAAAAAAAGGAGCAGATTGTCTCAGCGAGAGTTATCCGAGGCTGTGGGTTTAGTCTCGGCTGCTCATTAGAATCATCTGTGGAGGGAAACCCCAACACCCAGGCCACACCCCAGCCCACTGTCATCAGAATTTCTGAGAGTGGGAACCAGGCACCCAGGGAGTCCGCTATTCCGTGAGATTGAGAACCTGTGATCTTGCGAAGCATTTGCTTCCCATGATGCACTGGCCTCACCATCCGCCAGGCTGTGCCTGGGTTTCCATTGATGATCTGGGGTGCTCGCTGCTACCCTGGGCAGAGGAGCAGGACGGGGGTCACAGCGCCCACCCCCCACTAGGTTCAGGCAGGGCACTCCTATGTCCCTTCTTGTCACATATGGCTCCTCCCTCCCCCACCTGGCTCACGGTTGGAAATCCTAGGGAGAGGTGCAGAGGGTGGCAAGGCACATCCACCACCTCTGCCTCGGTTGTTCTGTCACCATCCCCCCGTCTCTTCAGCCAGAAACCTGGGTGTCCCTCCCAGAACCCTATCTCCCTCTCATCTGCACCCCCAATCCCCAGCCTGCTGGTCACAGACCCATGGGGTTCTGCCCCATCTCTTCTCCCCTGCTCTGGGGCAGGCCCGTGTCCATGCCGGCATTTACCAAAAAGGCTACGCTGGCCACAGAGACATCTCCTGCCCCTGGTGGGCCCCCCGCGCTCAGATCTGTCCTCCACACAGCAGCCCAGGTAGCATTTCCTCTCCCTGGAAGCCCCTCCCCATGTCTCTTCCTGGTCATTTTCTGCTCATTTTCCAAGACCCAGTTCAAATGTCTCCTGCCCGGATGAGCTCTCTGACCTCTCCGGTCATCAGCCCCTCCTTCCTCTGTGCTGTGGGAGCCCTGACATTAGCTCCTGTCTGTCATTTGCCACTCATGATGCTTGTCATAAGTTATAAGTGCCAAGGGCTGAGACCTGACTCCCGAGTCCCTAATTTCCCAGCATCCACCTGTGGCCGGCCAGCTCTCTGATGTGTTCAGCCCAGAGCTTGGCACAGAATAAGTGCTCAGTAAATGCTTGTCACGTGTGTGAAAGGCCCCCCGCCCAGGTGGACGTTAGCCTAAGGGAAGAAAAGGATCAGCACCCACCAGCTGCCTCACTGTGATCGTTAATCTCAGCCCCATTTTCCAGACGAGGAAACCGAGGCTCAGAGAAGCGCTTTGGCACTCGCAGGGCTGGGATTGGGGCAGCCTGCTGGGCTTCACAGCCCTGCTCTCCTCTCTACTCCACTCCCTCCGTCCTAGCTCCTCAAGCCTTGGAGAGGAGGTTGTACCTGCCCCAGAGGTGAGACCCAGCACCCTCACGGCCACCCACAGGCATAGCCTCCCACCGTGCCTTCGGGCACTGGACTTTTATTTAACTCGCTTTGGCTTCCCCAAGCCCCTGGGAGTCCCAGGAACCTAGAGAGGGGCCTCTGTGAATCCCTGGGAGTGGTGTTTACAGATTCCGGGGGTGCCTGCCTGCTCCCTTCTTAGAGGTTCTGCCTGCGGCCCCGCTGTCTGGGTCTCACCGTTGCTCTGCCCTGCAGGTGGACTTGTACGGCTTCGGGGCAGACAGCAGAGGGAACTGGCACCATTACTGGGAGAACAACCCGTCGGCGGGGGCTTTTCGCAAGACCGGGGTGCACGATGGGGACTTCGAGTCCAACGTGACGGCCACCTTGGCGTCCATCGACAAGATCCGGATATTCAAGGGAAGATGACACTGCGAAGGGTTAAGGGCTGATGCACCAGAGCGCGCCTCTCGAGGTCCAGCCCCAGCGTCTCGCCGGAGCCATTCCGTCTATGGAGCTCCGAGGGCCAGCCTTGAGGGTGCGCCCAGGTGCCTCTTGCAGCCTCTTGCACCCCAACTTTTGGCAGCATCTACTCAGCAAGGTCGCCGAGCCCTGCCAGGGCTGCAGAGCAATCTCAGAACTGGTCTCTGGTGGGGAGAAGCTCCTTGCTGCTGTCCCGGGGCCGGGGAAGGTGGGGAGACAGACGAGGGAGAGGTCCAGTCTCCAAACGCTGAGGTCATTTTGGCTTCTGGGAATCAGGGGGAGCAGATACAGAGGACGCTCATATTCTAAAGGAAAGGATGGCTTCCCAGGGAAGATGGTCCAGGGCTGACACTCACACTGATTCTCCCTGGGCTGTTTGTGAGTGAGGATGACCTCCAGGACAGAGCCACGTCGGGCCACGTAGGCACTGGGGGCAAGGTGACACCTTTCTTTGCCCGATGCCTGGCCTGTGTCTCACTTGGCGTGACAACCCCATCTCCCCTTTCTTCCCAAAGCTCATTTATGGTGGCCAGAAGAGGCTCCCCACCCCGAAGGTCTTCACCGACACTTGGCAAGGTGTCTCCGACTCCAGGAGTTATCTTCTTCCCAAGCTGACGTTCCCTTGAGTAATGGATCTTTCTGGTTATAACATGGCTGAAAGCAGATCTGACTATTTCCACGTGCCTTTGTATTTCGGGGAGAAATGCATGCGTTGGCTGAAAGGAGGCGAAAGCCCCGACTCAGGAAAGGGGACCCCTGGTAACGGCCCCCTGTGGCTCTGTAGCTGGGGACATCTTTCCTAGTTTCCTGAGCCAGAGCCTGAGTTGGAACAAAGCTCGGATGACACTCGATGCATCCAGAGGCGCCTCAGCCGTGGACGGTCACTCATTTTCACAGACCGTTGGCGTTGGTGCCCATAACCTTCCAAGGCCACACGGAGAGCCTCTGCCAGCCAGCGTTTCCCCCCAAGGGCCCGAGCTCTGGCCCTGCTGGCCGCCTGTGTGGTGTCCTGGGGGCCGGGGGGCCATCCTAGGAGCGTGACCGTCAGGGCGGGCTATGTCATACCTCATCCTCTCACTCCCCGGCTGCTCTTTCTTCCTCGTCAGCCTTCCTGATTATTTATTGATTTTTTTTTTAATTCAGCCGACATTGTGTGCACTTTGTGGCTCTGTTGCTGGACCTGGTGTTTTGATTAAGCTCACTCTTGCCTCATCCAGCAGCTGGGGAATGGGGTGCTTAAAGCGAGGTTTGCGGGAATCCTTGGACTTGGGGCCTGGGGGCTCACTGGGGGCAAATCCTGGGGTGTCAGGTTGGTAGGTTTGGGGAATGCTCTGAATCTCCTTCCCTTCCAGCCCCACTTCCTTCTTTCTCATTGTGGACTTGGATAAAGTCTCAGGTTAGGAATCTCCAAACCTCAGTGGAACCTGCTTGGGGCCAGGTGGGGAGTAGAGTCACAGGCGTAACGATAGTGATTGTTGGCTCCAATACTGACATGTAATCAGAAAAGCCACTTTTCCTGTTGACAGCATTTCCTAAAAGGCCACTGCTGCTTTGGGGAGGTGTGACAGTCTCCTGGCGGAGTGTGAAGGATGCCAGTCTTGGATGGAAGCCAAGGGGCCTGCCTCCTCCCTTCCCTGCAGTGCTCCATCAAGTCCTGCTCTCCCCGGCCTCTGTTTCTCCCTCTGCAAATGGGGAGGGAGGAATTATGGGAGCCTAGGGGCCACATGGCATCATGTGAATCACAAGAGTGCCCAGAAGTTGCGCACGAAGTTTGTTTATTTCCCCGAGTCTGTGCATATGAGCATTTTCCTGGGGACAGGTTCCAAAGCTTTTATTAGATCTCGAAGATTTAGAATCCCGAAGTTTTTTTTTTTTAAAAAACTGTTCCAGCTTTAAAATCCTTCAACACTTAAGCCTCTCTTGACTGATAAAGGCTCGTAAGTCGCTATCAGGTCATCACAAATCCTCGAGGGCTGGAGGTCATGGCAGTCCTTGATGTGAGGGACTCAGCAAGCATCTGCAGGCTCGCTGGTTAATCCTAAGGACGTATCTTGAGAAAAATGGATGCCAAGACAGGGAGCCGTGTGGAGTCTCAGGCACTTTCCCTTCTCCTGTGAGCTGAGTCTGTTGAGGGGTGTCAGGGTCAGAGAGAGCAACCTGCTTCTGGGCTTTGCTGTGTCAGAGCAGGTCCCCAAAGGGGGGACGTGTCCACGGCTGAGCTCACACAGCCCGGCCTGCTGTCTGGTCCCGGTCCCGTCTCTCCCTCCCTCCCTCTAGGCTTTTCAAGCTGTGAGATGTTTTCCAGACTGCAGAGTCCAGATCTCCCGTTTTACAGATGAGAAAAACAAGGCCCAGAGAAGGGAAGTGACTTGCAGAAGTGAACCAATTGTGGCAGATAGCACAAGTCAAACAGATTTTGAGCAAAAATAGGACGTTATTGGCTCCATGTTGAAAACATCCAGAGGCGGGCTTCCTTAGCCGGGCTCCACTAGCATCTCAAAGACCTGTAACCGGGTGCAGGTGTCTGACCCTGCTCTGCCTCTCGCTGCCGAGCTTCCTCCCTAGGCTGCCCCTCTGCTCCCCCAGCAAGCCGTAGTCCCTGCCTCCTCACAGCGTCCCTCCAGTGGAGGAGACAGCACTGCTCTTTCCCTGAGCGCCAGCAGACGTCTCCTTATGTCGCACTCGCTTAGCAATGGGCACTTACCCGTATAAAGGCCAGCCTTTGTGGCTGGGATTAAGTGCATCCATTGGGTTAAGCCAGTGGGGGCCATACCTGGGTGAGGGTGGCTGGGAATCGGACAAGAGTGTCTTCCACACGGCCCACGATCAGCAGGAGAACGAGAAGCACCCACGCGGGGAGGCTCTCGTGTGTCCACTACACACAGCTGGACTCCGTGTGGCCCCGGGCAGGGAACAGTGGGTCCCCACCTGCAGTCTCAGCAACAAGATGTCTCAGCAGCATCCCAGCCTCTGTCTCCCCCCCAGGGAGCCAGGAGGCTGATTCTCTCGAGCTGGAGGCACCTCCAGCAGAGGTGACATCTGCACCCACCTCCCCCCGGGAGCCCCTGCCCTCACCCACCTGTTAGGGGAGAAAGGGGGGCGGGTGTGTAGCCTCTGACTCCTGGATCGATCAGGGGCAGAGAAGAAAGTTCTTAAATTGATGCCTTTTGGAACTCTGGCTTCATCAGCTATTGTCTAGCAAACCACACAGGCTGTGCTTAGAGGGAAAGCTGATACAAGAGAATAGGACATGAAATAGAGGAGCCGGACGAGAAGGTGGGGAGGGCAGCTCTTGTAGCCAGAGGCTTGATGGCGCCCCAGTCTCTGCTGTGGCCAGGAGGGGCTGCGAAAGGCTAGTCCCACCTCTGGGTGACCTGGGCCTCTGGTGCCAGTGGAATTGAATCACGGAGAACATTTAGAACCGTCAGGTTTGCTTTAACTGTCCTCTTCAAGGCAGCCTGAACACACAGAAAAATAGAAAACTGAAAAGAGCTCACTGTTCCTCACGTGGGTGTGATGGAAATGCTTCCTCCAGGGCAGGCCAGCCCTGAGTGGCCGCTGTCCAGCTGGAGATGGCTGGACGCTGGCCACGTGCCACCAGGAACCAGCAACTGTCCTCGCCCCTCCAAAGGGCTCGGGGCTCTCATTGTGTCACGGGAGACATCGGGTTTGCAGCCAACACGTGGCCCCCACTAGCCATCCTCCCCTGTGGTCGGGACTAACAGGTTTCCAGATGGAATCCTCTTTCCTCCTCTTGTTGGTCATGAAAACATCAGCTCGGGGCTGGCCCGGTGGTGCAGCGGTTAAGTGCGTGGGCTCCGCTGCTGGCGGCCCGGGGTTCACAGGTTCTGATCCCGGGCGCGCACCGAGGCACTGCTCGTCAAGCCATGCTATGGCGGCGTCCCATATAACGTGAAGGAAGATGGGCATGGATGTTAGCCCAGTCTTCCCCTGGAGGAAGGTCTTCTTCAGCAAAAAAACACATCAGCTCTCCTGCCCCCGGGGCGCTACATGACACCTCTGTGCAAAGAAAGGAAGAGAGACAGGAGGAACAGCAGAGACAGGCCAAGCGCATCTCAGTTTGTCAGCATCAGGGCGTTAGGAACGTTTTTCGTACCAAAAGCGCCAGAGAACACCATGTGTCCTACAGACAGACAGCCCGCCCCCAGCCTCCTGTGTTCCCTCCCAGCCCCTCAGAGGTCCACACACCTTTGACCTGACCCCATTGCTTAGCTTCTGTCATAGTTCAGAACTGCCACTTGTTGCCCACCTGCCGTGGCCCAGAGCCAGACGCCAGCTTCCCCGCAGTGTCAGGACCCCGCCCCGTAGGATCCCCGTGGGGGCACAATCACGTTAGCATGTCACTGAATTCATGGCAAAGCCAAAGCTTCCTGAGCACTTTCTCTTCTTTGGAATCTTGTTCGGTTGGTTGTTGGTGTTTTAAAATCTGCTTTCTTTTCCCCCAGCCTCGCTCCGTGGCTTGCAGCGGAGCGTTAAGCTGGATGCGTTTTGAATGAAGTTAGCAAGAGTCTGCCTTCCTCGGCCTCTGCTCTGTTTTATTTATTGTTGAACATTTCCAATGATCCGAATCAAAGTGAATTAAAAAAAGAGCTATTTTATTGTTTGGGTGTGTTTGTTGTTTTCCTCTGAGGGCCCTACGTTGGTGCTGCCCCTTGTTTCCACTCAGGAGATCTTTTCAGTCCTAAAAAGGCACAATGTCTCACCTCCTGAGGGCCTCCTGGGTTAGTGTCCGCCCCAAACAAGTGGCCAGAGGCTCAGGAGACGGGGAGTCAACCTCTGCTCAAACCCTGCTGTGTGACGGCGGCAAGTCACCTAACCTTTCTCAACCTCAGCTGCCTTATCTGCCAAATGGGTGCCACAATACCGGCCATCAGAGGGGGTGTGAGATTAAGAATAAAAGCATCTCCTGAGGGGATCCAAGGCAGCTGCCCTGAGCATGTGCAGAATGAAATCGCCTCGGCCAGGGCCTAATGTGGGCCCAGTTAGCGTCCATCCTTTCCCAGTAGATGGTCACATCCATGGATGGATGCAAGTCTGGCTCGAAGCTGGCACAAATCTCCCATTTGTTTGTTTTAATAGATCCAGAAATCCAGTACTGGGACTCAGTAATGTAAATTTGGTGTAAATGATAACACCTCCCAGTTTGTGTGGTACTTCACAGTTTGCACAACCCTTCCCTCGGTATGATCTTGAATTTTCACAATGGCCTGCAGGGCCCATGGATGCTCACCAGGGTTCCACATGAGGAAACAGGTGCAGAGAGTTGAAGTCAGGGGAGGGCAGAGGTGGCGTTCTTATCCGGGGCCTCCTGTCTCTCTGCTGCCTCCCGGTTACTCTGTGCTCAGCCAAGAGGATGCCTCCCGAGTTCATTTGAGAAGTTTGTCTGTGGTGACCTCGTGAAGGCAGCCCGCAGGGACAGGACTGTGCAGAGATGAGCACAGGTGCCCTGGAGCCAGGCTGCCTGGGTTCCTACTATTAGCTGTGTGCGTGTGAGCAAGTTGCTTAACCTCTCTGTGCCTGATCTCATGGATGGAGTTAGGGTGATGGAGTACCTACCATATAAACACGCGTTGAGGTTTAAATGAATTATATCATGCCAGGGCCCTGCTCTCATCAATTGTTAACACACTCCCCACCCGCCTCCTTTCCATCAGAGACCCAGCTTCCCCCAATTGGCTCCTGGTTGACATCACATTACGGCTGCAATGTGGACAGACGGCCACAAGGGGGCAAGGCCCCACTGGGAGAGCTCAGTGGGCGGGGCTCCCAGGTGGGGCCAGCCTCTCCCTGCACATCACACATTTCTCCCAGGCGGAGCCCCCGGTAGGGAAAGGGATTAGCGAGGGCCATCTGCAGAGAGCCCTGAGGATCTACAGGCATTTCCTCAGGACCCTCCAGGCGCCTGCCCCATACAGGGGACAAGAGCCAAAGCCCCGTCTCTGCAGCACCCTCACACCCCACAAACGCAGGTCCTGCAGGATTTGGTGGTGGGACCCTGGGAAAGTCCTGGGAACACCCCTCAGGCTGCTCCAGACATGCTTGATTGCTCAACAGAGAGCTATGGAATCAAAAAGAAGTTCCCGAGACAGGGGTTCTAACTTCTTTTTGCTTTATAACATGAGGATTCTTAGACACACAGGACTGACAGGAGCGTGTCTGAGCCCCGATTGTCCGTTCCCTAGATTCAATGGTTGTTAATGTTTCCACAGATGCCCCTTATTTTTCTTTCTTTCTTTTTCATCATTGTTAATTTCTGCCGTGTTTAGGGATCTCCCTCAGACGTCACTTTGTCCCCGTGAGCCTGAGTGGGCACCTCAGGAGTGTGCCTGTCTTGTCCCACTACAGTGTCACCAGCAAGGCGGAGCCGTCCCCGGGGCCTCTGAATGCCTTTGGTGGTGAGTTTATTTACACCAGGACTCATTAAAGGTCGTGTCACGAAAGGCAATGTTACATGTATATTCAGAGGTCCGTCCCTCCCTGGGTGAGAGGCCATGTGAGGTCCAGGCCCCGGTGCTCTGGGGCCTGCAGGGGAAGTGCCCCCAACTGATTGGTGGGTCCCTCTGCTTCCGCTGGAGGAGGGCTGGCCTCTGCCTCTGCTTCTGCGCCGTTCACAGACTCAGCACCTACCCAGCACAGGCGCCTCCAGGGCTCAGGTCCGGGCAGCCCGCCCTCAACAAGCACCATCTGTGGGATGGTGATGACGGTGATGTATTTTTTGCCCCCGTCACTCTCCCTCCCTCCAAGCCCACCCCTGGGCCTGACCAAGGCCTGGAGCCTGGAGAAGAAGAGGAAGCTCCGTCCACGTGTCAGAGTCACGGCCCTCCTGGTCATCTTCAGCTGAAACATTGGGTCCTCGTCAAATTGGCAATTCCAGGTCACCTGCTTCTCAGAGATGCTGGGCACCTCACCACACCTGACATTTTGTGAGCACATGAAACGCTTCAGAGACTGGCTGCACTCAACACCAGTCCCCTTGCCATAGACTGAATTGTGTCCCCCAGGGTCACATATTGAGGCTCTAATCCCCAATGCGATGGTAGGTAGACATGAGGCCTTCTGGAGGTGATTAGGTTTAGTGAGGTCATGAGGGTGGGGCCTGCATGATGGCATTAGCATCCTTATAGGAAGAGACACCAGAGAGCTCTCTCTCCTCCTTCCATGTGACGCCACATCCCAGCTCAGCTCCAGGAAGCACAGCACGCCCCCATCTCTCTCCATCTCCGGGCCTCCATAGGGCTCACTCTCAGGCGGGCCTGGCTGCTGCAGGCAGGGGGCCACATTCGGGGACAGAAAAGTCAGCTCGGTTGGATGAAATAAACAACAGGGAATTGGATATTTTGCTGCAATTCTAAGCAGCAGTCTCCAATTCAGCTGACCCAGAGTTAATTAGCATTTGACTTCCACTGGCTCCTGAATCAATCTCCCCCATAGCTCAGAGCCCATATTGGGAAGGGGGATTGAGGCCCTGAGACCCCAGCCTCTTGGAGACAGAGCCCTGAGCCTTGTCAGGCTATAGACCGTTGTGGCCATGGGTCTGGATGGGAATGTGCGGGGGGGTGAGTGAACAGCCCCAGGAGGAGGAACCAGGCAAGGAGGCGAGAAGGACCAGGCAGAGGCCACGGGTCCCCGGGGCTGTGGGGTGTCCCCAAGGCCCTGGGCAAGATGACTTCAGGGAGAAATGAGGCCTCGTGGTGCCACTCGTCCTGTCCTCGAAAGGTGGAGAATCACTGGTGGCCGCGGAGGGAGGCTGAGAGTGGAAACCAGGCAGGAAGAGCTTGGGAGCTGGAGAGGAGAAGGTAAAGACGGAGGGAACTCCAGTCCTGTGCCCGGAGGGGAGGGAAAGGGCTGCAGCTGGAGGGGCATGGGGGTAAGGGAGAATATTTATTCGATATTTGGGGGGAGATGGTTTTTTAATGAAAGAGACTAGAGCAGAGAAGGAGCCAGTGCAGAGGGGAGGTAAAGGAGGCAGGAGAGAGAAGCGATGAGGGATGGAGCAGGGTCCCCGTGAGGGGAGAGGGCCTGAAGGGACCCCCACCTCCATTACAAGAGGATGGCGAGGGGCCAAGGTGGGGACCGAGGGGCAGGCGGCTTGGGTGGCACGAAGCTGAGGTCGTTGCCATCTGAGCTTCATTTTCTCCCCTGGGGTCGGGGGAGGTAATGTGCCCAGAGTGAGAGGGAGGCAGGAGGATGCAGGGACCCAGCGAGAAGGGTTTTCCCGTTGCCCGTGGGTACCTGGCGCCAGCTGACCTTGAAGACTGAGTCTGGGGGCTGGCTGGTGTGGAAGGCCCAGCTGGGGCTGGAGGGGATGAATTTAGAAGGTCCTGTCTGCGGAGCCTGGCGCCTTTGCTCAGGGTGCGGGGAGGGGAGGTGGCGTCTGCAGGAGGGAAGCAGCGGGAGGCGAGGGGCATGAAGACCCCAAGAAGGGAC
Source organism: Ceratotherium simum simum (assembly GCF_057802395.1). NCBI lineage: Eukaryota > Metazoa > Chordata > Mammalia > Perissodactyla > Rhinocerotidae > Ceratotherium > Ceratotherium simum. The sequence continues at coordinate 9,928,308 of NC_141922.1, forward strand.
TGGCTGGAGTGAGGGAGCTCCTGGGGTCCTGCAGGCATCAGGACACAGGACGGACTTTACAGGAACCCCTCTGGGAGCTGGCAGGCCGTGAGGCTGTGGGCACCAGGCGTCTGATGAGCGGCCTTCAAGGTGGGGCAGTTCCGGGTGATGGAGAGAAGGTGGAGCGAGGAAGTGGGGGTGAGTAGACACTAGGGCCCGAGAGGGCAGGTGCTGTGTGTAAGCTCCACGGGGACACCAAAGTCACTGGGGTGAGGGCACAAGTTGAGTAGAAATGCACTTGACCAACTCGCAAATTCTGCCAGGAATGAGGGAAAGTAGGCAGCAAGGTGGTGGGTGCGGCGATGGGAAGAGGGGATGCACCATAGCTAGACGGCGTGTGCAGAAAAGAAAAGCTCGTGGGGCTTGAGGGGGGCCTGAAGTCCAGCAGCATCAATGTGGCCAGTGGTCACTCTGGACAGGCTGCTGGGAGCTGGACAGGAGAAGCCATAGGCTACGACGCTGGCAGAGTCCTCAGGACCCCCAGGCACATCTCACAAATCGGGGCAGCCAGCCTGTCTCCTTGCAGGGCCAGAGACCGCCATGATGCCACACGCAGGGCACACTTCCTGACACACAGAAGACCTTAGCAACAGGTCGTGGTCGCTGTCAATTCAGAAGATCCTTTTTGGAGCCCTCGGAGCGGGTGCTTATATATAATCTGTTGCTGTGGAAGGTTGAATGACCTGCGGGCACCTTTAGTAACAGAGTTCAGGCACAGCTTCCTATGCTGAACTTCCAAGAATTCTGAGAACTCCTTCCCCTCCACGTTTTATAACATTTGGTCCAGCTTTCCTGAAACTTTGTCCAAAACAGGGAGCTGTAGTTGGTGTAGACGTGTAGATTGCTGGAAGATTTCTTCCCTCTGCAAGTCCCCCAGGGAGAGGGCTTGGCTGGGTCACGGGCACCCACAAGCCCTGGGAGCCAAAGATCTGGATCCAGACATGGAGCTTCTCCGTCAAGTTGGAATGATGATCCCTGGTTTGTCTGCCTCATGGGACTGTGTGAAACACTAACACACTTTTTATGTGTACATACACTTCATTGGACAAATATGTGCCGAGGGCCACTGGGGGCTGGGAATGGACGAGACAAGTTCTCTGCCATCAGAAGGTCACAATCTAAAGGGGGCGGACAGCCAGACAGCCAGACAGCAGCAACGCCCAAGAAAAGTGGGGGATTATTAATAATGACTGTGGCTCCCTTTTGCACGCCGTCAACTCGGGCTAAGTGCTTGGCCCCCATTAATCTCATTTCATTCAGCAACAGTCCTGCCAAGAAACACTATTCCCACTGGAGGAGAAATTAAGGAGGAAACTGAGCCTCCGAGAGGCAGAGTAACTTGCTAGTGAAGAAGGGGCGTAGCCAGGACTCCAAAAGCAAGGTGCTGAATTTGAGTCCTGAGTAATGGTTTTGAGTGCTCTGTTCCCCCCAAGAGCATGGGGCAGCGGACTCTCAGCTTTGCTGCAGACTGAAGCACTTTGGCGATGAGCCCCCATGGGCTGCTTCGCCATGGTAGACCCGGGAATGAACACCAAATGGCTGTTCTGACTTTGGTCAAGAGCGCTGAGCAGGCCGCCTTGTCATGGTGGCCACCAGAGGGCGCAATGGACCCACCTTTAACCAGATTTCCCAGCACAGGGTTTGGTTGGCGCCGGGAAAGGGTTTGAAAACCGCATGAGAAAACACACACGCCCATGTGTAAGGTCAGAACTCAGAGAATTGGCACTAGATATTATCAAGACCAGCACCCTCCAGATAAGATTGATATCTCTGCCACTCAGCAAGGAGAACTGGGTCAAGAGGAAGTCTGGGCCCGGCTGGAAAAAGTCTAAACTCCAAGCAAGTGTGAACTGATGGAAACGTGATGTCACGTGGTGTCACATTGTCCTACAGCGTAGCTGGCCTGGCCCGGGCTGGACCCCCAAACCTCGGAATTCCCATGGCTTCCTACTCCCAGCTTCTCCATGACGCATTAGCTTTGTAGCTTGTGGGGAAAACCTGACCTCGTCAAACCTTGGTTTCTTAGTCTGTAAAGTGGGCATGAAATGACAGAGTACAGATAAAGCAAAGATGGCAGGCGCCATTGTCTGAGTCCTTTCTGTGGGCTAGGTACTCGGCCAGGCATTTATCGTGCATTTTCTCATTTAATTCTCTCAGCAGCCCGTGAATGAGACAGTGTTACCATCCTCACGGAAGACCTGAGGCTCAGAGGCTCTACGTTGTTCGCCTGGGGCCACACACCCCATAAGGGACCAGGAGGACTCAAGACCAGACCTGACTCTCTGAGTCAGGGTGGGAGGGGCTAATGCTGCAGTCAAAATCCTGGTGACTTAGAACAGAATGACGACGGTTTATTTCTTGCCGTGTCAGAGTCTGATGGGCTTGGCAGTTCTCCTATGTGGGCCACCCTGGTGGTAAAAACTCAGGCTCCCCAGCTGTTTTTATCTTGAGACACGAGCGACTTCAATGCTTGACCTTCAAGGTCACTGGCAAGAGGGGATGGAGATTGCTCCCTAGCTCTTCACGGTCTCCACTTGGAGTCAACACTCGTCTCTTCCACTCTAGGTCTAGAGGCCAGAACTACCCACATGGTCCAAAGAAAGCTGCGAGGGAGGCTGGGAGATGCAGTGGAGCATCTGGACTAGGTGAGGAGCCCTGTCTCTACCCAGGTCTTTCCTTGATGTCACAGACCCCAGACCCGGCCTTGGAGCTGGCTGGCGAGAAGCTCCCTGGGCCCGCCGTCAGTCCCGAGTGTACGTGGGCAGAGTGCTCGGTTCCACGGGCTCAGTGAAATGCCACACGGCAGGGCAGGCCCTAGGGAAGGACTACAGAGACAGAGGGCGGTGGAATCCAGGCTGTTCAACCTCATCTCTGTCAATGTCTTCTACCACCCGAAGGGCTGTGAGTGGACGAGGAGCTTGGTGTGTTCCTGGTGGCTGTTGTTATGTTTACCTGGATCCCTTGGTGCGAGACTGTTCGTCCCAGGGCAGACTCTCCCGTGAGAGCATGAGCTGCTGTCTCTTGAGGGAAGTGAGCTCTGTTTTGGGAGCTGTCCAAGCAAAGGCTGGAGAACCACCTTTGGGAGATGCTGGAGAGCAATTTGGGTGTCAGGGAAGATACACTGGGAAAGGCGGGTAGATCCTGCCATGAGTCCAAGCCACCCCTGCTCTAGCAGGCTGCAATGGTGCTGCTTCCATACGCTGGCTTCTGGGGCCTCCATTCCCAAATCTATACGTGGAGGGCTTGGACAAGATCTCTATGTCTCAAGCTTTGACACCGAAAGACACCCGATTCCACACTTGTCCAAGAAAAGTCACCAACAGAAGTCCCGAGGCCCGAAACGGCTCTTTCTTCCCTTCCCTTCCCAGGCACATAGGAGACACTCAAATAAAACTTGTGTTGGCTGACTAGTAGGCCTTTTGGAATTTATCCTATTTACATAGAATGAAAGCTCACACGTATTGAGTATCTACCATGTTCAGGTCTATTCCCGGTGTTCGTGTGATGTGACTCATCTGCTTCTCACACAACCCTGGGGGCAGGTGTCTTACTGGCATGCACGTTTTACAGATTAAAAACACAACAACAGGGGCCTGCCCGGTGGTGTAGCAGTTAAGTGCGCGCACTCTGCTTCGGCGGCCCGGGGTGTGCAGGTTCGGATCCTGGGTGCACTGATGCACAGCTTGTCAAGTCTTGCTGTGGCGGCATCCCATATAAAGTAGAGGAAGATGGGCAGAGATGTTAGCCCAAGGCCAATCTTCCTCAGCAAAAAGAGGAGGATTGGCAACGGATGTTAGCTCACGGCTAATCTTCCTCACACACACACACACACACACACACACAACAACAACACAACAGGGGCTGGCCTGCTGGCGTAGTGGTTAAGCCCATGTACTCCACTTTGGTGGCCCGGGGTTCATGGCTTCAGATCCCGGGCGCAGACCTACACCCCTCATCAAGCCATGCTGTGGCAGTGACCCATATATAAAGTAGAGGAAGTTTGGAATAGAGGATTGGCCCAGGGACAATCTTCATCACCGAAAAAAAAAACAAAACAATACAACAGCAAACAAACACGTAGGTACAGACAACAGATTGGTGGTTATCAGAGGGTAAGGGGAGTGGGGGAGAGTGAAAGGGATGAAGGGGCACATCTCTATGGTGACAGGTGGCAACTAGACTTTTGGTGGTGAGCACGATGCAGTCGATACAGAAGCTGACATACAATGATGTACACCTGAAATTTAGATAATGTTATGAACCAATTTAAAAGAGCTCTGAGAGGGAAACCACCTTGCCCAGGCTCACGCAGGTTATTAGCGGTAGACCCCGAATGTGAACCAGGTTGTCAGGCTCTGAACTTGCGCTCTGAACCCCTACCCTAGGCTCCTTGCAGTGTCCCCCGAAATAGCTGTCAAACGCGCTGTTCAGGCCCCCGAGGCTGTGTGAGGCACAGCAGAGGACAAGCTCCTGGAGAGAAAATATGCTGGAAGAGATGTGAGTCATGACACTGAGTATACGTGCTCCATCGCCCTCCCAGGGCCGTGCGGACAGGGGGCTCTCTGCTTTGCTCTAATATGAAGAATTTTGGAGGTGAGCCCTGTGGGCTGATTTGTTATGGAAGAGGCAACCCAGTGCAGGGAATGCTGGGCGCTGGCCAGCATGCAGGGGTGGAGGCGTGCAGGGGTATCGGTACAGCTCAGAAAAGAGAGGGTGGTCGCATCCAGCTGAGGGAACCCTCACAATTAAATAGGCAAGTCTGGTAGGGAGGGGGTGGCATGCCTTGGGTACCCAGGGGACACATCCCTCTGCTGGAGGAAGCCCAGGCTGAGTGTGGGGGACTGTGGGGCTCAGGGGGTGATTGAGGTAGAGGGAGCTGGCCAAGTAAAGAGGGTGGAGAAGTGTGTCCCAGGCAGGCAGAAAAGCACGTGCAAAGCCTTTCTGTACCTCCACTTCCTCATCTGTAAAGTAGGAGTGATGGCTCAAGAATAAATAAGAAAGTGCATGTAAAGCACTTAGCACAGTTTCTAGAATATACCTAGTATAAGAAAGAAAAATAGAAAGAGAGAAAGAGAGAGAGACAGAGAGAGAAAGGGAGGAAAGGAGGAGGGGAAGAAGGGAGGAGGGGAGGAGGGGAAGAAGGGAGGAGGGGAGGAGGGAAGGAGAGGAGAGAGAGGAGGGGAGAAGGGGAGGAAGGGAGGAGGGGAGGAGGACGGAGGGAAGAAGGGAGCAGGAGAGGAGGGGAGAGAGAGAAGGGGAGGAGGGGAGGATGGGAAGAGGGAGGAGGGGAGAGAGAGGAGGAGAGGAGGGGAGGAGGGGAGGATGGGAAGGAGAGGAGAGAGAGGAAGGGAGGAGGAGAGGAAGGGAGGAGGGGAGGAGGGAAGGAAGGGAGAGAGAGGAGGGGAGGAGGGGAGAGAGAGGAAGGGAGAGGAGGAAGAAAGATGAGGTAATACTAAAGCTACTAACATATAACATTTTTAAACAATTATTTCTAACTAGTATTAACAATAAATTCTTTTTAAAAATCTACTTAAAAGAAGAAAATATTTCCAAATCATATACCCGAGGAGTCTAGTTTCCAGAATATATAAAGAACTCTTACAACTCAACAACAAAAAGGCAAACAACCCAATGATAAAATGCACAAAAGATTTGAATAAGTATTTCTCCAGAGAAGATAAATAAATGGACAACAAGCGCCCGAAAAGACACCCAACGTCGTCAGTCATCAGGGAAACGCAAATTGAAACTGCAAAGAGGGCCAGCCCCGTGGCTTAGCGGTTAAGTGCGCACGCTCCGCTGCTGGCAGCGCGGGTTCGGATCCCGGGTGCGCACCCACGCACTGCTTCTCCGACCATGCTGAGGCCGCGTCCCACATACAGCAACTAGAAGGATGTGCAACTATGACATACAACTATCTATTGGGGCTTTGGGGGAAAAAAATTAAAAAAAAAAATTAAAACAAAAAAAAAAAAGAAACTGCAAAGAGATTCTACTTCATACCCACTAGGATGGCTGTAACCAAAAATGTGGAACATGAGAAATGTCGTCCAGGCTGTGGGGAAATTGGAAACCTTGTGCACTGCTCGTGGGGATGTAACGTGGTGCAGCTGATGTGGAAGATAGTGTGGTGGTTCCTCAAAAAGTAAAACAGAGAATTACTGTGTGACCCAGCAATTCTACTCCTAGATGTGTATCCAAAATAATTGCAAACAAGTGTTCAAACACGCGCATACGAATGTTCACAGCAGCACTCTTCGCAGTAGCCAAAAGGTGGAAACCATCAAGCGTCTATCAACAGAAGACTGGATAAACATTGTGAGGAATACATACAATGGGATATTATTCAGCCACAAAAAGGGATGAAGTACCGACACAGGCTATAGCATGGATGAATCTAAAAAACATTATGCCAGAAACAAAAGGTCACATATTATCTGATTCTGTTTCTGTGACACAGCCATCCTGTGTAAGTCCATAGAGACAGAAAGCAGATTCCTGGTTGCCGCGACTGGGAGGTGGGGTGGGGTGGGGAAGAGGGAGTAATGCTTAATGGGCACAGGGCTATAATCTGGGTTGATGCAAATGTTTTAGAACTAGATAGAGGTGGTGGTTGCACAGCATTGTGAAAGTACTAAATGCCACTGAATAGCACATTTTAAAATAGTTAATTACGCATTATACGGATTTCACCTAAGTTAAAAAAATAACTAAATAAAAAATAATTTAAAATAGTAATAAATAGGGGCCAGCCTGGTGGCGTCATGGTTAAGTTCGCACGCTCCGCTTCGGCAGCCTGGGGTTTGCAGGTTCGGATCCCGGGCGCAGACCTATGCACCGCTTGTCAAGCCATGCTGTGGCGGCATCCCATATATAAAGTAGAGGAAGACGGGCACGGATGTTAGCTCAGGGCCAATCTTCCTCAGCAAAAAGAGGAGGATTGGCAACAGATGTTAGCTCAGGGTTAGTCTTCCTCACACACGCAAAAAAGTAGTAATAAATAAAAAAATTTTCAAGCATTTTCTCATTTAATGAATGAGCCCTATGAGGTGGGCAGAACGTGTTAATAATCCCTTTTCATGGATGTGGAAATGAAGGCCCAGGCTGGTTAAAAGACTTGTTCAAAGTCTCACCAGATCTTAGCAGAAGTAGGAAGATCAGGCCCAGATTCCCTGACTGTCCTGCTTTGGGGGAGAATCTAGGGGCCGGTGTCTGCATTGCTGAGTCCAGGGCCAGAGGTTAGGGAGACAGGAGTCCTTTCTGGGCCGAGTCTTGGGGCAGCTGTCCAGCTTGTGTCTGATGGGCGGGGATTCTTCTTGAAGCCTTGAACTAAGGGGTACAGCTACACATTCCCAGCAGCCAGGCCTTTGGGATAGAAGGGGAGGGAAGGAAAGAAGGGAGGGAGGGTAGATCAAGACAGAGAACAAGGAGAGAGAAGAGCTGAACCCTTCTGTTGTCCCCTGGCCTGTGGGGTTTCTTTTGAGTTTTCTAAAGGAATTGGAGCCCTTAGAATTGTTCCAGAAATAGAGCTTGATTGCATGGCACGTCCTGGAAATCAGACTTCCTGTTATGGAAACATGGCTTCCCTTAACCAGCCAAACTTTCTGAATTGAGGTGGAAAATGCAGCCTCTCTGGGTCACGCTTGCGTAGACAGTGGAAGACTCCTTGGCTTGATGCTCGAAGGCACAGCTGAGTGGGAGTGTTAGAAAAAGCAGAGCTGATCATGTGATGCCTCTGGCCCGATTCTTCCCAGGGCTCCCACTCCCGTCCCAGCCTTGGTGGCAAAGGCCCTACCCCAGCCCCACCCCCGACTCCAGCTCTGCCGGGTTCCTTGCTGTGGCTGCTAGGGGTGCCTCCTTTCCTGCTCTTGCACTAGCTCAGCCGGGACAATGAGCAGGGGCGGGGATGGGAGCAGGCTTCTGGACCACTGGAAAGTCATGCGCTGCCCTCTCAGCCTTGGCTGGAGGGTCCATCACACCTTCCCTCCTTGTACCCCCCACCCTGTGTCTCATCAGGCTTCCGGAGTCCCCAGGACAGCCATCCACCCTCAGAAAAACATGTTTTTTCTATCAGAATTGTTCCTTTGCCTTTCCGTCCACCTCATCCCACGGGGAGCTCTTAGTCAGAGATGTGTGAGTGCTCCGTCTGTCCTCAGTGTCCGCACAGCGCCTGGCAGCTAGCAGGTGCTGGGTCAGCGCGGGCGGAATGGAAAGGGCATCACTTTGTATAACGTTGGGTAGATAGGTAGACAGGTTAATGGGAAGGTTGAAACACCATGTGAAGGGCAGGGAACCAGAAGTCAGATCAGAGAGCCCTCCCTGCCTAATTCCCAACTCACTGGGAAGCCACAGGACTGCACTGTCCCTCCACTGATCCCAATTCTCTATCTATATAATAAGGGGTTTGGGGGACCTGATGCCAGAGGCCTGTCCTGCTCTGATCCTCTGTGAGACTCGGAGCCCGTGGCCTTAGGTAGGATGGAGAGGATGGACCTTCCCAAGACCAAAGACTCAGGACAGCACAATTATGGACAGTTGCCTCCCTTGGAAGAGTCTACCTGGAGAAGGATGTGGGGTGCTAGGAGTCAGGTGTCCCCAGGAATATCATGCAGTATTCCAAATTCTAACTTTTCCCTTATACATTAGTGGCCATAATCATATATGTTGCTTACAGCCTTTGCATAGAGCCAGGAGCAGAGGCCACCAGCTCCACATTTAGGGAGAGGCAGTGACTTATCCCAGGCCCCACAACAAGCCTTGCTCTCCTTCATTTGGCTTTGAAGGTCTCTGTTCACGTGCAAAACTGACCTAGGAGAAGGAGCTCAGTGAGTCCAGGCCTGATGTCCAGGCCCCTTTGTGTAAATTATGGGGCTTCCCAGCCTCAGCCCCTAGCAGAGTGCTGGAGCTGAATACCGAGGTCAGATCCATTTCGAAGGGGTGAATCTGGGCTGGGAGGCTCTGCAATGGAGTGTCCTGCAAGTTTGGGTGCTGTTTGAGGGCGAGGGATCAGAGGAGCCACAGAGCGATGGCTGAGAGAGAGATGGGAGTGGAGAGGGAGGAAAATGGAGTTGGTCTCAATGGGCAAAGACAGGTTTCTTATTAAAGAGGGCAGTTCCTTCCAGCATGCTCCATCCTGCCACGGTGAGTGCTCTGTATGTGCTCTGCACCAGCAACCCCCCAACTTTAAAATCCTTCCTGCCGCTAAACATAGCCAGAGTTCCCAGTGAGACCCACAATGTTTGCCTGTCACCAACCCTTCCAGCCTTCTGCATCTCACATCACCCCTCTCCCCTCTTTCTCTCTGCCCTGTGCCCTCCTGTACCCCACATCTCACCATTCCCCCACCTCGCGTGTCTGCTCTCCTCCGTGCCTTTGCCCTGGCCGTTCCCACCTCTGATGCCCTTCCTGTGTTTCTACAAGACCAGCTCCTCCTCAGTCCTGATGCTCACCTCCCAGCCAGAACTGGTCCCTTCTCTCCTCTGTCCCCCTGGGCTAATGACAGTGCCCTAAATTAGCACTCAGGACAACTTGCTAAATTGGTATGGCTTCCTGCCACCTCTCACCTCCTCCATCACACAGTACACAGGGACTTGTAGCTTTGCATCCTCAGTGCTTAGCACAGTGCCCTGCATTCAATTGATTCTGTAATATATAACAGCCAACATTTCACAGGTGCAGACTATGGACCCGGCACTGCATTGGTGCTTCACATGGATGAATTCATTGAACCTTTACATCAACGGGCAGGGCTGCTGCTGCCCGTTATACAGAGACGCAGCTTTGAGCAGTGAGCAATATGCATGGAGTGAACCTGCTTGTAATGTAGATATCATCCTTATCTTCATCATCATCATCATCAGCCTCATTTTATAAATGAAGAATGAGAGGCACAGAGACCTTCAGTAACTTGCCCAAAGTCACAGAGCTAGGAAATGACAGAGCCGGGATTTGAACCAGCCACCTGACTCTAGATTTGGGGCTCTTAACTACTACTCTGCTATTTCCTACCACATTTGGCTGCCAACATGTGCGTTTTGAATGTTGAGAGGAAAGAACTAATGGACTTAATGCATTTAAGAAGAGAGACAATCAGAATGCATTTCAGGTACAATGTTACGAAAGCGTATGGACATGGATCAAGATGGCGCCCCTTCCAGACTCAACGGTCTGTGATGAATTGGTGTTGCGCCGGCTTCTCTGATTTCCACCCTTCTCCCGCCTGCCCACAGGCTGGAGCACCTCCTGCTGATGTAGCAAGACCGGACCCTGCCACATACTTCCTGTGTGGGATTTGGGGCAAACTTCTTAATCTCGCTGAGCCTCAATGTCCTCATCTGTAAAATGTGGAAAAGTAAAAAGAAAAAGCACCTTCCTCATAGTCTGGTTAAGGATTGAAAGACGTAATGCAAATGAATTGCTTAATACAACGCCACAAACATGGTGAGGGCTCAAGAAATGGCTACAGAAGTCTAATATATTTTTGATAAATATGGTGAAATTTATAGTGTGGACACTGTACCCTTGTCCTACTCTGCCCATGTCCCAGAGGGCTGACTCCTGCAAACTACATTTCCCAGGCTCCCTTGCTAAGGGGTTCTGGCTGGGTTCAGCCAATAGGAGGCACTGATGGGGGACAGAGGGCAGGTGTTTCTTGCTCTGCTTTAGGCAGCATCTTTGCTGTGGCTGTGCCCCCTCCCTGGTCCCAGCCCCAGCCAGGCAGTCCTTGCCAGGGTGCCAGCTCCACGGGGCAGTCTCAGCCTGGGCTCTGAAAATAGTCCCTCCTCCTTTGTCTGCCAGTCCCAGGAAGGGATGCTTCTCCTGTTGCTAAGTCCCATGTGAGTAGGGTTTACCAGAATTAGTAAATAAAAATACAAGAAACCCAGTTAAATTTGCATTTCAGATAAACAACAAATCACTTTTTAGTATAAATATTCCCAAATATTGCATGAGACATATTTACACGCAAAAAAAAATTCACTGTTTATCTGAAATGCAAATTTAACTGCCCGTCCTGTATTTTATCTGGTAACTCTACATGTAAGACTCCTCAACTCTTCCGACACCATTGTACCTCATTCTCCGTATTAAATGTCCTTTATTAAACTTCCTGGAAGGGGTTCTTTTGTTGCTGGATCCTGCTCGATACAAGTGCGGGGTCCAACATGAGCTGATGGCGTATTTCTAGAAGCCTCAAGTTACTCCCTCACCCCAGCCTTCTATTCACCTTCCAGTTCTCGGGAGTTCAAAGAAGAAGAATGTGGAATTCAAAACTAAAATTAATTGAGCATCTCTTCGTGCCAAGTACTGAAAAACTTGGCAGAGATAAAATACTTTGGTATCTTAATTGCTGGCATCGGAGCACCTCTCAGAGAGAAGTTTTATTTAGGAAAATACCTTAACAAGCTACTTGAGGTGGAATCTGAGACCCTGAGGTCGGAGACTGGGACAACAAAGGAAACAGCTAACCTGCTATGCTTAAGAAAATGAAGGAAATCTTTTTTGCTTCTGAGAGAGCAGGGAAGGGATGTTCCAGCTGCTGTGTTGTTGTGCAGCAAAGCCCCCCAAACCTAGTGATGTGAATCCACAGTTTACTATGCTCACGAGTTCTGCAGGTCAGGACTTGGGATGGAGCAGAGCATACGTGGCTCGCATATGCTCCACGAGGTCTGGGCCTCAGCTGTGAAGACTCCCAAGAATGGGTTGTCTCAGCAGCAGGTAGCTGGAAACATCAAAAGGCATTGCACTCGCCAGGTTGATGCGGCCTCAGCTGGGGCTGGTGCCAGAGCATCCGTCACTGCCTCACCGTGTGGTCTGGGCTTCCTCACAGTATGGTGGTTTCAGGGGAGCTGGACTGCTTACAGGTCAGCTCAGGTTTCCAAAAGCAAGAGTCCCAGTGGACGAGGCCGAAGCTGTGTTGTCTTTTGTGACTCAGACTCAGAAACCCCGTAACATTATTTCCTCCGTGTGCTATTTGCATGAAGGAGGCACAGGCCTGCCCAAAACCAAGGGAAGGGGATGGACCCCACCTCTTGACCAGAGTGGGGCAAGGTCACATAGTAGAAGAGCATGTGAGATGGGAGGCATCGTTACAACCATCTTTGGAAAAAAGCACAATCTGCCACAAGAGAGAGAAGAGAGAGAGGAGAAGAGGAGAAGGAAAAAGAGAACCAAAACACTGACATTCAAACGGAACACTATGTGGAGAGAAAGGGAGTGAAAAAAGCCAGGGCACAGGGGCAGGCTAGCCCTACAAACTTAAAAATGGGTTGTTGACTTCATTTGGAAGTTGTACGCGTTGCTGTGAGGTGAATATCGTCCTCTGCCTTCCACGAAATTTAGTCAAGTATCCTGTACACAAAAAGGCCTTGGGCTGGGCTGTGCACATGTGTGTGTGTGTGCGCAAGTGTGTTTCACAGGAAGGGATGGAGTTCCTTGTCTGACTTATCGTACGGTGAATAAAGACGGAATGAAGACCCTTAGACTTAATCCATCCAGCAGAAAGGATAGCAAAATGCTGAGCTCCGAGCCTTGAGCCCAAGTCCCTGTGAACTTGCAAAAACCTGGGTGGGCTTTGGACTCCCATCGAGCGTAGAAAGTGGTGTCAGGCCAATTCGATTTGTTCATTTATTCAGTAAGCTTCGGTTGTGCACCTACCTTGTGCCACAGACAAGGCAAGCAGCGGAGGGAACAACAGTGACCAAGATACCAGGGCCTCGGCCCTCATGGAGCTGACAGTTTAGTAGGAAAAGAGAGGCAATAAACAAGTAAGCAAAAATAAATAAAAATGTCAGGGTTGGCTGACAACCCCAGATCTCAGAGGCTTACCACACTAGAAATGTATTTCCTACTCTCAGAGAAACCCAATGCGGGTGTTTATCAGGTCTTCCTTGATTTGGGGGTGCAGCATCTACTATCACATGACCCCTATCTGATAGGACCCCGTGGTCCTCCCTGGATCCTGCATATATGGCCTTGCAGACAGGCGCTGACAGAGCTTGGAGGACCATGTGGGAGATGCTGTAAGCCAGGCTGGAAAGGGAGGCGTCACTCCCTCTCACGTGCCACTGGCCAGGGCACAGTCACGTGGCCACACCTCACTGCAGGGAAGGCTGGGTGGTGTGGTCCAGCCGTGTGCCCAGGAGGGGGAGGAACATGGCGAACGTTATGAAGGAAAGAAATAAGGGATGGAGACAGGTAGTAGGTGGAGGAACCAGGTCATGCTGAGCTGCCGAGTCAGGCCTGTCCGAGGAGGGGGGACTTGGGCTAAGACTTGAAGGGAGAGCTGCAGCCAGCAATTCACGTGGCTGGGGAAGGGCATCCTGGACAGAAAGGAAAGCTACGACAAATCCCAGAGGCGGGACCTGGCTTGGTGTGTTCCAGGACCTGAAAGTTGGCCCGTGGGAGGATTTGGGGTGAGAGTGCAGAGGCGGGTGGGGGCCAGACCCCTCGGTTCAAGCCGGCCCCTGGAGGGAGCTCATCCTGACTCCGAGTGCTACTGGAAGCCACTGGCAGGGGAGAGCCAGAGTCTGAGCTATGTTTTCAAAGATCTTATCCTCATCCCGAAGGGCGAGGAGACCTTTGCGGGCACCTGAGTTACCTGAGTGAGAGCTGTCCATTTCAACCCTCACCATAGCTTTGGGGAGGAGATGGAGTTGAGCCTTGTGCACGTGAGGAAATGGAGGGTCAGAAGCCCAGTGATTTGTCTGCACTCGCTCACGATCCTGGCATGGCCAGGTCTAGCTCCAAACCCAAGGCCAAAAGAGAAGCCATGGTTGAGAACAGAGGCCAAAACTCCATCAGGATCCCAGGGTAAGGGAGTGCTCAGAGGGCGCTGTGCAAAGGCCATGCCTGGCAGCGTGAGTGCCACACCCCGGGAGCCCACAGTGCACCTTGTCATCCCGAGGGACGGGTCTCCAGTGCCTTCTCCACGAGGGGCTTCTCCCAGCCCTGGGAGTGGGCCCCATGGAAGGAAAAGTCCCGGATGCCTGCGCGGGGTCCGGTGGAAGACTTGGTGACCTTAGGACAAAAAGTCTGTCAGTGATCATCGCAGAGAGGGGTCAAACCCACCGTGATCAGCTGAATAACGGCTCCCTCCCCAAAGATGTCCACATCCTAACCCCAGAACCAGGGAGTATGTTGCCTTACACAGCAAAAGGGATTTTGCAGATGTGATTAAGTTAAGGGTTTGAGATGGGAAGATCATCCTGCACTAGCAGGGTGGGCCCAGTGTAGTCACAAGGGTCCTCATAAGAGGGAGGCAGGAGACGCGGAGTCCGAGACACATGTGACGATGCAGCAATGTGGGGCCCCGAGCCCAGGAAGAACGGGGCAACCTGGGGAAGCTGGAAAGAGCAAGGAATGGATTCTCTCCTAGAGCCTCTGGAAGGAATGCAGTCCTGCCCACACCTTGATTGTAGCCCACAGAGACCTGTTCTGGACTTTGACCCTTAGAACCATGAGATAACAAATTCTTGTTAAATTTGTTGTTGTTTTAAGCCTCTAAGTTTGTGGCAATTTGTTAGAGCAGCCACAGGAAACTATACGCCCATCAACTGAGACGGTGCCGTGGGGACTTGGACAGATTCCAGGACTTCTTTCTGGTTGTTGTTAGCTTCTCTTTTCTGCTTCTGCACAAACATTTTTCAGGAAAACTTTGAATCCAAAAGCCCTGTGGGCTCATCTTGAGATGCCAGAGAATGCTTGTCGGAGTCCCTGACTCTGAGACAGCTTGAGGGCCGGGGTAGAGGTGGTCGCTGAGGTCCAGTGGGAGGGAGGGCGGAGCCTCCAAGTGCCCGGAGGTAGAGAGAAAGGAAAGCCAGTTGCCCCATAGCGAGACTCCTGGGCCAGAGCAACAGACACCTCCCCTGAAAAGCTCCGCACCACGAGGGCTTTCGGAGGCCCCAGGACTTGGCACCAAAGTCAAGGGGCCCTTCCCACTGCTGGTTTTCAAGACTCTCAAGGAGCTGGGCCCAGGCAGGAGCCCAGCCCTTGACCCTCGGCCACCTTGGCGGAGGTGATGGTTTTGGCCTCCCTGAGGCTGGTGAGCAGCTGGCAGGCTGGAGAGCAGGGCTGCTCAACCAGTAAGGCTCCTGTTTGTCTGGCGTGGCCTTTCGGTGACTTAGCGCCCCTCGGCCTATTTGTGAGGGTGTGCGATATCAGCGTTTAATAAAGGGTAATGAGTAACCAGGATCCTGAGGCCTCCACACCTTGCCTTTTATAAACACAGCTGACTGCCCCCATCTCCCAGGCACTTTGGGCTGGGGGTGAGGACATAGGCCTCCCGTGGGGACAGGGGCCTGAACCTCAGCCCTCCTCACCCGCTAGGGGTCACCCAGCCTCTCTGGAGGCTCCGTGTCTGCCTCTGCCAGGGCCCTGCCTTTGTCACTCAGCAAATGCTGATTAACCACGAACTCTATGGCCTCTGCTGAGGGGCACAGGATACAATGGAAGGAAAGCAGATGGGGTGCCTAATAACTACCCAGTAAATGAGGATTCCGTCCTCCTCAGTCCCCACAGGCGGTGTGAGTTTGCCTTCAGGGGCTCCCAGATCCCCAGGTCCTCTAAGAGAGGTGTTTCTGGTGGGTAAGGGCATCTTTAAGGTGGATGTGGCACAGGGGTTGCCATCCCTGCGGTGTCGTGTTTGGGGTCTGTGCACCCAGGAACCTGTGGCACAGTGCAAGGAGCCCAGGCTCAGGCCTCCCAGCTGTGTGTCCTCAAGCAAGTGACCCAGTGTCTCAAAACCCCAGTCTCCTCCTCTCTAAAATGAGGATCATTAGTCATGGCTCCCAAGGTGGTTAGGAGCGTGGACGAGGTGATTTACAGAACGCTGTGTCCTGCGTTCCAGCACAGAGCAGGTGCCTGGTAGAGGGTGGCTCCCCCTTCTCCCGTCAGCTCCACCCCCTGACCCCACGCCCTCAGCGCCCCAGCAGCAGAAAGCCTCATTCTGTATGGTAGGGAGCTCCCCGTGGATAGACGATTTCGGGCTTCTACATGTGTGGTAGTAAGAGAAGATGGGCACATACGGGCGTACCAGGGCCTGAGGTCCTCTTGAGCCACCTGTTGCGGGCAGGGCCCTCCAGGGAGGCCAACCATTGAAGAGATGGGGAGCAAGGGTGGGGCGAGAGCAGCAGAGGTGATGGGGTCAAGAGGACATCCCTATTCCTCAGACCTGCCTTCCACCAGGACATGGGGTCTCGGCTGTGCGGCCTTGCCGGAGGCTCCTTCATGGCCAGGGCAAAGGCACAGCTTGTTTTGAGGTCCAGAGAGTTTGACAATGTCAAGGACAGTTCAGAGAGTGTCAGCTGATACAGTCCTAACATGCTAGAGTTGGAAGGAGGCGCAGACACTACTGGGTCCAAACCCCCATTCTACAGATTAGGAAACTGAGACCCCGAGGGGTGGGGATTTGCCCAAGGCCATAGCTGGGAATCCCATCAGGTGTTCGTAACAGGGCAGTGCCCAGAACAGACCTGTGACCTCCACAAGCCACTTCTGACCCTGCAGGCTTCCTCCCAGGGTCTTTGGGCTCCCGGCCAGCCCTGATGGAGAGAAGACCCAGTGCTCTACTCTGGGCACCAGCATCCAGAACATCCCAGAGCATGAACGCAAGTGCAGATGCCTCAGTTCAGCCACCAGGGCCGTGGGCAAGAAAAAGACCCAGTTCCCTCTAGGAAGCTGTGGCAGGGCCACCACGGGGTGGGGGGTCGGGGCAGGAAGTCGAAGGACACTGTGACAGGAAGTGACATACCATTTGAGCTGGGTATTCATAAGATTTGACCTCAGAGAACA
The DNA here is from genome assembly GCF_057802395.1 of Ceratotherium simum simum. Classification (NCBI taxonomy): domain Eukaryota; kingdom Metazoa; phylum Chordata; class Mammalia; order Perissodactyla; family Rhinocerotidae; genus Ceratotherium; species Ceratotherium simum. The sequence continues at coordinate 9,945,135 of NC_141922.1, forward strand.
AGAAAGGGAACATTAGGTACCATGTGTTGAGATACTGAGTACTTTCTAGAGAGGAGAAAGTACTACATTGCACGAAGGACATTGTGCTCCATCCGTTAAATATATTGTTTCATTTAATTCTTGAATATCTCTTCCTCAGAGAGGCCACCTAGCAAACAGACTTATTCCCTGTTACTCTCCACCTCAGTGCTGAAATTTCCATCCTTTGTTTTTTTGTTGAAGACATTTAGTCATTCATTCAACACATATTATTGGGTACCTACCATCTGCCAGGAAGGAGGATGACATGATGGGAAAAAGTGTTTTTAAAAATCAACTGTCTTTGGGGGCCGGCCCGGTGGCACAAGCGGTTGAGTGCGCGTGCTCCACTGTGGCAGCCCGGGGTTCGCTGGTTCGGATCCCAGGTGTGCACCACCGCTCTGCTTGCCAAGCCATGATGTGGTGGTGTCCCATATAAAGTGGAGGAAGATGGGCATGGATGTTAGCCCAGGGCCAGTCTTCCTCAGCAAGAAAAGAGGAAGATTGGCAGATGTTAGCACAGGGCTGATGTCCTCACAAAAAAAAAAAAAAATCAACTGTCTCTGCCATCACAAGGCCTCTAGTCTGGAGGTAGGACGATATATATTAAATAATTATACAAATAGCTCTTGGTTTCCTCCCATTAAACCGTGAGCACAGAAGACCAGAACTGAGTTTGTCCTCCGGGGACGAATGGTACACAGAACTCACGAGTTCCTGAAAGCCAACTGTTGAATACATGGGAATCTCACCGACCAGTTCAACTGCTGGCTGCGTGAAGTCGATGATGGTGGGAGTGTTTACACCACAAAAATCGGCAGATTTTTACTTCTTTTGCAGAGCGTGTTTCCTGGCATGGCCTCTTTCCCTCCACGTTAGGGGGCCCCACACAGCAGCAACTCAGTCACTACGTCGTCAAATGGATGAGCGCTCATACAATCCATTTCTTTGAAAGGAGAGTTGTATTATGTCCACTTTTCAAAGAAGGAAATTGATCTGTAAGAGGTTTAGCAATTTGCACAAAGTCGTACAGCTTGTAAGTGGTGAAGCCGGACTGCAGACTCGGGTCTCCGGCTCCTATACTCTGCTCTCAACCTTCAGTCTGCATGGCCAGGCCTTCCGGGGAAAGAGAATCGTCTACACTGCAGGAAGGAGGAGGGTGCTCAGACACCAGGGGCTGCCTGGTGAGGCCAGGGCAGGGTTTGCGAGAGCCCCGTGCGAGATCAGATCTGGGTTCTGAATGTCGGGAGCAGCTCCCTGAAAGGTGGATACAGAGGATGCTTTGGCCTGTTGCTGGTCACTTCTGTTTCCATAAATAGAAGCGTCCACCCGAGAGGCCCGGAGCCCTTCCCAGGAGGCACGTTTGAAGCCTATTCTGAGGTGAGGTCAGATGATGCACCCGGGGCTGATTGCTTAAACGTGCACTGCTGGCAGAGCTCCCAGACAGACCAGTGTCCTTTAGAAGAAAAGGTAGTTCATTAAGGGCTCTGTGTCACTGGCTTTCGCCTCCTCTGTCAACCTGAGAGCCCTTGAAGGTGCCCACACTGGGGCTTCATTGTCTCGCTGACTCCTGGCTTTATTAGCACTTACCCCACAGCGGGCACTTGGCGGATGTTATGAATGAAGGAGACAGTGTACCTCTGGTGTGAGTTGAACGAATAACACCTTTGTTCACTCTGATTTAAAAGTAACATCAACTTAATACAGTGTTATTTTGGAAAACACAGATAATTATAAGAAAGAAAATAAGAACTATATCCCAGCCACAGAGATAACCGTGCTTATCATTCTGGTGTATTCTTTGAAAAATATGTGTGTGTGTGAGGGTGCACATATATATCTGTGTGTGTGTATTCTTATTGAATCACACCGTACATACACGTTAATATTTTGTCATTTTCACACAGCTCTTTATCAGGAACCGTTTCTCATGCTCTTACAGTTTTGTATAATCTTCATTTTATAGCATACCATCATACGGAATTACCAAAATTTATTTAATTGATCCTCTAATTTTTGACATTCGTATTGTTTACTGTTGTTTTTTATTCTTATAAATAACACTGCAGCAACAATTTTTCTTCATAAATCGTTGTCCAGATGTATGATTTGTTTTTGCTTTCCTTTTTTATTATGATCCTCTAGTAGTAGAATTAGAGGGTAAGGAGTTTTAAAAGTAATACATAAGGCTAAATTGATTTCTAGAAAATTTGTTCCAGGACCTTCAAGAACAACGAGTATCAGTGTTTTTAACTTCACAGATTCGATAGCTAACCAGAGTGTGTTTCTTTGATGGCTAGCGGGGGGAACTGCATTTTCCATTTATGGGTGAGCCGTTGACATTCCCTCTTGCTCTGCTCTGTGCTCTGGAGTGGAGGGTGCAGGCCTCCAGCACCAACTCTGGGCGGTCCTGGCGTCCTCTCCTGGAGGCCTATCTGGCCCCGAGGCCCACGTGCTGCAGCTCTTGGCCCCCTGAGCTGCCTGCTCTCGTGGAGGACGATCAGAGCCGCAGAACCAGGATTTTGCCTGGCACCGTGGGCAATGCAGATCCCAGGAGAAGATTGGCACAGGGTGAAGATTTCTGGGAAAAGCCACAACCCAGTGGCCAGTGCCCGAGGCTGACTTGGCACCCTGATGCCCCCCATCCTCAGTGGGAGGCCAGGACGGGGGGAGGCCCAAGGCAGACGTGGAGTGCAGCCTGGCTGGCTCCCTGAGCTGCCTCCCAGCTCACTTGGCTCCCAGCAAGGACCAGCCACCACCACTCCAGGCTGTTTTCCTTGGTGCTGCGGCTTCCTCCTCGGGGAAGGGAGGAAGAGAAGATGAAAAGTAGAAGAGGAAGAGAAAACAGAGATTCCTGCCTCTGGGTCTGGATTAGGAAGGAACTACAATCTGTCTAGATTTTCGCTCAGAATCGCCACTAAAACAGTCAACAATTGCATCTCTGCATCCCAGAGATGAAGGTCGCCAGCACCGTTTCATCTGGGGGAGCAGCTAAGAACTGGGGCTCTGGAGCCAGACTGGGTTCCAGTCCCCACCTGCCACTTAGTACCCACGTGACAGTCACTTCACTTCGCTCAGCCTCCAGGGGTGAGATGAAATAACAAACGCAGCCGAGGACAGAGGGCACACACAGGGAGCCTTCAGCGAGTGTCAGCGGTCACCACGGACATTGGTTTCCTGTCGCTGCTGGAGCAAAGGATCAGCAATGCAGTGCCTTAAAACAACACAAACTTGGGATCTGACAGTTCTGGGGCTGCAAAGTCCTAAATGGGACTCAGTGGGCTAAAATCAAGGGGTCAGCAGGGCCATGTTCCTTCTGGACGCCCTGGGAAATTGTGTTTCCCTGGCTTTTCCAGCTTCGAGAGTGGGCCTGCATCCCTTGGCTGGTGGCCCCTTCCTCCATGTTCAAAGTCAGCAGTCACATCACTCTGCCATCTGCTCCCGTCAAGACATCTCCTTTTCTGACTCTTCTGCCTCCTTTTTCCATCTTTTAAGGACACTTGTGATCACCTTGGTCTCCCTGGATGATCCAGGACAATCTCCCGATCTTAAAATCCTTAACCTGATCACACCTGCAAAGTTGCTTTTGCCATGTAAAGTCACATATTCACAGGTTCCAGGGATTAGGACATGGCCATCTGTAGGAGCCATTATTCTGCCTCCCACACTGTTACATTTTCACACATATTAACGCCTATTCTTTGCCAGATGTAGTGTCTTATTCTGTACTGGGTAAGATTTAGGTCTATTTTCTCAAGGAACTCACAGGCTAGTGCAGATGACAAATAGGCAAACAAAGAGCAAATTAAAGAGTCTCCGATGTATGGATGTCGTTCCATACAGGGAATGGAGGGACAAAGGAGGAGAAAAGACCTGGGGAAGAAATAATCCCAGGTGGAGGGAGCAGGATAGGCAGAAGCATAAAGGTGAGAAGATGCCAGTTAGAGGCCATGTCAAGGAGTTTACTGTAACTCCAGCTTGGAGCATGTAGACACCTATATACAGTGTGCGTTGAGTCAGGGGCTGAAGGGTCTCCGAGACATGAGCCTAGAGAGGAAAGAAGAAACCAGATCATAGAGAGCATTGTATGTCACGGTAAAGAGCTTGGACTTTATTTAGTAGACGATGGAGAGAAGACAGAAGGTTGAGAGCACTGTGCGACGTGGTTAAATTTGTAGTTTACAATGATAAGATGGAGTGTGGATTGTAAAGGGTGATGCTGCACAGGGGAAACCAGATCTCCATTACCATCCATCCATCCGTGCATTCAACTATCTATCTAACCATTCTTTAATCCATCATCCATCCATCCAATGGTCCATCCATCCATTCGTTAATTCATCCGTAAATACATACATTCACATATATGTTCAATTAATCTATCTCTATCCATTCTTTATCATCCATCCATCTACCCACCCATTAAACTATTTATCTATATATTCTTTAATTCACCCTCCTTCCATCCATCCATCCATCCATCCATTAAATTACTTATGTATCCATTCTTTAATTCATTATCCATCCACCCACCTATCCATCCATCCATCCATCCACCTACCCATCCATCTTCCCATTCATTGACTCTCAGTCCATCTATCCATTCCATAAACACTTATTTAGTACCTATTTCTCTGCCTGGCACTGTGCTCAGAATGCAAAGACATAAAAGGCACAATCTCTGCCTTGAATAGCTCAGCTTCTGGGAGAATTGACAGTTGAATAAAAGCCAACTTCACTAAGTGTGATAAGTATCAATGATAAGTATCAAGATAGCAAAAGGTCTCAGGGGTAGGGAAGGAGATGAAGGAGATGTGGCTGAAGCAGGCACAGTAGAAGGATAGCCTATCCAGCCAGAGTGTGAGATTAGGGAAGACTTCCTGGAAGAGGCAATGCCTAAAATGAGTATTTAAAGTTGAGTAGGAGTTAACAAAGCAAAACAGAAGAAGAGTGGGAAAAGAATTCCAGACAGAGAGGACACTTAAAAGCAAGAACAAGACTGGTGGGTTCTAGAACTCCTCAAGGGACAAAAGCCAACATTAAGCAAGTAGCAGGAATGATTGTCCCTGTGCCCAGTAGAATGTCAGCTTCATGAGGGCAGGAACTTTGCCTTGTTCCATGTCTTATCCCTAGAGACAAGAACAGGGTCTGACACAAAGTAAGTGCACAACTAAGAGTTGTTGAATGAATGAATGATGCATGAATAATGATGAAAAGGAAGTCTGTGCCCTTACGTATGTTTCTAACATCCTTCATTTCTACCATCTGGTTGTTATACTTACTATGATTGATGTTTTCAATGTTAAGTTTGATACAACTTGCATTCTGTTTCAGAACCATGATTCTTGCCTTTGTTTTGAATTATGTTGGCATTTAAATGGACTCAATATTCCTCAGTAGCTAGTTATGGCAGCTCCTCCGTCTTAGTGTCCTGTGTCTTGATTTATCTCTTGGAGGACAAGAACTCATATCAACTGGTTTTTCTCTCATTTTCTTTTACTTTCCCCAAGAGGAGCTCATGGACACTCTGGTTCCTAATTTCTTGCTTGGCAGCAGATGCCTGTCTGTTGCCTTCATACATGAAAGTCAACTCGGCTGGATTTTACACGTTTGGGCCCCACTTCTTTCCTTCAAAATTTCATTGCCATTGCCTCTGGCAATTCACACTGCTGGAGGAAAATCAGGAGCCAGCCTGGCTTTGTCTCCTCCTGTTCTCCGTGGCTTTTTCTCCCTGAATGTCTCGGAGGTCCTCTCCGTAGCATTCAAGTTCAGTAGTTATATCTTGGCATTGGTTATCTTGCAGGCATTTTTTTTTTCTGGGACTTTGTCCATTGAATGAGTATATTTATTTTAGGCAAGTTTCATTCTAATATGTATGTGAATAATTTTTCTCCCATTTTCTGTTTTCTTTCTCAGAAACCCCGCTTATGAATATGTTGGCTATCTTCTGGCTTCCTTACTTCTCTCTCCTCTGCCTTTACCTTATGTTTCACTCCAGTGGAGTAAGAAAAAGAGAGGAGGAGAAGGTAGGACCAGAAAGGAAAGGAAGGAGAGCAGATCACACAGGACTTTGCAGCTCCCCTAAAGTTTTTGGTTTTTCCTTTGAGTGAGATGGAAAGCGATTTGAAGGTCAAGAAATAACTACTCTTATTATCGTTGCCTTTGTTGTTGTTGTTGCTGTTGTTAGTAAGATGGCTGCTGTGCTGTGGATCATTCCAAGTTGATTTTGGCCATTGACTGGGTTAAATATGACCCTTTTTTGGGCTGCTAGGAATCCATGCAAAGGTGTGATTTCTGCGACTGGGTTGTGAATCATAATGCCCTACCCGCAAGGGCCAGGCTGAGCTGCCTCCCTGGCTATCCTCCTGGTCCCTGGCCCCAAACAAGCAGCAGAACAGAATCCATGGTGCACAGCACACGGCTGAGTGTGTCGCCAGCAGGGGACCAATGGAGCACTTGTGGTGCTGGCACTGCACTTGGCACCTCCACCCATTATCATCTCATTGAATGAGATTCCAGCATTCAGTGAGCTGCTGGAATCCAAGCAAGAAATTAGGACTGAGAGTGTCCTGAGCTCTTCTTGCTGGAAAAGAGTTCCAGCAAGCTCTTTCCAGGCTTCCCTCGTTATCACTGGGCTTAAAGGAAGAGGCAATTGCGTGGGGGCAAGTGAGGGGTGGAGGGCGGCAACTGACAGTATCTTAGGCAGAGTGATAAAGCCTGAGGAATCGGAGCAGTGGCTGGAGAAGAGAACCTGGGCATAAAAGCTGCCAATTTTGCAAAACCAGAAAAGAAAGGACGGATGGGTCCTTATGCAAAAATGAGGGCCCTTGGGGAAATGGGGCGCTAATGTAGCAAGCCAGAGAAACAAGAACGGGGCAAGCCAGAGATGTGGGAAACGAGTGAGTGCCTGGGACAAGACAGTGCCTTTAATGTGTCCCTGAGGTTAGATGTATGAGGAGAAAAGAATGTTCGAAATGCAAAGCAGAGCCAGCGAGAGATGTCAAGGCTCAAGATAGTTTCCCAAGAGTCAGACTCTAACACAAGGATTTGCACGTAGGTAGTTTATTTGAAAAATGATCTCAGGAAGCACCAGGGAGTGGGAAATGGGGAAGGAAGGGAAGACGCCAACACCGGTTGCATCCATGCACAGGCCCGCCCCTGCTGTGGTTCTCTGAGAGACCGCAGAGAGCCTGACTCAGCACCGTCTCACCAAGGGGTGAAGGAGCGGGACAGAAATCCACTAACTCCCACCCGCCATTGGTTAGGGGCTGCTCCTGGAACTCTGGGCTCCTCCCTCCTGCTCCAGGCACAGGCTGAGCCACCCCTGCTCAGGGGGACTTTGCAGGTCCTTGGCAAAGAAGCAGTTGGTCACTGAGAGAAAATGGGTGGGACATTGACAGCGTCAGCCTCAGGCAAGGGTGCAGAGGTATTCCTTGGGATATTGTTGCCAGTGGGTGAAACCACATGGGCCCTGATGGATTGCATATGATCCCGCCCCAATCCCAGGCCAACTCTGCCACGTCTGATCATCACGGGGGTGTGGGAAGAGAATCTCTGGTCTAATGGGCTCACAGTCCCTCCCTCTCCACCAGTTGATGGTTTTCTGGGAAGAATGTTCATTTTCAGCGTGACCAAGGGAACCATAAAACCAGCTGCCACCTCGACCTCGTCCCACCCATGCAATTCAAACCGAGTGAACCTGTGTTTCCTGCCAATGCATGTGGATATACGTACTTCTCTTCCCTTTTTATGACTCTGGAAGTATTACTTTCACATTATATAAAGTCTGGAAGATACAAAAACATGGAAAGAAGGAAATAAATTACACCTGAAGTCCTATCACCCGGAGATAAACATGGTTAACATTTTTGTAATTTATCTTCCAGATTATTTTCGTTACTCATATTTTTTGGATGATTGAAGACATAGGTTTATATATACAGTTAACTATCCTGCTGTTTTAACCTCACATATCCTGATCTTTTTTTTCCTTGTTCAATAAACATTTGGAAACATGACTTTTATGACTGTCTATCATTCCAACGTGCAGCTTATCTTTGTCTGATCTACTCAGTACATAATAGCTGGACATCAAGCTTGTACGAATGTTTACACTGTAACGAACACTCTGATGACTATCCTTGTGCCTGGAGCTATTTTTGCACCTCAGATTATTTCCTTAGGATCCCACCCCCCATACTGACTCTCCAGAAACGAGACTATTATGATAGAGTATACAATGAACCTGGAAGAAGGCAGAGCGGAGAGAAGCCAGAAATGCATGGCAAAGCCTACCCAGAACCTTCTCAAGAACAAGGGGACATCACGCTGATCCACTGTAGTTTTTTTTTTTTTTTTTTAATTAATATTATTAGGGACGAGGCAAGCTGAGGGAGAGGAGAAAATGTCTGTGCTTATCAACAATTTCTTTCACATATTCTTTTACATGAATAATGGGAAAATAGGTTAGAGGTGACTTCTAGCTGCTAAAATCCTTTCTTTTGCTAACAGAACCCCAATTTTTAAATGGACACATTACTGAACAGCTAAGAAACTACATTCCCAGCTTCCCGGTGACCATGTGGCTAGGTTTTAGCCGACGGGAGGCTAGTCCAAGTGTCACATGGGGTGCGGTGGACAGACTGTTACAATAGTGCCCATGATCCTCGCCTCCCGGGGTTCACATCTTTGTGTGATCTGCTCCCCTGGAGGTGCGCGGGAACTTTGACTTGCTTCTAGATATATAGAATACTGCAAAGGGGATAGGATGTGTCTGATTGCATACGTGTGATTACATGTACATATTTATGTACATAAGATGGTAGTGTCTGTCTCACAAGGAGGCCCTCTCTTCCTTGCTCATTTGATGAAGTAAGTGTTCCGTTTGGAGGAGCCCACAAGATAAGAAACTGCAGGTGCCATCTAGGAGAGTGGCCTCCAGCCAACAGCCAGGAAGAAACTGAGGCCCTCCATCTTACAACCACAGGACTGGAATTCTCTCAACAGGGCTATGTTAACTTGGAGGCAAACTGTTCCCCAGTTGAGCCTCTGATGAGACTGTAGCCCTAGCCAACACCTAGAAGTAGAGAAGCCTGCTAAGTTGTGCCTAGACTCCTAACCCACAGAAACTGTGGTGTGATAAATGCATAGTTTTAAGTTGCTAAGTTTGTGGTAATTTGTTACACAGCAATAGAAAACATGCATGAGATTTCCAGAAAATTGCCTTAAAGACAGAGAGTCCCCTTGTGACCTGCCCCCTCCTGCTGGTGACCTAGAATATAGGTGGTGTTGTGTCTGGAGCTGTAGCAGCCATTTTGGGCCATGAGACCTTCAGGATGAAAGCTATATGCTGAAAATGGAGCACAGAAAACAAAATCCTGGGTTCCTGGTGAGACAGGTGCACTGCCACGGTGGTCTGGGCTGCCTCTCTCTGTGCTTCATTTACACGAGAGAGAAATGACTTCCCTCCTATTTAGGGCACTGTCACTGTGGTTTTCTGTCACATGAAGGAAGACCTAATGCTAACTGATGCAGTAGTGCAGTGGGGAATAACCCAGGCTTGGAATTGGCCAACTTGGGTTTGAATCCTGGTCTGCTATTTCCCAACTGGGTGAGTCTGAACATTTCCTTGACTCTTCTGAACCTGGGATCCCCCTCTGTAAAATGGAAATAATCATAGCCCCTACCTCATAGGTTTGTAGCAAGAATTAAAAGAAATAAAGCAAGTAAAGAGCTTAACTATGCACCTGGCCCAATGCAATTGTTCAATAAATGTTAGCTATTGTTATTCTCATCAATATTATTCATTCAATAAGATGTACGGAATGCCTGCTAAATACACTGTGCTGGGTGGCAGGGAAACAACAAAATCCCTGTTCTCAAAGAGTCCACAGAATTCAAGGAAATACTGAGATATAAGCTAATGTGAGCAGTCAGTGCTGTGCTGGGGGAAGTGCAGGCTCCCAGGCGACCAGGAAGGAGGCACCAACCCTCCTGGGGAGATGGCAGGTCAAAGAAGACTTCATAATGGATTAGCCCCACCAATTAAAAGACATAAATTTGCTGAATGGGTCAAAAAAATAGGTTCCAATAACTTGCTGCCTGTAAGAGACTCACTTTAGATCTAAGGACACATAGCCAGAAAGTGAAAGGATGGAAAAAGATACTCCATGCACGTGGTAACCCAAAGAAGGAAGGAGTGGCTGTACTAATATCAGACAAAATGGACATCAAGTCAAAACTGTCACAAGAGACGATGAAGGACGTCGTATAATGATAAATGGGTCAATTCACGGGGAAGATACGACGATTATAAATGTTGATGCACCAAACATCAGCGCTCCTAAATGTATGAAGCAACACGACAGAATTGAAGGGAGAAGGAGATTTCAAAGAAGGCTCCATGGAAACACTAACATTTGAGCTGAGACTTGAAATAGCAGAACAGATTCTCTAAGCTAAAGGGATGAGATAGTAATTATATCGTATAATATGTATACCAAGCACTGTTCTAAGCTTTACCTGCAAAAATCCGTTAAATCTTCCCGTTGCACTGCAGAAAGAGGCATGTTATTCTCCCATCAGAGCAATGGGGAAACAGAGGCCCACAGAGGTGAAGTCACGTGACCAAGACCACACTGCTAGGAGGCAAGAGAACTGGGATTATGACCTCATCAGAGCTCACCCGTGCAACCACTGCCCTCTACCTCCTGCGTGGGCCTGGCACACAGCAGAGGGAAGGGTGGGAGGAGGGCACAGGGGCCTAAACAGCCCAAGGTGGGTGGGGAGCCAGAGGTGTTCCATGTGGCTGGGGCAAGGAGTGTGAAGGGGTCCGTGGAGGGAAGGGGCAGGACCAGGGCAGGGGGGGCCTTGCCGGCCAGGCTTCAGAGCTGGGCCTTTAGGCTGAGGTCAACGGGGAGCCTTCAAGGCTGTAAAACAGGGGGGTCAATGCTCAGCCTTGCCCTTTGGACAGATCGCTTCTGCTTCAGAAGGGAGGAGACACCAGAAGCCAAGGGAGAAGACTGCAGGCAAGAAATGAAGATGATGAAAAAAGAGAGAGAACATGATTTCTAGGGATATCTTCCCAAGTTCAAGCAATAGACACGCACAGCGCCCACTCTATGCCACGCTGTGTTGGGCGCTGTGCGGTGCAGTCGATACTGAGAGGTCCTTCCGTGAAGAGATGCTCCTGGAGGAGACAGACCCGTCCACCCCATGGAAGTGTTATTACCCCATCCACGGCGGAGGCAAGCCAGAGTGGGAGTGCTTTCCCAAAGGCCAAGCCATGGATCGCACTGGAACTTGAACTCAGACACAATGCTCTTTCCTCTGGACCGTCCTCAGTTTTTGGTGAATGTAAGGTGTTGGAGATGTAAAGGATTGCCATCGCCTAGTTCAGGAGAGGAAGCCAGAGAAGTAAAAGCTTCACCCTGCAAATGTCCATTGGGTGCCCACTGTGCCCTAGGCCCAGGGCTTGTGCCAGCTGCTGGGGATTAGAGCTGAAGGTGAGTCTGCCCCTGACCTCCAGGAGATCACAGTCTAGTCAGAGAGACACGAATTTAAACAAGTACCTAGAGGCTCTTTGAGAGGCTCAGCTCTTTAGTTCCAGAAATGTCTTCATGGAGATGGCACCACAGTGAAATCACAACTGGAGGGCGTGGTCTTTGCTTGGTCTGTGTCACACACACCTGCTCTGCTCTCTTCAAGACCCAAGTCGGGAATCGGGGTGGCCCCTGTGATCTACCAGCTCCCAGAACTCACACAATTGGAGTCAATCTTCCCAGGCTGCAGGGAGATTCCAGACTCGACTTACCCACTCATCTTTCTCTTGTGTTTTTCTTTAACATTTTCTGAAAGGCAGCTCAAGTCACCTGAAAACTCGCTTTGGTTACATCCGGCGTAATAGTCTTCCTTTGAGTATTTGTGACAAGTCCAAACAAACCATCAACTGCACAGGTTTTACCAGCTATTATGAGTCAGAACTGCCAACCCAAATGGGAAATAAAGAGCCAAAGGAATATCCACAGTGGAGTAAACAGCAGCACACATGGCAGTGAACACATTCAGCGGGGAGAGCCCAGGAGAGCGGGGCTCGTCGCCAGGAGGGCGGGCAGTGCGCAATATCAGCAAGCTGGAAGGATCAGAGAGAAGGCTGGAGGGGCAGAATCGATGTCTCCTCAGGGCTTGAATTAGTTTCCTCTGGCTGTTGTGACACCTGACCGCACACTCAGCATCTTATGGCAGTGCACACTTACCGTCTTACGGTTCTGCAGGTCAGAGGCCTAAAACCAAGGTGTCTGCAGGGCTGTGTTTCTTCTGGAGGTTCCAGGGGAGAATCTGATCCTTGCTTTTTCCAGCTTCTAGGGGCTGCCCACATTCCTTGGCTCACAGCCCCACACCACATAGCCTTTTCTCCCTCTGCTTCCAAGGTCACATCACCTCCTTCCGTCTCTGACTCTGATCCTCCTGCCTCCCTCGCTTAAGTACCCTTGTAATTATATCGGTCCATTTCAAGATCTTTCGCTTAATCACATCTGCAAAGTCCCTTTGCCTTGTAAGTATTCATAGGTTCCAGGGATCAGGAATATGGACACCTTTGGGTGGGGGTGTGAGGCTGAGTGTGCAGAAGGCTGCCCAGAGCAGCACGAGCCATCTCTGTCACACTACGACCTTGGGAACCATGCCACGGACTGCAGCGTGCTCTCCAGGATTGATCACTCGTCCTTAAACACACTGCGGGAGCTTCGTTATTAAGCCCACTTTGCACACAGGAAGCAGGGAAACTGAGGTTCAGAGAGATCCAAATGTCTTACCCAAGAGCACCCATTTAGAAGATGGTCAAGTGCAGAAACCCAGCTTTAAAAGACTTTGGAATCCATGCGATAACTGAATCAAGTGTTAGGCTACTTTGTTTTTTCTTCTCTATTTTGTTTTCCATAAAATTCAAGGCTGGGTGGGTAAAGAAAGGAATCTGATAAACTTGCTCAGGCCTGGCACTTTTCCCAGAGTCCTGGGGGCAGAGAATCAAATTGCACGGCCACACCCTCTCCGCCAGAAAGTTCTTTGAAACAGCCTTTGCAGCCAGCTCAGTTCCTGCTTGTACCGATGGGAAGGAACTGCTGTGAGGCTGGAGTGGAGAGGGGAGCTGGCTCTCGTGGAGGAAAGGATAGGACTTGACTCCCGCGCATCCCTGAGCCAAGCACGCAGGAGAGGCAGAGCAGAGAGAGGTCAAGCAACCCACCTGAGGTCACACAGCAGGAAGAGGGGTCCTAGGATACAAAGTTGGTTCTGCCAGACCACTGACCCCCTAAGACCAGCCCCCTGAAGCAACTCTCAGAGCAGAAGTGGCCTTGGGTTCAAGAGTCATGAGCCAAGGACTGGTCCCCAGGGGCTGGAGGAAGATGCCCTCCTTCTATCCCAGACCCAGATAATGTCTCTCCTCTTCTCTGGCTTGCAGTGGCCTGAAGTTCCAAACAGGAACTTCATGCACAGGATCAAGAACTCCGAGGAGCCCTGCAAACTCGGCCCCAGGAGACCTTGGCCTGGCGCAAAACAAGAGGCTACATAACACGATGTTTCATTGTTTTGTTCCCAAACCAACAAAGAGGCACTGAGTGGACAGCCCCAGCTTGCTCATCTGTAAAATGGGAACTTTGGGAAGTGAAGAGTCCCATGCAGAGGCTGAGCAATGGCTCAAACAGCCCAGGACACCTGGAGGCGGCTCCAGGCTCGGATCTCAGCTCTGCCACTAACTTTGTGTGACTTTGGGCAAGTTGCATCCCTTCTCTGAATCTAGCTGCCTTGTCTGCTGGAGAAAGGGGACAGGAGGGGGTTCAGGGGGTCGTTCAAGTGACATCCTCTCAGAGTCCTGGCCCAAACAAGCCTGTGCCTCTGACAAGGCCAACTCTGACCATCCCAACCACTCTGTGCCTTCACATGGAGAGATTCATTGCATCTCCTTCGAAAGCAGGCTCTGATCCAGGAAGGGGGGTGGGAGGGATCTGCCTCTCTGGGGGACAGATCACAGGGCAGGCAGCCAGTCCTGGAGCAGGGGCTCCCCCTCTTCTGATGAGTATGGCGGTGTCTCCCCGTCGGGACCCTTCCCCGCCCACCCCTAACCTCACTCAGTGCCTGTGTCACCAGGCCGCACTGATCTCCATTCAGGTTCTCAAACCAGACAAACCCTTTCTCGCCTCTGGATCCCACGTGACACAAAGATCCAGAACCCAGCCCCTGGCCAGGCTCTCAGCTGGCTCAATGACTCCCCACGTGACCTGGGCTGATCACTTTCGGGCCTCAGTTTCCTCATCTCTCCCCAGGGGGCTTGGGGCAGCCGCAACTAAGACCCCTCTATTTTCAAGTTGGGGGACCTCATCACCCAAGGGGAGGAGGCAAAAGAGAACTCTGTGATCCTTGCCGAGATCACTGAGGGCCACTCATTCTTTCGCTTGGTGTCTTGCAGGGCGCTATGAAGGAGAGAACATTCTGCTCACGTCAGAGGAGGTGAGCAGAGTGAGAGGAGGAGCCAGAGTCCCACTGCTCTTATCTGAAGAGTCTGGGGAGGCCCAGGGACCCTGGAGAGGGTTTAGTGGTGCCCCCAGACGCGAAAGATAAATCTGCCTGGAACCTGTAAATGCGAGCTTATTTGGAAAAGGGTCTGTGCAGATGTAATTAAGGAGCTGTAGATGAGAGATGGAGCCCTAAATCCAACGTCAGATGAACTATAGAGAAGGAGAGGGAGATCTGAGTGACAGGGAAGAGGCACATGAACACAGAGGCAGAGACTGGAGGGATGCGTGTACCAGCCGAGGAATGCCCAGGATGGCCGGCAGCCAACGGAAGCTGGGAGAGACATAGGATGGACATGTCTCCTTGGAACCAACACTGCCAGCCAAGAAGTCTGGATGTTAGACTTCTGCCTCCAGAGCTGTGAGAGAACACAGGTTTGTGGTCATCTGTTACGGCCGCCCTAGGAAACTAATACAGACCCCTTATCAGAATGATGTTTTTAAAAACAAGCAGTCGAATACCTTGGATGGTAAAGGAAACCAAACATAAGAAACCTCCCACTCCCTCCCTGCAGCCCACCCCTTCAGGCCCTCTGATCATCCCCACCTCGCTCCGCACCCCTGAGATCGAAAAGGAAAGGAGTGTGTGCGCGTGTGTGTATGTGTGTGAGGTGTGTGTGTGTGTGGTGTGTAACACGACACGTATATGTGGTTTGTGGTGTGACATGTGGGTGTGTGTGTGTGACATGTATGTATGGTGTGTGTATGTGGTGTGTGTGTGTGTGTGTGACATGTATGTGTGGTGTGTGGTGTGTGTGTACTGTCTGTGCTTCTCCCACCTCTCCCTGCCCCCATCCACCCACTGTCCAGGAGACAAACACTCTCCCTAAACCCAAGAGCCTGGACATTGTCACCAGCTGTCACAGGGGGCAGAAATAGCCTGGGCCGGGTGGAGAGGAAAAAAGTTTCCACAGCTCAGTGGCAGGCCCTGAGCCTCGCTGGCCCGCGTCTTCACTCGCAGCCTTGTGGGGAGGACGCCTCCACGGTTCCAGAGGTCTGGCCAGGCCTGGGTCCTCTCCTGAGGACATCTGTGTCCCTCAGCCAGCCTAGCAGGGGCCGAGCTGAGCAGCTGCAGGCCTTGGTCTGTGGGCGCCCGGGCTGGGCCAGGGGCTCAGGGAGGAGCCTGATGCCAGCCCCCACCTGGCCCAGGGCCCCAGCCACAGAGGAGGAGAGGAGCGTTTGGTGTGCTGTGTTAAAAATACTGTGGGGAAGTCACACTTCCCCTTTGCACACACAGCTGAGGCCTGGCCTCCGGGGCCTGCAGAGCTTATGTCCGAGAGACAGGGGCTTGTGTCCAGCCCCCTCCCTCCAGCTTAGTGGGAAATAGGAAGCTTCTCGAAGGGCTCAGTCCCATCCCCCCAGACTCTGGGGAGCTCCCAGGTGCCTCAAACAAAACCCAGACTCCTCCCCTGGCTCTGAGGCCCTGTGGTCCGGCCTCCTCCCTTGTCACCCTCATCCCCACAAAGCTGCCTCGCCATGCCTCCCCAGCCCCACTGGCCTCCTCTCACTTCCTCCAAGGCGCAGAGCCCTTTCCCACCTCAGGGCCTCTCACGTGCTGATCCCTCACCTGGAAGGCTCTGCTTCTGCCCCCACGCTGCCTTGGCTGCTTGGCTCTCACCCTCCAAGTCTTGGCTTAAATATTTCCTTTCCAGAGAAGTTTTCCTTTAACCACGTTGTCTAAGTCAGGTTCCCTCTTCCCCAACCCATCATTTCTCATTCTCTCGTTAGTCCTAGTCTTTTCCTCCACAGCGTGTGTCACAATTCCATGAACATTTGTGTGCATTTATTTTGTTCTCTTGTTTGTGGTATTTTGCTCTCACAAGGCTCTAGGCTCATGGAGGGCAAGGATTATGTCTTTCCTAATCACCAATTTACACCCAGTGGGTAGTTTCTGGTACATAGTAAGGGCTTGTGTCAGTCAGGACAAGATAGGTTATGCTGCAGTGACAAACATCCCCAGATCTCAGTGACTTAAAGCAATAAAGGTTTCTTTCTTGCCCGTGCTCCATGTGCAATGTGGGTGAGTGGGGAC
This sequence comes from Ceratotherium simum simum, assembly GCF_057802395.1. Classification (NCBI taxonomy): domain Eukaryota; kingdom Metazoa; phylum Chordata; class Mammalia; order Perissodactyla; family Rhinocerotidae; genus Ceratotherium; species Ceratotherium simum. Next base: position 9,961,752 of record NC_141922.1, read on the forward strand.
AGGGGCGTGGAGTCTGACAAGCATAATCCCTCAGGGATTCAGGCTGGTAGAAGCCCCCCTCTTGACCTTCAGCTTTTCACAGCAGAAGGAAGGGAATGTGGAGAATCACACACTGATTTTAAAGTTGTCACCCAGAAGTGACATAGTTCACTCCATTTCATTGACCAAATCACTCACACAGCCCTGAAGAACCACAAGTAAATAGAAGCAAAATATTTCAGAACAGCCCATGGTAAACTGCAAAAATGGTCAGCATTGTCCAGGCCTTCTGTGTCCACGCCCTGGCACACCATGATTTTACAGCTCTGCCCATCAAGAGGGAGAGTCTGTGTCCCCACTGCCGGAATCTTGGCCGGCCTCGTGACTTGGAATACCAAATAGAATGCAGCAAAAATGATGCTGTGGAGTTTGAAACCTAGGGCTCAGAGGCCTCGAATCATGCCACTCATTCTCTTAGAATCGTTCCTCCCCCTCCTCCATCATGTGAACAAGCCTGGACCAGTCTGCTGGAGGATGAGAGACATGTGGCCCAGTCACTCTCATCACAGCCCACAGCAAGCCAACTGGTGGACATATGAGTGAGGACTTTTTCATACCAGCCAAGCTCCAGCCAATCTACCAAAATGCCTAGCCGAGATCAGCTGAAGCTTGACCAGATGACCACCACTATCCACTGACCCATTGGCTTGTGAGCAATAATAAATGCTTACTGTGTCAAGTCACTGAATTTTGGGGTGTTTTGTTACACAGCAACAGCAAACTGTTACAAACCCTAATGACAACATGGTGTTCAGTAAATATTTGTCGAATAAATGAGGGAGAGCAAAACAGCTTCTTCCCCTCCCTCACCTTCCCTACCAAGTCCAGGCTGGGCTTCCAGGAACTGGGAACCCTGATTTAAAATGTCAAGACCCCTGTGAATTGGTGCAGAGAATGAAATACTGGAAGGTCTAGATTTCATTCTAGCTCTGCCACTCACCAGAGTGGGTGCTTGGCTGAGTCCTTTTCTCTTGTCTCTCAGTTTTCCTGGATGAAAAACGAGGGACCAGACTCGATGCTCTCCAACGACCCTGCCAAGCCTGCAGGCTGGAATCTTCTAAGTTGTTCACTGCAGGCTGAAATCTCCTGGAAGAGAGACCACTGAAGGATGGAGAGAACAGGATTTGGCCGCTCCCTAGTGGCATCTTGGGCCAACTGGAGTGAACTGGAAATCATGATTTCATCCCAGAGAGATGGGTCCATGCTGCCCTTGAGTTCAGCAGAACTCAAGACAGGGGGAGACTCCAATTAACTGGAGGACTTCATCTGCCCCTCAGGGGCTCACAGACAAAATCAGATCCCACTGACACTTAAGCAAGCCCCTCCACTGAGCCAAGCCCAGGGCTGAGCCCTCGAGGCACAGAGATGGTCTCCCAGTCCCCAGGTATTCAGGAGCCCTTGGTGTTCTGCAGGAGGTACAGAGGACCACTCCTGAAATGAGGATCATACCTCAGCTCTGCTCTTGAGCCCATCCACTGGGCTTTTCCCTTCACTTACCACTCTTTTCAGTTCTAAAATTCCCATAGTGTTCTTCTTTATATCTTCTCTTTCTTCACTGAGAATTTCTGTTTCTTTGATGAAGACTTCTATTTTTAAATTGGTTTCGAGCATGTTCATGGTTGCTCACTGAAGCATTTTTAAGACTGCAGCCCTAAAATCTTTGTCGGATAAGTCTAACACCTCTGTCTTCATGGTGTTGGCATCTACTAATTATCTTTTTTCCATCAGTTTGAGAACTTCCTGGTTCTTGGCATGGAAAGTGATTTTTAGTTGAAACCGGGACATTTTTTGATTATGTTATGGAGACTCTGGATCTCACTTACACGTTCTGTTTTGGTGGCCTTTTTATGATAGCACTCCAGTGAGGAATGGTGGCGGGGGACCTTGTCCTGCCAGACGGTGGAAGTTTAGGTTCACTCCTTGGCCTCCAAGGCAGGGACACCGGGAGCTCCTTGTTGATTATACCTCAGTTAGTCCTTGTAAGGCCCTATGAGAGGGGAGGTCGGTGCAATTACTGTCCCAGCTGTGGATTTGAAACTGAGAAGCGGAGGGGGTTCGTTACTTGCTCAATCACACAGCCACAGTGTCACACGACAAGGGCTGGAACCTGCCTCAGAGTGACCCTAAAGCATGAACTCTGACCTATTTTTCTCTATGGCCTCTATATAGAGGTTGTGATCACATCTCATTCATCTCTGAGTCCCAGGGGATTGGGACAGGGCCTGGCTCACCGTAGGAGATCAGCACATGTGACAAATTGAACTGTCCATCACTGGAAATGCAAACTGAGCATATGAGGAGGTGAAGACTCGGGCAGCATGGAGAGGTCCTAGGCAGGGCCAGGCCTAGGTGTCAGTGCATGCTCTATCCACCTGGCACTGGACAACTCACTCCACCTCTCTAAGCCTCAGTTTCCCTATCTGAAAACTGGGGTCAATGAGACTTCACGTTTCAGTAAGGCAATATGTGTAAGAGCATGTAGCACAGTTCCTGGGGTGCCTCGGGCCATAGATGTGTCTCTTCCCATCCCTGCTAGTGTGAAGTCCTGTGGAGTCTGGAGGAAAAAGAGCTCCCTGTGGGCCCATGGGATGATTACCCACCAGGGAGATGAGGCTCTGAGAGCCTAGGAGGAGATTTGAGTTAGACCAGAGGAAGATGTGGGTGGAGGCAGTAGAGAGGAGGGGGCAGGACTTGGAAAACAAAGCAGGAGCAGGCAAAGAGGTTCTCTGGAGGTGGGCTCTGCGTGGAGGAGCGCTGGGCAGCTCTCAGGGCCTTACTAGGCTCTCCTAGTTCAGAGTCTAACCTCATTCTGAGAAGAGCCCAGAAGTACGCTGCAGCCTGGGAGGCAGATCCTCGAAGATGGAAAGGCATTGTCTTCCTCTCTTGATGCAGAGAAAGAGAGAGATCGGGGAGGTTTGCCCACCCTGGAATCCTTGTGCCCCAGGGGTGTTGGACCTCGAGCCAGGTGAGTGCTGAGGACTTGGTGTCACCCCAGCAGGTGGTCCTCAAGTCTGCTTCCAGCACCAACCCACAGTGGCCTCCTTGGAATTCCTGAGTAGGTTTTCAAGGGCCTGAGGCAGCTTCCACGTGAGGTCCAGGCTCAAGCCAGGAGGAATGACAGCTGTAAGCTGTTTCTGTGGAAGCTAAGGAAGGAGGAAGACCCTGCACCTGGTGGCAGATGCTTATTCAAAAACTTATAAAGAAAACGTGATTTCCAGCGGCTTCCCAGACACCCTAACACAATCCAGTCTCTTCCCGTGGCCCTCACTGCCCAACAGTGTCCAGATGGCTGCCTCTCCTGCCCCATCTTGTGCTGCTCCCCCTCGCTCACTGGGCCAGACTCAAGGGCCTTCTCCTTCTCCCTCCAAGGAGATCCGCTTCTTCTTACCTGAAGACCATCCAATATCTCTTCCCTCTGCCTGCAACGGTGTCCCCAGACTTTCCAGGGACGAGTCCTTCTCCTCCCATAGCTTTCAGCTGCAGTGTCATCCCAGGTGGCTCCATCTAACTCACCGCCACACCCTCCTCCTCAGCACCCCGTTAGTCCTCCAGATCACTGTGAATTTTGTGACTACATTTTTTCCTTGTTGTTCATAGTATTTGTGGTCTGGATCCAAGTTCCTTGAAAGAGGAGACGTCATGTTTTTCTGGTCACCAGTGCATCCCCAGCATCTAGCCTGGTGCCAGGTCCATAGTAGGCGCCAAAAGATATTTCTTGAACAAATAAAGGGATTGTGCATAGATGATCTGCTTTTCCTAGAAGGGGAGGAACTGAAGAGACTTTACTAGAAGAGGAAATAAAGCAGGCTAAATACATAAATAAATTTAAGAAGACTCTGGGCAAAGTTGGGAATTTAATCCGATTCATAAATTCTTTTTTTTTTTTTTTAAGTCTGTACCTTTTGACCACATTTACCCATTTCATCCATCCCCAACCCCATTTCTGGCAGTCACCAACCTGTTCTCTGTATCTATGTTCTTTTTTTTTTTTTTTTTGGTTCTACACATAAATGAGATTATATAGGATTTGTCTTTCTCTGTCTGACATATTTCACTTAGCATAACACCCTCAAAGTCCATCTATGTTGTTGCAAACGGTAGGATTTCCTTCTTTTTTATAGCTGAATAATATTCTATTGTGTATATACACTACATTTTCTTTATTCATTCATCCATTGATGGACACTTAGGTTGTGTCTGTGTCTTGGTTACTGTAAATAATGTGGCAATGAACCTGGGCGTTCATATATCTTTTCAAGTTACTGTTTTTGTTTTCTTTGGATAAATACCCAGAAATGGAATTGCTGGATCATATGATAGTTCTATTTTTAATTTTTTGAGGAACCTCCATACTATTTTCCATAGTGGTTGCACCAATTTACATTCCCATAGCAGTACACAAGGGTTTCCTTTTCTCCACATCTTCACCAACACTTGTTATTTCTTGTCTTTTGATGATAGCCATTCTCACAGGTGTGAGGTGACATCTCATTGTGGTTTTGATTTGCATTTCCCTAATGATTAGTGATGTTAACCTGTTAACCTTTTCTTGTACCTGTTGGCCATCTGTACATCTTCTTTGGAAAAATGTCTATTCAGATCTTCTGCCCATTTCCTAATCAGATTGTTGGTTTTTTTGCTATTGAGTTGTACATAAATTATTTTTTAATATTCACTAAGGACCTATTATGTGCCTGCTGTGTAACAGGGAAGAACGATTAATTCAACAGTCAGTCCTTCTCTTCAGCCAGGACACTCTTACAGATGGCTAAATATTTTGAGTATTGGCCCTGATACCTATCTTTTTGTTTTTTTGTGTGAGGAAGATCAGCCCTGAGCTAACATCCATGCCAATCCTCTCTTTTTGCTGAGGAAGACTGGCTCTGAGCTAACATCCATGCTGATCTTCCTAAACTTTATATGAGACGCCGCCACAGCATGGCCTGACAAGCAGTGCATCAGTGCGTGCCCAGGATCCAAACCCCGGCCGCCAGCAGCAGACCGCGTGCAACCACTATGCCATGGGGCCAGCCCCGCTACCTATTTGTTTATGTAATTGAATAAGATAAAGTCCTTGATCTACAGTCAAGTGGAAAGAAATCAGTAGAGACACAAATAACCATTTATCAAAAGAGTAGTGATAAGGTGCACTGGAGAGGTTCAAAGAGTAACAAAGAACTGGGAAGGCAAGGTGAATCTGGAGGGTAGGTATTTGGAAGCTTCCTGGTGGGGAGGTTAATCCCAGCTGGACTTGGGCAGTGCATGGAGCTGAATGGGGGATGGGAGGGGAGCCATAGGAAGTTGGCATGTGAGAAATGGCATAGAGTCCAGAGTGGCTCAAGTCTGGGTGCAGATCCATCCAAAATTTGGGAGGTAAACTGAGAATTACTTTCTCCTTCTGATTTGTCAGATCTTTTCAGCCGTGTGTCACAGAAAGTCACAGAAGGCTTCAGAGCAGGCCCATGGGTGTGCTCCAAGCTGCCATTAAAAGGGCCCTTTAGAGGATGGGTTAGCAGTAGGAGAGGCCAGAGCCAGCAAAGCAGCCAGGGAGGGGAGAAGCGGACCAATTCAGGAGACAAGGTACAAAGAGACAGGACAGGATGCAATGTCTGGTTGGATGAGGGATAAGGAGGCAGGGAGAGGGGAGACAGGTAGGTCTCAGCAGCTGGTCACAGAAAGGAATCTTGGACAAAGCCAGTCCTGTGGGCAGTTTGGTGAGGAGGCGAGGCTGAGGAGGCCCATTTAAGATGTGCCGGGTTTGCAGCAGCGCCTACAGAACATGCCAGGGCGGATGTCCAAGAAAGAGCCAGCACCTGGCTCCAAAGCTCAAGAAAGCTTAGGCAGCGACTTTCAGAAGGAGGTTTTAGGGCTGCTGTTGGTCTCTGGCTTCTTGGCCATGACAAGACCTGTTAGCCTAGCTCTCTAACTTGGGATGGCAGCGGGAAGATGAGTGGCCTCCAGCCCAAGGCAAGCCGGGCCTCCTTTCCCAGCCCCTGTGTCTGGTGAGTCCTTCTGGTTCCTGGTCTTGCTCGGTCGCATGATGTGCTGGAGCCCCGACTTCCTGTGGGCCCCTCGTTTCTGATTCCTGATCTGGGCTGTTTCTCCATTCTCTCTTCTCCTCAGTTCGGCCCTTCATTCTAGACTTCTCCCTACCTTGGGCCACCTGGGTTTTGTCTCTACTCAGCCCCTGCTGAGCTCGGGGACAGACTTTCTGTGAGTGGGTGGTAGCATCCATATTTTACAGGTGAGGAAAACAGAATTACAGAACTGAACTGGCTGATTGGCGGCCCCCAATCACTGTCCTCAAGGAACTCATCTAGCAACAGAAACAAATCTGCAAACACCTACAACACCATCACATTCTACGTGAATGTGACTTCTGTGATTTTGAAGTCACTCAACATGGAAATACAAAACATTCCCAATCAATTTGCAAAATGTGAAATAATTCAAATTCTCCACCCCACTCCCACCACATAGCAATTATGTAATTTCCAGATTGGCAGGTAGGTGAGCTACAAATTGTGTTTACGCTATTGTCATATATCTGTGCTACTTTAGCTGGGAAAATGGAAACACTCATCACCACCCTTGGCAGCGCTGGTCTTGAATTAATTACACGTGTTTACAATTATGAGCAATCCTCAGGAGCACATCCCTCTCATGAGATCTTGACAGTGGGTGCTGCAGATATATCTGTGTCCACACAGATCACTGAGGGTCACGGGGAGAGCAAGGTCATGTCTACCTGGTAGAGGAGGGAAAGTCAGTGAACGGCAATATTAGTTAACACTTGCTGAGTGCTTATTAAGTGTCTGGTGCTTTCCACACATTGTCTCTTTTAAAGCCCTCCACGGCCCTATGAGTTGGGTACTACTGTCATTGTTTTAGATGGAGAAACCTCATTTCAGCTAGCAAGGATAACTAACATGCTGTAGTGGTTTTATAATTCGTCCACAAATTCTATGATCCTCTTTCCTTCAAAACCTGCAGCTTAATTCTCCTCTGTTTGAGCGTGGGCTGCACTTAGTGACTCTAACAGATAGAATGTGGCAGAAGTGATGGAGTGAGACTTCCAGGATAGGTCATAAAAGGAACTGTGGCCTCCTCTTTGCTGTCTCTATCAGGTCACTCATTCTGGGGAGAGCCAGCTGCCATGTCATGAGGACTCTCAAGCAGCCCTATGGAGAGATGCATGTGGCAAGGAGCTGAGGCCTTCTGCCAACAGCCATGTGAGCAAGCCATCTGAAGCCCCAGGCAAAGGTCCTGGTGACCCCAGCCAATGTCTTGACTGCACTTCATAAGAGACCCTGAGGCAGAATCACCCAGCTCAGCTGCACCCCTCCCCAAATTCCTAACTCATAGAAACTGCGAGATAATAAATATTTGTTGTTTTCAGCTGGTAAGTTTTTGGATAATTTGTTACACAGCAATAGAGACCTAATACACTTTCCTTAGGCTACACAGCTAGGAAGTGATGGGGCTGAGGTTTAAGCTCATGTTTACAGGTCTCCAGGTTCATGTTCTTAACCTCTGTGACAGACACAAGTTATCTTCCAATATCCATTCTTCCCTTCCTTTAGAGTTAACATACATTTTACCTGGACAGAAGGATTCCCAGCTAAAATCTACATTTCCTAGAGTCCTTTGCAACTAGGTCACATGACTAAGTTCTCTAAACAGGATATGAGAGGAGGCATTATTTGCAGCTTCTTTCCCCCTGCTCATTAGATGGAATGAGGATGTACTGGGGAGAACTGAAGCAGCCATCTTGGAACATGAGCTATAGGGTTTATACTGAGAACGACAGAACAGTGAGATAGAAGAAGGCAGAGTTCTGATTACTGTGAAGTTCCCATACAAGCCCTGGACCACCTACCCAAACTTTTATGGGAAAGATAATTAAATTTAAATTTTTGCACTAGGCATTATTATTTTTGGGCTATCTGTTACAGCAGCCAGACTGGTACACTATGAAATCAGTATGTTCTGTTGTCCTGTGACATCTTAACATTAGTGAGAAGGCTACCCAAAACCATATGTGCACCTGGCATCCCATATACACTAAATAAATCTTGTCTCACACAAAATGTACTAGCAGTTTTGTTTTACACATAGGTATTGCTAATCAAGCACAAATTTATTTAGAAGTGCCACTGAATTTAAAAGTCTGCATGAGGAGCAAATGAGATAAATAATGCAAGCAAAGGCCCTGACATAGACTAAGTATCAATAAAGATTAGTTATTATGAGGCTATAAATATAATGTTTCCCAATCAACAGTTGGTACCAGGCGGGAATTCACAAAACGCCTTGGTGGTAGCAGGCACATCTTAGTCAAAGGGAGGATGGGAGGCTCTGTTGTGGCAGACATCAGCTGACTATCTGAGGAGGTCCTGGGTCACCCACACTCGCCCCAGCCAGCAGAGATCTTACAAGCCTGAACTCTCCTGCCCTCACCAAAGCAGGGGTCAAGCTGTCAATCACTGACCACGTGATAGGCCAGACCCATGGCCTCAAGATTCTTGTCCAAAAGTTGACTAAGACTTTGGAAGACAAAGATGCAGCCCGACGTGAGCTGGAATGGAACAGGGGCCGTCCAGCCCCCAACTGGTGTCATCTAGATGGTCGTCAGCATTCTCCTCCCCTCTTGAAGCAAAGATGAAAAACTCAAGTCCCTGGTGGTTCCTTAGACGGGGTAGTCTCACTTCCTGCAGAATTGTTCCCTAAGGAACCCTTACCCCCTCACTGCTAAGATTTTTGACAGAGCATTTCACATCTGTGGCTGGATGGCACAAGAAGTCTTCCTGGAGGCAAAGAGGGCTTTAGAACTCCATTCTACACATCAGAAACCTGCTCAGGGAGGTTAACTGATTTGCCCCAGGTCACACAAGTGGTTAAAGGCAGAGCCAGGATAAGACTTCAGGCCCTTTTCCCCTACTTGGATTGCTTTGGTCCTGTCACCTCTTGCTTACAGCAAGTACAGTCAGCCAAATGTCGGATAAAAGAATTGAACCTGTGGCCCAAATCCATTGGCGGTAACTTCACGAAGCATCTATGCATCATTGGATTTGAACAAAGGCTCAAGGGAAATGTTGCACCCCTGAGGCTGTGCACAGTCTTGTGTCTTTTTTGATCCACTTTCTTCACATCTTACCTTCTAAAGATGAACGCACATCCTCAGCCACCCAGCAAGAGCAGAAGGAATGTTCAGCATATGCACCAAGTGAAAATATGAGCAAAGAGAGAAGTCCGCAGTCTCGGACCACCGCCAGAGGACCAAGCACTTTACAGAGGTTATTTTATTGACTTTATTTTATTTACTCTCTTTCAGACTTCTTTTATGTAGGTTCCATTCTATGTCTTCCTTCTACAACAAGGAAATGAAACTAGAAGTGATATGGCTCTGTCCCCCAGCCATGAGTGACAGACAGGCTTCTAATACAAGGCTTGGCTTGTTGTCTTTAGACTCCACGCTCTTTCTACTCCAAAGGGCTGCCTGCCCCTTTTACTGTCTGAACTTTAATTCCTGTAGATTTCAACCATTAGTTTTCACTTTTATCCTGCCACTGAATTACCCAGTACTTTATAAGAGTGAGATTTACTTGCTATGATCCCTCTTAGTGATGACCAAGTCAAATGGTCTTCTTGGAATGTCAGGAGGGGAAAAGCTTCTAGAGATTGTGTTCTTTCAGCCTGGTTTTCTGAATATTGTCTCTATGCAAGAGGGAGAGAGAGAGAGAAATTGTCATGGGAATGTGACAGCTTGCGAGTAAGGAACCTTTCTAGGAAAACAAGTCACTGTTTATAGATGGAGTGATTTCTTCCATTGGTTGAGGACAGGCTGCCCACTTACTTAGCCAACTTCACTTCCAGTGACTTCTCCCAAATGAGTCCTCAACCCTACCCACATCTTTCCTCTTCTAACTCCAAGCATTCCTAACCATGTCCCTGTGGCCATCACTGTGGTTTTTCAAGTCACCCAAGGCTGAGTTTGTCAGAGAAGGAGCCACACTGCTGTGAGATATCCCCTGACCCTGGAGAGTGACCATCTGCAGGTCAGGGACCATGTCTGTTCCTCTCTGTATCCTCGGAGCCTGACCGATAGTATGCTCCGTACATGAGGAACACCTGAGTATCAAGAGCCCCAAATAGATGACATTGAATGTCCTTCCTGTGCCTGCCTTGGTGAGGTCCACCTGGCCTTTGAGGAAGTAGACCAGTTCTCCAGATCCCAGGAGTCAGAACAGAGACCAGCAAATAGAAGTTTCATGGTCATGATTACCAGTGGTCATGATTAAAAGTGTCATTCTCAAAAAAAAAAAAAAAAATTAGAGAATCAGATTGCAACACAATGTAAGAAAGAACATTCTATCAGTCAATATTCTCTAAAGATGAAAAGAAAGGTAATGAGCTCCCTGTCATCAGATATGTTCAAGCAGAGTCTGGGGGAACACTGTTTCTACAAAGATGATTTGGATATTCCTTCAACAAATATTCCCTGCTACCAAACATTGGGTCCATAGGAGTGCAGACCTTGGATTATAATTGGGAGGATGCTGAAGGCTTGGTTGCCATTGTCTTCCTCTGTTCTCTCTGGCACATCATCTTTCAGGACCTCTTGTGCCTCATCTGTAAAAAGAAGAAGTGTGGTAAGGCTTAAAAGGGCAGAAACTAGTCATTCCACTGTGGCAGTCCACACAAAAAACAAAAGCATAGTGGTAGCAGTATTGGTTCCAGACGTCTATCGCAGCAACGTTTATATTTGTTGAAAAACAACGACTAGAAATATCCTAAGTATATCAATAGGAGAACTGTTAAATAAATTATGATATATCTCTACTATATTTGAATATCCTAATATGAAGAAGATTACGTTAGAGATCTGTGTACCCTGGCCTGGGAATTTGACCTTGGTATATATTGTTAAGCTATTACTAAGTATGGCATACAGCTTGATGTCACTTTATATGCACGCATACATAAAGATATCTTTGCTATGAGCATAAAGAAACTTGTAGAAAGATTTAATTGTTCATACCAATTATGTCAAGAGGTGGGACTGGAAGAGAAGGAGAAGTGACCAGTTTTAATTGGATCCAGGCCCACACAATGGAAAAGTCAAAACAGCAGTGGCTTCAGTAAATAGAAGGTTTAGTTTTCTCTCACAAAAGGAAGTTTAGAAATAGATGGTCCAGAACTAATGTAGCGGTAGCTCTCGATAGTCATCAACTCAGACTCTTTCCGTCTTTCTGCTTCACCATCCTTGACTAATGGCCTCCAGCCTCAAGGTCACCTGTGGTCTGAGATGGCGGCCAGAGCTCTGGTAATCATGTCCAGGCAGGAACATGGAAGAAGCTGCTTATGCCTGTTTTAGGGAGCTATCTCAGAAGTCCCACTAACCACACCTAATTGCAAAGGAGGCTGGGAAATGTAGGTTTTTAGCTGGCCGCAATAATTATATTATATTTTATGATATTGGGCAGCCCCAATAATATAAAAGTTTTATGACTAAGAAAGAAACAGAGAATGGATATTGGGTAGGCAAGCAGTGGTCCTGCCACAGGAAGATTATTAACTTTTCTTTAAAGTAGACTTCTGTATTATCTTGCTAAACACAATGAGAATGCATTGCTTTACAACTTAAAAAATCCACTTAGGAAAGGTTTTTCAAAGAGAAGAAAGAAACTAATTTTTCTCAGCACACACCATGAGCCAATCAGGCATTTCACGTTGCTCATTTCATCCTCGTAGAAACCCCACAGGGGGGCCGGCCTGGTGGCGCAAGCGGTTAAGTGCACATGTTCTGCTGCGGCAGCCCAGGGTTTGCAGGTTCAGATCCCGGGCGCGCACCAACGTACTGCTTGTCAAGCCATGCTGTGGCGGCATCCCATATAAAGTGGAGGAAGATGGGCATGGATGTTAGCCCGGGGCCAGTCTTCCTCAGCAAAAAAAGAGGAGGATTGGCAGATGTTAGCACAGGGCTGATCTCCTCACAAAAAAAAAAAAAAAAAAAAAAACAAAGAAACCCCACAGGGGAGCATGACTACTCTTTCCCCTTTGCAAGAAGGGGAGTCCGAGATGCAGAGGGAGACATAACTTTTCAAAAGTCTCATGTCACCAAGGAGCAGAGCCAGGATTGGAATCCAGGTGTGTGTGATTACAAATTCTGTGCTGCAATCTCTAAGACCATTTTCAGGAGGAGGGATCAAAAAAACAAAAACAACTCATGTATGATTCTAGAATCGTAGATTTGAAAGGGGCTGAATTCCCAAACTGGGTCATTAGGATGAGAACAGGAAGGTGAACACTGCCCCTCTTTGAATTCCTGATCTCTGCTGGACGTCACCCAATGGGTAGGCTTACGACACCAACCTGTTTTCCCTCTAGGATGAGTTCATTTCCTGGCAACATGAATCTTTCTTTTCTTTTGTTTGTTTCTTTTGTTAATTTTCATGCAAACATTCAGACAAAGACAAGGAGGTGAATAATAAAGAAAATATTTTCATTTTTTTCTTCTGTTTTCTAACTGAAGTCTAATTTTGTAAGAGTGAGAAGGACAAGACTAGAGTCTTCCATAAACAATGGGTTCCTCTCGGATTTTCATCGACATGAATTTATGAGAGAATCGTGGAGCAGAACCTACAGAATAATATTATTTCAGCCAAGATGCTGTCTGCTGCCTGCTGTGTGGGAAAACATGAGCACCACGGGTATTTTCCTTGAAGCACTTTCAATTCTAGACAGGACAGAAACAAACCCAAAAAGAAGATATTGTGTTCCTCCAACCTGCACCAACTTGGGACTCAATTCTTGATCTCTCTATCCTACCAGAGACGTAGTTTTGTCCCTGAAATGCAAGCATTCCTCAGAGAAATATGAACTCCCCTCAATGAACTTCCTGTCCGTATTAGGTTCCCGTGTGTCCCCTATAAATTCCAGTGCGGGTCTTGTGCTGCCCTTCGGAAGCCCAGAGAACAAGCCAGAGACTCCTCCCCTTGAGGACCCGTTGAATATTGGCACATGGCTGGCGCTTCTACCAAAGTGTGGTCTACACTTGCCTGTGGGTGTGGAAAGGAGTCGACCAGACCTGGGGTAGAACCCCAGCTTCATTCCTCCCCAGCCGTGGGAACTTGGCCAATTGCTGAAGTACCCTGGCTTGATTTCACCATCTGTAATGGAGATAGTGAAGTTATGTCTTCCCTTTTCCTCTCCCTATAGACTACAAGTGCTTCAAGGGTGGAAGGACTCTGCCCCCCACAGAGTTCCAAGACCCATGCTCGGTCCCCGACCCCCAGTGGAATCTGCAAGATGGAGGTCTGATGAACCTATGGTTAATTGGCAAACAACTCGTTTGAAACCAGTGAGTCTTGCCAGGATCCAGCCTTCGCATCCCAACTGTGCTTACGACACGAACTTAGGCTCAGACAAACATCAATTAAGTCAGGCAAACAACCATGTTCTCAGCGGGAAAGATGTTATGGGACCAGATTGGTGGTCCCTCCAGGGCTAACCCAGGACATTTTAACTTGATGCATTTATCGAGCATCCTGAGGTGCGGGGCTATGCATGGCTTTGTCTCAAGCAAGTCTGATTTAGTAAGCTCCTCCTGTATACCAGGCCTTATGTTAGCTTCTTCACATATTTACTTCTCTCAACAGCATAGGTTGAGCATTCTGGTCAGTTCTACAAGCAGGTATTGAGCACGCATGGCCCTGGTGTAGCGTGGTGGTTATCCGGCAGGTTCCAGAGTCAATGTCTGGCTGTGAGTTGTGGCTCCACCGCTAACTAACTCAGTGACTAGGGCAACCTGACTTCCCCTCTGTAAGGCTTAACTTTCTCATTGGGAAAGCGGAGATAATAACTGTGTCTGTGAGCGTCAAACAAGAAAATCCACATGGAGTGCCTGGCATACACTGTGTATTCAATAGTGTCAATAAATGCCAGCTCTCAGTGGGCAGAGGGCGCTGGGGACAGAGAGCTGAGAAAGGCACCATCCCAGCTCTGAGATGCGGGGAGAGATGGTAAAGTGAGCCTGGAATCTTGGCACTCATTGGCCTCCTTTCACAAAGAGGCCGTTGAGACCCAACAAGGCTCAGCGACTTGCCCAAGACCCCCCACAACACCACCTGGTGGTCCAAGGACCGCCCTGAGTGGGCTATATGCTGACCCTGTCTGGTCTCCCATCACACATATTCTCCACCCTCTCCAGTCCTCTCTCCCACCCCAGCGGGGGGGACCACCTCTGCAGAATCCCCTTGGGGAGACCCTGCCTGGTTGAAGAAGACACGCTTCCCCAGCTGCCATCTCTCTGACTCTGGGTGAGCCCTCAGGGCACGGTCATGTACAGGTGCGGCCTTGGCCCCGGCAGATCTGCCTTTATCTGGAGGCCTTCTGTTTTGCACACTCCAGTGGAGTGGGAGCCAATTGCTCCATTGCTGTGGGAGGGGCCGGGCTACAGGCAGGGGAGGCACATGGAGAGGAAGATGATAGGAGTCAGTGAGGCGGGCTTGTGTGGAAGCGTGAGAAGGGGACTCAAGAGAAATGTAGGGGCCAGTTTCTAGTGTGTGCTGCTGCCTGGGCCGTATCAACCCCACCCACGCCCACCTTCAGAATAATCCACAGCATCTGAGTGACTCAGGGATGCTTGATGCATGGGTTTTGGAGGGAAACTCAGAAAGGAGGAGACAGGTGAGGACATCGGGGCTACTACTTCAGAGTCTACAAGCCAGCCGAGTACACCAGCTCTTCCCCTGGAACGCCCTCTCACCAGCCTTCCTCTGCCTGCTGGGCCTCTGCTCATGTGGACGTACGGAATTGTCTGCCCCCTCCACCTCTGGCACTGCTGGACAGGGAGTGGTGCATTTGCAAGGAGGAGCTAAGTCCAGCGTCAGCTCTGATGTCTAGTAGTGTGGAGCCTTGCCGGGGGTTCCCTAACTGCTCTATGCTTCAGTGGCCCCATATATAAAATGGGAATAACTATAGCATCTCCCTGAGACATTCTTCTGAGGATGAGGAAACGTGAAGAGCTGGAACCTATTGCCCAAGCATTGGCCTAAGTGCTTCCTCAGAAGGAACTCATTTCATCCCGACCACACACTGTGGTTGTGAGCGATCGTTGCCGCCTCTGTTTTCCAGAGGGAAGAGGTCCCCGAGAGCTTGGGAGAACGTCCGTTTCTGTGTCCAGGGAACAGTAGTGAATAAAAGGACGAGGGAGCTGGGAGCTGAATGGAGTGGTGCTGATGCTGAGTCTGGGTCCTAACCCGAGGCTGGGGCAGGAGGGCGGGCAGGTCTGCGTTCAGATTCATCTACTGTGGCTGGAAAGGCACTGAGCTCTCTGCGCCTCAAGCTCCTCGTTCCAGCAAGCAAAGCCGAGCCTTGGAGGGTTTTCAGTCATAACCTGTCAAATGTGGCTAATTGCACCTCCTGGCCAGGCTAGTGTGAGAATTCATGCCAAATCCCCAGCATGGCGCCCGTGCCTTGGTAAGCACTTCCGAAAAGTCAGTCTTCCCTCCGTGGGTAGGTTTTGTCTTCCCAAGTCTATTTGCGAAGGGTGAAGACCTCCCTTCCGTTTGGACCCTCAGTGCTCCGCTTGCCTGGGGAGGGATGAGCAATGCTCTGGAAATTCTCGAAACCCAGGGCTCTGGGAGGCGCCGGCCTGAGGCTGAGCCCTGTGGGAGGAGAAGGAGATGAGAAACAGCCTGGGGAAACAAACACACAAGCAAACCTACAAACAAGGGATGTGTTTGTTACTGAGAGAGAAAGGGCCCTTTCAGCTCCGGGCCCCAGGCGCCCAATGATTCCTCCAGGCCTGGGGCTCCAGGCAGCTCTAGCATCTGTCCTGGGGCATGGCTTCCCCAAAGCCACCTGTGACCGCCGGCTGCAGCTCTGGGGCTCTGGGGCTGAGGCCTGACACATCCCAGAGTCAGCCAGCGTGAAGGCAGCTCCTCTTTCCCCAAAGGCTCACAGCTGGGCTCGTCTGAGAGGAGGAGACATGTCTGGCCTTGCTTTGTGGCCTGGGTGGGGTCTTCATTTCACTCCTTTTTCCTCCACTCTGCTCTTGGTCTCCTCCTCTCTCCTCCTTCACCTCTGAAGCCCCAGGGGCAAAGGGAGGAGCCAATGCCTGGCATGGAGAGAATTATTCCAACCATTATGGGGTGGAGGAAAAGGGAAGGTCATATTTATTGAGCATCTACTGTGTGCTGGGCACACTGCTAAGCCTTCTCATCTACTACTCCCAGCAGAGAAGGAACTGGAGATGAGAGAAGTGAGGTGGCTGGATCTGACTGAGAGTTTGATATGGAACCTCTTAATCTCAAACTCGTGTGCCCCGTGCACAGTAAGCCCATCGCTGAGACATCCAAGCTTGGAGATGGAGAGAGGTTTATTCAAATTGGCCAAAGCAAGAAGGCAGGAGGATAGGTTCTTTCAGATTTGCCTTCACAGGAGAAGCAAGCAGGGGGTTTTATGGAGCTAAGGGGCTTGGCAGGAAGAGTTTTGGAGAAACAAAGGGGTAATCCGTATTTCTTTCACTCCCGATAAGCCACTGGGCAATCTGACTTCTGGGTGTAAGGGCAGCTGGGTTCTGGTTATCCAGTGATCTTGAAGGCATTCTCTTTCTTCTGTAAAGCAGTCTCATAAATCCTAGTTACCCCTCAGGTTAAACATCAAAACAGCAAATTGACAAGATTAACTTCTTTTCATAGCAAGGTCCAAACGTAGTCTTATTGAATATTTACAGCAACCCTCAGGTACCCTGGCTTCAAGTTCATTCTCTTTCCAGCACCAAATTCACCCCACAGGGCTGTGATGGTGAGAACTGGAGTAGGGAAGAGGAAAGGCTGCAATGAATGAGGAAGCAGCCAGCACACAGTAGGTGTTCCATAAGTGCATGCTGTGTCCCAACTCTGAGTCCCTATGGTATGAAGACTCGTTTAATGGAAGCAAAGAAAGAATGACCGCCGTAACCAGTTCATTTGTTTCACTCAACAAATATTTACTGAGCACCTACTGTGTGCCAGAAACTGCAGGGGCCAGAATACATCAGTGACAGAGTCAGTAAATGCCCCCGACCTCATGCAGCCCACGTTCTCCCGTAATGTCAGGGAGAGGAAGTCTCTTCATGCACTTATCCAACGCAATTGTGTTGAGTGCCTACTGTGTGCCGGGGTCTGTCCTCTGCCCTGTGTGCTTCGACCAAATTCTGTTAAGCTGGGAAGCATCACCCTGGGCCACACTGCACCTTCGTGGGGACTTGAAGAAAGGTGACTTTTCCTCCGACATCTGCCACAAAGTTTGTCCTAATCAACACATAAATTGACAGTAACAGCAATCCAAATAGTGCCCCCTGGAGTTGTGAAGTGAATAAGCTGTCCAAGGGGGGGCGCTGTACTCAGTGGGGCTGCCCAGAAGCCACTAAAGAGACCCTCCCACCCTAAGGAAGTCTCTCCAGTGCTATTCCATACACACTGGAAGGGCTCCATCATGACAGCAATGATAATAACTATTATTAACAAAAATCAGAAATAACATTTACTAAAGACTCACTAATATTCCAGAAACTGTGCTATGCATTCCTGATTTCATTCAGTCCTCCCAGCACCCTACGAGATAGTGTCAGGGGCTGAATTGCGTCCCCTCCACTGAATTCATAGGTCGAATTCATAAACCGCAGGACCTCAGAGTGTGACTATATTTGGAGACAGGGTGTTTAAAGAGGTGATGGAGTTAAAACAAGGTTATTAGGGTGGGTCCTAATCCAATATGACTGGTGTCCTTACAGGAAGAGGAGATTAGGACACGGACAGGTACAGAGAGAAGACCATGAAGACACAGGGAGAAGATGGCCATCTACAAGCCAAAGAGAGAGGCCTCAGAAGAAACTGACCTTGCTGACCCCTTTGTCTTGGACTTACAGCTTCCAGAATCCTAAGAAAATAAATGTCTGTTGCTTAAGCCACCCAGCCTTTGGTGCTTTGGTATGGCAGCCCTAGCAGGCTAATATAGGGAGATATTCTTTTCCCCATTTTACCAATACACAAACTGAGTCTCAGAGAGGTTATGTAACTTGTCCAAGGTCACACAGCTAAGAAGTAGGGAGATGGGCTTGGAACTCAGATCTGTCTGATTCCAAGCCCATTGCTTAGCCACTCTGCCCTGGACAGATTTTTCTTCTTTGATACCTTTTGGAGCCTTTCAGAGACGCATTTGTTAGCTGCATCTCTGCAGGTAAAGCATGTCACAGGGAGGGCCCTGAGCCCTCCTACACACTCACCTACCCTTACCCTGAGCAGCCCTGCAGAACCCGGGCAGGAGGCTGTCTGCTGGTCAGGCTGCTGCCCCTGCAGCAGGGTCAAGCTAAAGGAATTGTCTACTCATCTATTCTGTTTTCTCAATCGGCTTGATCTTTGGAGGCAACGGCCTCTGGAGAAAGAAAGAGAAATGCAAAATATTCCAAAGACAGTGAGTCCTCTGAAAAGTCAACTCTGGAGCAGGGGACAGCAAGCTTTGTCTGTAAAGAGTCAGACAGTGAATATCTCAGGCTGTGCCTGTCACACGGTCTCCATGGCAACCACTCAACTTTGCTGCTGTGGCTAAAAGCTGCCTAGACAATACGTAAATGAATGAGCATGGCTGTGTTCCAACAAAACTTTATTTATAGACACTAAAATTTGAATTTTACGTCATTTTCCCCTGTCCTGGAAATATTATTCTTTTGATTTTTTTCTGCCACTTAAAAATGTAAAAACCATTCTTCGCTGGCGGGCCCTATGAAAACAGGCACTGGACCAGATTTGGCCTATGGGTTGTGGTTTGCCAGCCGCTGGGTTAGGTCATGGTATTTCACGTTTCTGGGAAGTGATTTAGACTGTGAGAGCTGGGAGGGGCTGGTGCTCTAGGCTGTCCTACCTTGGTTTACACATGGGGACACTGAGGCTCAGAGGGTGAAGTGACTTCAGGACCATGAGTTCCTGGGGGCTGTGGCTCCATCTCTGTGCTCCTGGTCTAAGCCCCTCCTCCCACCCTGAGGGCACAGGCCCCCATGAGAGCGATGGTGTCTCTTTCCAAAATAAGCTCAGGACCCAAGGGCCTACTGTCTCAGCTCCTGACAAATTTTCCAGAACAATCCACCTACAGCAGCCAAAATGCTATGAGTTAGAATAAGGGGATGTTTAGAACCACAGGTGGCACGTAGTAAGTGCCATGTATGGATTTGTATAATAACAACACACCAACACTGGATGAACTCTTGGCCCCTGCTGGGCACTTCACAAAGCTCGCCACGAGCATCATCACAGTATCTCCATTAATCGTCACAACAACCCCAGGAGGGGAGTGCTGCTAACGCGTCCACTTTACAGATGAGAAGATCAAAACTCAGAGAGGTTAAGTCACTTCACCAAAGACACACAGCTGACAAGTGGCAACCCCAGGCCTCAAACTCAGGCCCGACTGGCTTCATTGCTAGGTGGTCAATGATGACATGAGAAGCCCGCCCTCTGCCTGTCTGGCCCCCCCAGGCCAGATGTTGGCTTGGTGATACAGTCACCCTGACCGTGGGGCTGACTCAGTGTAGCGTATTTCTGACGCATTCACGGGGACTTTTCTCAGAGAGGGTGGATCGCAGAGAACCCCGTCAATGAAATGCCCCTTGAGGCAAGAGGAGGCCTTATCCTTCTGTCACTGGAAACTCAGATGACATCATCACCACCTTCCCTCTCTGTTCTGTCCAGACTGGTTTAAAATCAGTCCTAGCCAACAGCCACATGGCAAAAGACACGCACACAGGGATGCCGGTTGCTGGGTTGCGTCTGAAAACAACAATGTGAAATCAACCCAGAGGGCAAAATGAGAGCTGAGTTTAACGAGTGATGGTCTACCCAAGTGGCAGCACTGACACAAAATGATGCTAAAGAATATTCACATTTGTTGCCCTGGAGAGATGGTTGCAGTGTATTAAAAACTGATTACAAAATCATGTGTATGGTAAGATCTCACCTAAATGAGAAAATGGTATGTATGCGGGATGGAGGTGTGTGGAAAAATGTCTGAAATTCTATATCACAAAATATTAGCACTGTTAGTGTGGGCTCATTCATTCACTCAGCTAACATTTATCCAGTACCTACCACATGTTAGCAAGCATTCTAAGTGCTGAGAACACAGAAGCAAATACAAGAGATAATTCCTGGGATGATGGGTGATTTTTTATTTTTAAATAGACTTTATTTTTTAGAGAAGTTTTAAGTTGACAGCAGAATTGAGCAGACGATACAGAGATTTCCTATGGAACCCTTGTCCCCACATATACATAGCCTCTCCCACTATTAACATCCGCCACTGGAGTGGGATGTTTGTTACAACCCACGAACCTACACTGACACATCATAATCACCCAAAGTCCATAGTTGACATTAGGGTTCACTCTTGGCATTGTACATCTTGTGGGTTTTTACAAACATATAATGACACGTATCCACTATTGTTGTATCTTACAGAGAGCAGTTTCACTGCTCTAAAAATCCCCTGTGCTCCATCTATGCATCCCTCCCACCCCACTAAACCCTGGGAAGCACTATCTTTTTACTGTGTCTGTGGTTTTGCCTTTTCCAGCATGTCACAGAGTTGGAATCATACAGGATGTAGCCTTTTCAGATTGGCTTCTTTCACTGACTGATATGCATTTAAGATTCTTCCGTATCTCTTCATGGCCTGATAGTTCATTTCTTTTTAGTGCTGTATAATATTCCATTGTTTGGATGTGCCACATTTATGTATCTGTTCACCTCCTGAAGGACATTTTGGTTGCTTTCAAGTTTTGGCAATTATGAATAAAGCTGCTATAAACATCCATGTGCAGGCTTTCGTGTGGACATAAGTTTTCAAGTTATTTGTATAAATACCCAGTAGCGTGATTGCTGGATTGTATGGTGAGAATATGTTGAGTTTTGTGAGAAACTGCCAAACTGTCTTCCACAGTGGCTGCACCACGCTGCATCCCCCCCAGCAGTGAGTGCGAGTTCCTGTGGCTCCACATCCTTGCCAGCATTTGGTGTTATCAGTGTTCTGGATTTTGGCCGTTCTAGTAGGTGTGTGGTGGTATCTCATTGTTGTTTAATTTGTGCTTCCCTGACGACATATGACGTGGAGCATCTTTTCATATGCTTACTTGCCATCTGTATATCTTCTTCAGTGAAGATGTCTGTTGAGGTCTTTTGCCAATTTTTTAATTGGATTATTTGTTTTCTTACTGTTGAGTTTTAAGAGTTCTTTGCATATTTTGGATAACAGTCCTTTATCAGATGTGTCTTTTGGACATATTTTCTCCCAGTCTGTGGTTTGTCTTCTCATTCTCTTGATGATGGGTGACTTGTAATTTTTTCTCTCTGATTACCTGTATTTTCAAATCTTTTTGCAATGAGCATGTACCACTTACGTATTGATCATTTTAGAACAGACTTAAAAGTAAAGTTTAAAGCAGGAAAAGGGAGATTTACATGTATGCCACTTAATATTCACATTAACCCTGTAAGGCAAAAATGTAACAGTCATGTGTGTGTGTGTGTGAGTGTGTGTGTGTGTGTGTGTGTACAGAAAACCAAAGTCTGGAGAGAGGAAGTACCTGGCTCAGGGTCATCTAACTAGGAAGTGATGTTGGTGGATTTGAACAGAGCCCTGTGAGCTCTAGAGCCAGGGGCTCCCCACCTCCACTCCACACCCAGGAGCACTCGTGGAGGCGACCCGGATCCACTGGCCCATGGGTGGCTCTGAGCCGCCCCTTCCAGGACTCTGCATCCACCAAGACCAGCCTGGCACTGCCCTGCCTCTTTCCATCTCAGCGTGTCGCTACTGGACCTAACTCCTAGAAGAGCTTCCAGATTGTCCCTAGTGACCAGCCCAGCTTCAAAGCATTGATGACTATCTCCAAGACAAACAGGGAGCTGGGTGGGGTGGGAGAAGCAGATGGGGACACTCAGCATACAAGATAAGCCAGGAGGCCC
The DNA here is from genome assembly GCF_057802395.1 of Ceratotherium simum simum. Lineage (NCBI taxonomy): Eukaryota > Metazoa > Chordata > Mammalia > Perissodactyla > Rhinocerotidae > Ceratotherium > Ceratotherium simum. Next base: position 9,983,792 of record NC_141922.1, read on the forward strand.
TTCCCCGGCCCCCTCTGCTCTCCTTGCCAACAGCGGGTCCAGCCTGGCCTGCAGCAGGCAGTCGCGCTCATCGCCGGGCTCACGGCACCGAGCTGAGCTTAGGTGCCTGGTCTGAGACCCGGGCAGCACTGGTTGGCCAGATACTTGGACTTAGGGGACCATGTTCTCCTTACAGGACAGCCATCCTTGCTGAGGCTCCTCTTGTAAAGCCCTAGCCCAGTCCTGGTCCATACTAAGCCACGAAGGCTTGTCGGATGCAAGACACCAGGTGATGGGCCAGCCTCCTAGCCTCTTCCTCCCCTCCTGCCCCGGGCGTTGCATTATATTATTGCGTCACTGTTTTATTATTACCGCTCTTTCATTCAGTCATTGAACAGACATTTATTAAGCACCTACTATGTGCCAGGCGCAGTTCTAGGCACTGCGAGTTCAAGAACAAACCAGTCCAAACCATTCCTCACCTCATCTAACATACCTTCCAACTGGGGGAGACGAGCTTTAAGCAAAATAAATTCATATATTACACAGAACTGAATATTAAATAGCCATCAGCGCTACGAAGAAAAAAAATCTGTAAAGAAGAGCTGGGCACGCAGAGTGTGGGTGGTTTGCCACGTTAAATAAGTAGTTCCAGTAAGTAAATTTTTTATTGATACCAAATAAAGCTATTTTTAAGCACTCTTCTGAGTTAATCATATGCTCTCTTTTATGAATGCAATCGTCTTCTTCCCCCACCGCCCCTTCAGGGTTTCTGTCCCTTTCTTAAAGCCAGTGTTTACGGAGCCCTGACACACAGAAGATGCCGGTGGAGGCATCGTCCCTGTCACCGTGTCTGGTTGAAATGCTGTGACAGGGTAGGTTTGGTGTCCCGGGTTGGTGGGAAGGTGGTAGATGTAGCTTTGAGAAGTTAAACCATGGGCCCAGGGTCCTGCGGCCACTGAGAGGCAGGCCCATGTTGAAACCCTGATGTGTCTGAAGCTAAACCCCGCACCCTCGAGTCTTCCATCCATTGGGCTCTCTGCAGCTGTCCCCAGGAGGTCCCAGGCCCTGAGGAGGGGTGTGGTGGACGACAGGCAGGCTCCATCCCACACCCCCAGCTCTTCCCGGTGGTGCCTCTGCCTGTAGCCGCATTCTGCACAGGCCTTCTGTGCCCGCACACAGCAGCGTCGGGCCGCCTGAAAGTCTTGGCTTTGCCCCTTCCCCCAGCCGTTGCCCAGTGGGCATTTGACAAGCTGGCTTTGCAGCCAAGCCCCGTAACTATTATTGTGCACCAACCCCCAGTAGCTTCCTAGTGCCCAGAGGCCAAGACGTCACCCAAGGGCCTTGGTGACAGAAGACAGAAGCGCCGCCTACTCCACACGCCCCACACACCACTCACTCCTAGGTCGTTCACATAGTGTTGAAGGCCTCAGAATCCAGGCTCCAGAGCACCCAGGGTTCAAATCTCAACTCTGCTGATTTCTCTTTTTGTTTTTTTTTTTTTGGTGTGGAAGATTCGCCCTGAGCTAACATCTGTTGTCAGTCTTCCTCTTTATTATTTTTGTTTTTGCTTAAGGAAGATTTGTCCCGAGCTAACATCTGTGCCAGTCTTCCTCTATTTTGTGTGTGGGACACCACCACAGTATGGCCACTGACGAGTGGTGTAGGTCTGCTCCTGGGATCTGAACCCGTGCCACTGAAGTGGAGCATGCCAGACTTAACCACTACGCCACGGGGCCGGCCCCACTCTGCTGATTTCTAACCATACAGCCCTGGGCAGGAAACTAAACCTCTATTTGCTTGTCTTAGAACTGGAGTAATTAGAGTCCCTCTTAGGGCGGCGGATGGATTAAGTGAGGTAATGCAGGTACAGTACTTAGAGGTTGGCCTGCCAGATAAACTATGCTTAAAGCACAAAGGGGAAAGGGAACTGCAGGTCAGGATACCCAGATTCACCTATCCTGGCTCTGCCACTTCGGGGCTGTGTGACCCTGGGCTCATCCCCCTTGGCCTCTCTGAACTTCAGCTGCTTCTGGAAAATGGAGATGTAGGTCTTGGTGGGTTTTGAGAATCCAAAGAAATGATGAGGGCTGTAAACTGCTCTGTAAGTGCTGAAGCATGGTGAGAATGATTGTGTGTGTCTTGAAACGTACTAGCTCTACACAGCCTGGCCTGATTTTCCAGAGGCTGCCCACACCAGGCACAGTCAGCCCCCAGCATCCGGCTGTCAGAGTCACCTCTGACCCCCATGACCCAAGACTTTCTGACTCAGCACTCAAGAGACCTGGGATCCAGGCCCAGATCTGCCACACACTGGCTGCAGGAGCTTGCGGGCTTCAGTTTACACAAAATGGTTGTAAAGATCAGATAATATTAAGGATGCAAAGTGTTTAGGAAAAGGTATAAAATCATCCTGACTGAGTCACTCTCCAGCGCACAGACGTACACTAGAACCATAATGCAAGTCACAAATGTAATTTGAGATGTAAAATGTTCTAGGCACGTGGCCAGTGGCTGTCAGGACAGTGTGGTTCCAGCACCTCACTCATTCATTCACTCACTCACCACACATTCCTTGGGTGGGTCCCTGCCCCTGCCAGCCACAGTGCCCACGCTGAGAAGGAGCCACAGTCCCGTCCCAGGACAACATCAGGGTGTCCCTTCCCTTCCCGGACCTCAGTCTTCCTCTCTGTAAAATGGACCTCAGGGAGTCGAGTCTGTCAATGATCCACAAAGGCTCCACGCAGCCCCACACAGTGTGACTCCTGTGGGGGAGAGCGCAGGGTTTTGGGGGTCGGGCTGAGCTGGGTTTGAGTCGCAGCTCCTTGCACAAGTCATGGCCCATCTGTGAGCCTCAGTTTCCCCACTCTGGCCTGGCAGGATTGCAGGAGGTAGCGTTTGGGGTGCCTGCAGCACAGCAAACCTCCAGCCCTGCATTAACGCCAGTGAATGGAGGATGGGACAGACATGCCAGGGCCCCTTAGGAAAACAGAAGGGAACAGGAGGGAGCGGCGGGGGCGGGACAAAGTCCAATGGCTGCACAGGTACAGGTGGCTGGCGGCACGTTGCAGCCCTGGCGGGAGGGGTCGCCCCGCCCTCCCCACCCTCCCCAGCCCCACTGCAGGCCCTGGATCCATCCAAGGCCAGCTCATGGCTCACGGGGGGCTGAGTCACCTCTGGCCTCCAGGGATTCCTGGGAGGGGCGTGAGCAGCAGCACGTCTGCTATGGGGCTGGCAGGAGGAGAGAGAGGGGGGTGGCTTTCAGCGCCGGCTCCCCGGCCCTGCCCAGGCAGCCCCAGTGGGGAAAAAGCCCCTGGTTCCCAGGCACCAGCTAAGAGCCCTCTTGGGGTTCCGGGGCCCAGACCCTGCCCCAGCCCTCCCGGAGCCCACAGTTCCTTGTGGGAGACAGACCTGTAATTTTATCCCCAGGCACAGGGACGTTGGGTGCCAGGCCCTGCTGTCCAGCGGCAGTGACCCTGGCCCGGGCTCTTTGCACTCTGAGCTGCAGTTTACACGTCTGCAAAATGGACATAAATAACGCCTGCTCTGCCTCTCCCTTCCAGACTGCTAAGGGCATGTGCTGGGTCTCCCTAAAGTCACACGGAGGGGCTCCTGGAGGCTGGGGGTCTGTGCGGGAGCGTAGGGAGGGGAGGCACTGGCTATGCCATTTGGAGGATACAGGACTGGGGCCTGTGGGTGTAAATAACCCACACCCTTAGTTTGCTTGTCTGGCAAATGGGCACATTCTGCCTTCCTCCTGTGGCAAGCGTGTCCTCAAGATGAAATGAGGCGATGGACTTGAGGAGGGTGGGGGGTTCCTGACCGCCCAGGTGACCTCATTCATTCATTCACTTGGCCAAATGTCTGTGACCCTCAGTCATGCTCATCTTGTTTGTTCACTGGTTTTTGTGTGTCTAGACTCTCAGATCCATGAGGGCAGGGGCCTTCAGTGTCTTGTTCCCCACTGTGTCTCCAATTGCTGGGCTTAGTAAGCCCTCAGGAAATGTTTGTTGAATGAATAAAAGAAAGTAAATGGCAAAGGGCATGCTGGGAATAGGTGTCCTTTGCCCAAGGAGCTCTTGTGATTCCAGGGTCCCAGGTGGGCACCAGGTCCTGAGGAAGTCAGTGAGACCAGGCTGAGGGAACAGAAGGTTCCCGCAGCCTGAAAACACCATCAAGGGAGAGGAGTCCAAGACGAGTAACTGTGACATAAGAGAGAGGAGACACTGCAGGTGGAGGAGGGTCTGCCCCTTGCCTGCCCAGTGAACAGGACACTTGCACAGGCTCAAGAGGGGTCAGAGTGGGTGACGAGTGTGGGCAGACAGGCATGGCTGCTCAACCCATGCTCCGTGCCTGCCATGTGGACCTCGGTTTCCTCGTCTGTGAAATGGGTAGATGAAGACGAAACAAGTATCAAGATGAATGAACATTATTGTCAAACAGAGAAGACAGCTAGTGGGACCCAGATGGCAGGTTTTTGCTGCAATGTGTGTTTGCTTTGTTGCTGTTTAGCTGAGAAAGGACTTAGAGAAAATGCAGAGGGGGCTCACGTCTGAAGTGTATGTGCCATGGTGCTCTACATAAGTGTACCCGGGCAGCCACCATCCAGATCAAGACAGAAAACCTCCCTCTCCCCAGAGACACCTGGTGGCCCTTCCTGGTCAGTATCCAGCCCTTCCCTGAGGTGTGACCCCGATTCTGACCTCTCCCTCCATCAGTTTGCCTTCTCTTGAACTTCATACAACATGAATCACAGTGACTTAGTGTCTTCTGCCGTCTTGTTTCTGCTGGCCCACTTCCCACTCCCTTTTCTGCTGGTAAAGATACTTCCATTTGCTCCTGGGGACCCAGCCCCTGTCTACACTCTGTCTCTATATCTCCTGCTCCCCAGCCCTGCATCCAGGGATGGGCATGTGAGCCGGCCTGGTGTGTTACCTGCTCATTGCTGCTACGACAAATTAGCATGAAATTAGCGACTTTGAACACATCAATTTATTATCTTACAATTTTGGAGGTCCGAAACCTGAAATGGGTTGTACTGGACCAAATTTAAGGTATCAACTGAACCGTGCTCCCTCTGGAGGCTATAGGGAAGAACCCATCTCTGTGCCTTTTCTAGCTTCTAGAAACCACCTGTATTCCTTGGCTTGTGTCCCCTTCCTCTATCTTCAGAGCCCATGATACCAACCTCTGCTTCTGTTGTCCCATCTCCTCTTGTCCGTTGCCTTCTTCTAAGGACTCTTGTGATTATATTGAAGGAAAGGGAAACCTCACACATTGCTGGTAGGAATGTAAATTTGTGCAGCCACTATGGAAAACAGTACGGAGATTCCTCAAAAAATTAAAAATAGAACTACCATATGATCCAGCAATCCCACTTCTGGGTATTTATCCAAAGAAAACAAAAACACTAATTCAAAAAGATATATGCACCCTCATGTTCATTGCAGCATTATTCACAACATCCAAGTTATGAAAACCACCTAAGTGCCCATTGACAGATGAATGGATAAAGAAGATGTGGTCTATATACATAATGGAATATTATTCAGCCATAAAAAAGAATGAAATCTTGTCATTTGTGACAACATGGATGGACCTCAAGGGCATTATGCTAAGTGAAATAAGTCAGACAGAGAAGGACAAATACCATATGATCTCTCTTATATGCGGAATCAAAAACAAACAAACAAAACCAAGCTCATAGACAGAGAGAACGGATTGGTGACTGCCAGAGAGGGGTTGGGAGGTGGGAGAAATGGGTGACAAAAGCTACAAACAAAAACCAAAAACCAAAACAAAACAACTCAAGACGCCTGATGTCCGTGATTAATAACATTATATAGTTGGTCTCACCCTTTTTTAAACTGCATCCATGTGACTAAAAATAATAACAATTTTAAAAGACTACACATACTCTGCAGAACAGTGAAAACCACTTGGATCTATACTCTGAGATACTACAAACTGCTATGTTATTTATTTTGCAGGCTCAGTTCTTGGCTTATTTAAATAGTTCCTCCTATTTCGTAGGTAAAAGGTATAATATTAGATATTTTAGAAATGTACCTTTTTCACTCTAAACTCCGCGGATGCAAAAATGTGCTTTGTCATTGTAAATAGCCATTTGAGTGAACTTATAGGTTATTAGAAACAGAAAAAAAACCTATGTAATTAGGTAAGACCACACCTAAATTTTTTTTCTAAGAATACTGAATGAAAAAACTCATTCTTTGCCTGAGTTCACATTTTTAAAGTGGAAAATAAAAGTCTAAGCTTTGATCAATTTTATTGACAGATTGGACAGCTTACAGGTGAACATTCAAGGCAATTTGTGTTGCCTGAATTGCTTTACAAACCAAGTACTTCAAAGGATTAACTTTATTAAAATTGTACTTTAGAATCAAATATATATTAGAATCTCTAAAACTACTATTAAAACCTCTAATCACTGAAAATTATTATTTTTTATTTATTTTTTTGGTGAGGAAGATTAGCCCTGAGCTGACATCTGTTACCAATCTTCCTCTTTTTGCTGAGGAAGACTGGCCCTGTGCTAACACCTGTGCCCATCTTCCTCCACTTTGTATGTGGGACGCTGCCACAGCACAGCTTCATGAGCAGTGTAGGTCCACGCCCGGGATCTGAACCCGAGAACCCTGGGCAGCCAAACGGGAGCACACAAACTTAATCACTACGCCACCAGGCTGGCCCTGAAAATTATCTTTAAAAGAGGCAACATCTGATAGAGTGGCACCAGCCACGTCTTCCCTGATGCTCAGAATATTCTACAGTGTGGTCTTAGGGGCTTAGGCTGCCTGGTCCCCAGCCTGTGGATTTCTCCTTCCTGCCTCACTGCCAGCTTCTCCTTCCTGCTCCCTGGGTCACGGGGTCACCCAGCTGCTCCCCTCAGTTACAGGAGTCACGTGAGAGGAGCAGAGTGTCCTGGATTTCATTCATTCATTCCTGAGCTCGCAGAAAGAGAGCCGCCAACCTGTGCCCCCAGCTCTGCTTCCCATATCATCTCATTTACCTCTCACAAGGGCCCTGTGACTTGGGTATTACTATCCCATTTCGTGGTGGAGGAAATAGAGACTCAGACGGGCCTAGTAACTTGCCCACAGTCACACAGCCAGTTGAGGCAAAGCCTGCTTCAGAATCTGGTCAGGCCTCCCCGCTGGGCCTGCTCACTGCAGCCTGGAGCCAGACACGGGGCGAGGTGGTCCCGGGGTCTCCGCCAGGAAAGAGTGCAGGCTCTGCCCTCCGACGACCAGCTTCTGCGAGGCAGACCTGGAGCGGCCACGTGGGCGGCTGGAAACCAGGACGGAGGACAGGGCTGAGCTGGAGAGAGGATTGCCCAGGGGGTGCACTGAACCAGGGCGGACCCTGCTTTCACTGGGCATTTGAACCATTTCAAGAGCTCTCTCTCTCTCTTCCCCTCCTCCCCCCCCTCCTTTGTCTCTCCCTTCCTTTTTTTCTCTCTCCTCCTCTTCTCTCCTTCCCTCTTCCTCCTCCTTTCTCTCCCCCTCCTTACCCCCAAATTAGTTGTTGCTGGGGAAAGTCCTGGTTAACAAAGAGTGAGATGGTTTTTAAAACAGTTTAAAGTGTGGACAGCCAGGGTGGGAGAGGGGGCAGGAACCTGAAGGCCTGTAATCCGGGGCAGAGAGCAATAACGGTCTCAGAGATACAGATCTACTTCTCAAGGCAAAGTCTGACAGGTAATTATGGTGGTTGTGATAAAGGCTGTAATAGAGGCTGTGCAAGGACCAGGAGCCCAGGAGAAACCACAAACTTTGCCCGGAGCCCACCCACCGGGAAACTCCCAGGAGGAGGGGCCCTGTGAGCTGGGGCTTGCAGAAAATGCTGGAGCCCGAAGGGCCCAGAGGGCGGGAGGGGTGTTCCAGGCTCAGGAGCAGCAGGGCAAAGATGCAGAAGAGCGAGTGGACTGCGGGGTCTAGAAACGGCCGAAAGCCCAGGGCTGGGGGAGCAGGAAGCGTGTGCTCCACATTTGTCACTGCCTTGTACCTTCTGGGTGACCTGGACAGGCGACTCTGCCTCTCTGAGGGTTGGGGAAGTTGGGGAGAATAATACCCAGGCAGGAGTCAGGGCACGGGGTACGAGCATGCAGCACGCACACCTGCAGTCTGAGGTGGGCGGGAGCCCCCTGCTCTCGGGGGCTCTGCATTTCCACTGGGACCGACTGTCCTCCACACAGGAGAAAACCCCCAGTGCAGGGGCCCCCAAGGCTGTGGGAGGCCAGCAGCGACACTCCAGTGTCCACGGGACTTTCCAGAGCCCTCAGACCTCTTCACGTCTTTAAGGAATGATGACAGCTACCATTTATTAAGCACCTACAGTATGCTGGGAGCTCTACATGCCTCCCTCTGACCCTCACAAGAACTCTGCAAACAGTTACCACCCCCACTTTATAGATGAGGAAACTGAGGCACAGAGACAAGCTGAGTGCCCTGAGTCACACTGCGGGTAAGAGGCAGAGCTGGGATTCAGACCCAGCGCTGTCTACACCCAGGCACAGGGGACTCAGTAAATATTTGAGACTGATTGCCAGTGTATACAGGAGGAGAAGCAGACACAGAATTTGAGCATTAGACCCTGTGGGTGGGGGGACAGGAGACCAGGCAGTCATCATTGCTCCCTAACCATCTCTACTGCCAATCCTTGATTACCTTCAGTGATGGGGAACTCAGTCAGGAAACCTGAGTTCTGACCCGGTGGTGGGATTCGAGGGACGTTGGAGAAAATCCCTCTCTGGGCCTCGGTCTTCCCATCTGAAATATTGTGGTGTTGATCACTCCGGTTATCAGGCCTTGCCCCACTGGGATCCGGGTAAGTGTGAGCAAATGTTTTATTGTAGGCAGGGTACCTATGGCCAAGAGAAGGAAGTCATGAGCCTGGCCCAGCCCTGGAAAGTGGGTCACAGAGGAAAGAGAAAGTTCCCTGTGTTTTGTTTTGGTCTGGGCAGAGCAGGGAGGGGAGGGTGACGACACCGTGCAAGAGGGGCAGGAGGAGAGCAGCTCTCTACTGGGTACTTGGGTGGTCAGGGAGTGGGTGGAAGGGCTAGGGGTTGGGGGATCGTTCAAGGAAAGATGACCTTGTCTCTGTCTGGTGTAAAAACTTCCAGAAGCCCCGCCCCCACCACCACTGCAGGGAGGACTCCACACCTCTCCTTCCTCACCTGCTACCTGCTGCCCCATTCCTCCTCACCTTCCACACTCTCTGATGGAGCCACAATGCTCTGACCACCCCCCTCCTGCCACTCACACACACACACACACACACACACACACACACTGTCTGTCATGTTCTTCTCAAGCTGTCCACGCTGCCTGGGACATGTCCCCCCTTCTGCCCCTGGTAAGTCCCCCTCATCCTGCCACCTCCTCCAGGAAGGACCGAGGGCCTCCTCTGAGCCTCCCTGTCACCTTTGATGGCAATGAGGTGTGTGTCATGTCTCCCTCCCCCGACTGCGCCCCTCTCCCCGAGGGCCCGGGCACGCTGGTCCTCTCTGAATGTCCAGACCCCTGGGCCGGCGCTCAGGGAACCACTGCCGACTGGACCCTGGACACAGAAGGGAGGCTCCAAGACTCTCAGGGTGGGTCTGCCCGGTCACCGTGTGGACAGAGGCACGTGCGTCCCCAGAACTGCAGGATCTCCTTGCAGGCTGTTGGGCCTGCCTCAGACGGCCCTGACTGGGCGGGAAGAAAGCAGCATGGGACTACCCGGAGTCAGAAAGACGAGTGCTGGTTTCTTGGCCTTCCTGGCTCTTCGGTGCTTCTTCCTTAAGGCCTGAGTCAGCCTCGCAGCTGTGACGGGAGGAAGAGAAACCAGGCACCCGGCCTAGGAGGTTGCCGCTGACTCAGTGGGTGAGTGGCAGCATCATGGTGAGGCCCCCGGACTCAACCCTCCGCCCAGTGCCGTGGGGGCGGAGGCATCCTTGGGGACATCCCTCCAGCATATGACATCGGAGGAGCCGCACCTTCTACAGGGGTTAAAGTACACATTTTAGTGGAAGTCATGTAAATCAGAATGACCCTTGAGAAGCTTTTAAGTTGCCCACGAAATGCAGTTCGGGGCAGACAATACCATGCGTGATATGCGCGTGTCTGCCACTGCGGCCAGGCCGCCGTGGCCCCTGCTGCGCTGCGCTAGCCTGACACTAGGCCTCCCTGCCTTCACCGGTATCCCCCAGCGTCTGTTTCCTGCTTTCACACTGAAAGTCCCACATCCCAGGAATCCTCGCAACCCTGGGAAAACCAGGACAGCTGGTCACCTGACACCACAGCCACTAAGCATTAAAGCCAAGTGCCCCCAAGACCCCACGTGAACTGATGCCATCCCCACCCCGTTACCAACGCATAGACCCTCTCCGACCTCATTTTCCCCGCCTTGCCCTCACAGCCCCAGCTCCAGCCACATTGACCTCTTTGCTGGTCCTTGAATATGCCATGTTTCTGACTCGGGGCCTTTGGACCTGCTGTTCCCTTTACCTTGAATTATTTTCTCCCATATGCTCACGTTGCTATCTCCTTCACTTCCTTCTCGTCTCTACTTACATGCACCTTTATCAGTGAGCCCCCTTGCCCCCAAATAAAATAGCATCCCTCTCTGTGGAGGACAGTCTCCAAAGATGGCCTCCTGTAAGCCCTCCCTGCCTGTGCGCACATGCCACTCCTCCTGTCAAGAGGGGGAGTGGTTTTCCTTCCCCTTGAACCCGGGCTGGCTGTGGACTCCTTCCGCCAGCAGAATGGGGTGGAAATAACACTGTGCGTGTCCAGGCCCGGCCCTTAGGTGCTCCCATGTCCTCCGTCTCGAAAGCCAGCTGCCGTGTAAGGAGTCTGATGCTCCCGAGGCCATTGTGCTCTGAGGATGATTCGCTGGCCTTGTGGAGGGCCCACTGGACCCCAAAGAGATGCCCGAGCAGCCTCAACTGTTCCAGCCATCTCACACAAGTAGCCAGATTATGAGAGGGGATGCCGTCACGGTCAGTGTGGCCCCCGGCGGGCTCCACATGGAACAGAAGAGCCGCCTGGCTGAGCCGAGCCCACGTTACGGAATGGTGAGAAATGATAAGAGGCTGTCGTTGTAAACGATCCCATCCGAGGATCTGTTGGGCAGCCATTGATAACTAACCGCCCCCTCCACCCTGGACACAGCAGACCCCCTCGCTCTGCTTTAATTTTCTCATCTCGTAATTGGTGCTCAATATATATTTATTGAAGGAGTGTTCAGTGAATGTGCACAGTTATGTACAAAATATAACAAAAGCTGCTTATGCCCCGTTTTATCAAAATGCCCATGGCTGAGCCCTGAAGGGGCATGAGTGTGTGAAAATCCTCACACCACATGGGCATGTGGGAACTGGGAAGATAGCTGCCTGTCTCCGTCGCAGCTCGCCTGGGGCACACGCACAGAAGGCAAGAGGGGACAAAATTTCCCTCATAATTCAAGTGCCTGTTTTCTCTCCTTTTCTTTGGTAGAACAGGCGTTAAGTCATTGAATGTGTGTATGACGTATCTGCACTTTACGTACACAGATAAAAATAGGAAGAAGACTGTTATATGCCCATTGTGCCCGCCCAGCCTTCTTCATTGGGAGGAGTCCTCTTTTCAGTGTCCCCGGATTCTTGAGTGGTAATTAATTATCTTCCATGCCCACAGAGAGGGCCAAGCTCAATGTTGAAACTAGAAGATGGAGAATCCTGATCATATGCAGCATTCTGGAGCTTTTAGAAATCCAGCTGCCCAGGCCCCTGGCAATGCTAGTTGGTTGGGGAGGTGGGCGTGGGGCCAGGCCCACTGGGGGCCTCAATTTTCAACAGACATTCCAGGGGCCTCTTCAGGGCAAGTGACTTTGGGAAGCCTGATATTCTGTCGTGAACTCGCCCCAACCGTGTTTGGTGGTGATTAGTCTATTAGTTCCCTGGGGCTGCCCTAACAAATCCTACAAACCTGCTGGCTTAAAACAACAGAAATTCATTCTCACAATTCTGAAAGCTAGAAGTCCAAAATCAGTTTTCCTGACTGAGCCAAAATCAAGGTGTCTGCAGGGCTGCGCTCCCCCAAGAGGCTCCAGGGAGAATCTGTTCCTCACCTCTTTTAGCTCCTGATGACTGCTGGCATTCCCTGGCTTGTGGCTGCATCATTCCCATCTCTGCCTCCCTTGTCACATCCCTTTCTCTGTGGTCAAATTTCTCTCCCCCTGCCCATTATAAGGACACTTGTGATTGCATTTAGGACCTGCCTGGATAATCCAGGACCATCTCCCCACTGTAAAACGCTTAATTTAATCATATCTGCACAATGCCTTTTGCCATATAGGGAATCACGCACAAAGTTCAGAGATTAAGATCCGATATCTTTGGGAGCCATTATTTAAACTACCACAATTATCTTCCCCGTTCCTTTGGCGGGGCCATGGCTCAGAGAAGCTAAGTGGCTTCCCTGAGGCCATGCAGCTCTATAGAGACCCAGCATGGATTCACCCTCTTCTACACCACAGTCAACCCGGGCATGATAGATTTATAACTCCAGGGCATTTTTGTTTTCACACTTCAAAGATTATGCGGGTTATTTATAGATTTATAGTGATGGGCTAATTCACAGTAAAGACAAATAAAGATTATGTAGTATTAGAAAAAAATAGGATCTTTGCATTTTGGGAAAGAATATGGGCAGTAAAAGTAATTATCCACCCACCCAAAAACAAAACACGTCATCCCTAAGAAGGGACTAATGCCGCCTACTCCTGGAAGAAGGGCAGAATCTGACGCAGATCAGTGTGCAAACAGCTGACCCCTGCGAGAGAGACACTTATCTCCGTGGTTCACGTTTCTCCCCATTCTTGCAGGTCACGTGAAGTCACAGCTCATTCCAAGAATCCCCCTACCTTAATAAGGAAGTCCTGGGCTCCGCAACAGTGACACAGAGACACAGCAGGTGAGGTCAGCAGAAAACAAAACAAAGGAAGAAAGGGAAAAAAGAAAGAAATAGCAAAAAGAAGGCATGAGGCTCTTACATAAGCACTAACATCCCTGCCCCCATCACGTCTACCTCCACTCAAGTCAACACAGTGAAGCTGCCCCTCACCCACGATACCTGGATCAGGAGGGATCTTGTTGTCCATTTAAGATCATCCATGGTTTTCCTCTTCACTGGGTTTTGTCTAGATAAAAATGTTAACCGACAGATGTGTTGGTGGCATAGTTTTCTGGCAGCCTCTGGAAGACAAAAGTAGCTAGCCTGATTGGACATCTTCTATGTGCCAGAACTTACTGCATCCATCACTGGCTATGATGGCTGTAGTTGTAAGAAACAGCAGACACAATCAGCTGGATTAAATGAGGAAGGGAATTTATTGGCGTAAGAACTGAACAATTTGGCAGTTAGGAAGGACTGCAGGAAAGGCTTGATTCAGCACCTCCAAGGATGTCAACAAGACCCAGTTCCTTCCCATGTTCCATCTTACTTTCACTGTGTTGGCTCCATCCTGACGCTTGTTCTCCTCTGATCACAAAATGGCTGCCAGCAGCAACCCGGGCAGCGTCCTTCATCTTTCACGTGCAGTGGAGGCACCAGAATGAGCCAGACACTGTGTCAGGCTCTGGGTTTGGGCACATGAATAAGACTAGACCTTAGAAGAATACAGCACAGAGTATGCTTGGTCCAGTTTCAATACCCAGTGTCTACTTGCTTAAATTAAAGACAGACAAATGGAAAAAGCAAAATCACAATTAACCTGTGGTGGGTTCTATCAGGTGCCACCAGATCCCCCTTCAATACAGGGTGTGCTGCCGCATCTGCTGGGGGTGCCGTCATCAGACAACCCTTAGCTGTCAACTCTTCATGGATTACAGGCTGTCACCTTCTTTGAGGCCACTGCATGCCCACACGCAATAACTAATGGGTATGGGGCATAATCGCTGACCAATCATTCTGGGTTGAACTGTGTCCCCCCAAAAGATATGTTGAAGTCATAACCCCTAGAACCTCAGCATGTCACCCTATTTGGACATAGAGTCATTGCAGATGTAATTAGTTAAGTCTGGATGAGGTTATACAGGAGCAAATTGGGCCCTTAATCTGGTATGATAGGGTCTCTATGAGGAAGGAGAACAGACACAGAGACAGAGACGCCCAGGGAGAAGACGGTCACGTGGCCACGGAGGCAGAGACTGCAGTGATGCATCTACAAGACAAGGAGCGGCAAGGATGGAGGCCAACACCAGAAGCTGGGAGAGGCAAGGAAGGATTCTCCCTGACTGGCTTCGGAGAGAGCACGGCCCTGCCGACATCTTGATTTCAGACATCAATTTCTGTTGTTTTAAGCCACCAGTTTGTGGCATTTTGTTTGGCATCCTTGGGTGACTAATTCACCATCTCAGCCCAGTTCTGGACAATTAGCCAGCCCGGCTCCAGAGCTCCCAGTGTAGTTGGCCCAGGCTGCATTGGGACTGCAGCCAGCTCAATCCTGCTTCCTTCCTCAGCCTTTCGTCGCCACGTGTGGATCCCAAGGTCACGCTATAATATGATCCTGCCCACTCACCCCATCTCTGCTTCCCGGGGAGCCCATCCTCTACCCTCAGCTAACCAGAGGTTCCCCTCTTGTCAGCTTGGGAGGACAGAAACGAACACGGGGAAGCAAGAACCAACTCACACCTTCATCTTCACTCCACCAGGCCTCCGCTTCTCCCAGGCCCAGACATCGTGCCATGCTCTGGGGTTGAGAAAGACCCAGTCTTCACCCTCAAAGATCCCGAATCCAGGGGGAGAGTCAGGCAGTTAAAACAGAACGTAGTTGGCAAATGGTTTGCCAAAGCAGCCGTGCCTTCTTCTTCTTCTTCTTTTTTTTTTTTTTTTGGTGAGGATGATTGGCTCTGAGCTAACATCTGTTGCCAGCCCTCTTCTTTTTTCTTGAGGGAGATTGTCCCTGAGGTAATTTCTGTGCCAGTCTTCCCCTATTTTGTATATGGGACGCTGCCACAGCGTGGCTTGATGAGTTTTTGCATGGGTCCACACCCGGGATCCAAACCTGCGAACCCCGGGCGGCCGAAGCAGAGCACAAGCACTTAACCGCTATGCCACCAGGCCGGCCCCGCAGCCATGCCTTCTGATGCATGCTTCCTAGATGAAGAAGTCAGGAAAAACCTCAGTGACAGATAAGGCAGCATGGGAAGCCAGGGGTATTCCGGGGATCTTCCAGGGGTGAGGGTCAGGCTGACAGCCTGCCGAGGGGTGGAAGCCAGAGGTGTGATCAGAGGGACATTTGGGGGATAGGAAACCAACAGGTCAACAGGTCACTGGAGAGACAGGTGTGCAGATGGACATTCAGGGAAGAGAGAAATGATCCAGTCATTGTCACAACCAAGGGCCGTTGTGGAAACCAACTGGGAAAATCATTTCACAAACTAAAAAACATGCACGTGCGTACGTGTACATAGATGTACAAAATGCATGTATAACTAACAGCTTCGACCTTTGTAAAGTCAAACAATAATAAGTTAAATTATAGCATAAGACAACAATCAAAGAATACATATATCTATTAATATATATATATTTATTGTATATGTTAATATATAAATGTAGATATTTAACATTACTGTTAAAGCCTCTCCTTTTCCCTTCCCAATCCAGAGGACCATGCTGTGAATTGAATCAGCATCACAGGTCTCCTGGTGATGTTAGCAAACTGTAGCATCTGAGGGCCAACGGGAGGGAGGTCCCTTTTCAGGGACAGCAGGGAAGGGATCAACAAGGAGAATGAAGAGAACACCCTCCTGTGTGGTGCCGGGTGTCTGTGTCAAGCTAAGTGTTTAACGTGCATCCTGGACTCAGCCTCTTAAAGCACATCATTGAAGACCTCCTCTCTGATATGACGGAATCTTTCAGCTCCTTAGCCAGAGTCAAAAGCTAATAATAAAGGGAAACCAGGAGCTAAGCCTGGGTGAAGGGTTGCCAACCCTGACAGTGCATGAACATCTCCTGGGGGCTTTATAAAATTCCCGATGTCCCAACCCCCGCCCCAATCAAATTAAATTGGATCTTCCAACAAAAGCACCTGGACGTCAGTGTTTTTAAGAGCTCCCCCTGCCCTGGGTGATTCTGATGCAATGTTGGAATTGAGAACAACTGGTCTAGATTCTAGACATTTGGAAAGAATTTTGATGGGACAGAATGATTGTCCACAATGCCTATATCTCTGCAGGTTCCTTCCATCAAAGGAGGAAGGCAAGATGGTAGAGGATGACATTTTAGAAAAAGTCACTATACAAAAAGTGTTCTATAAGATGGGGATAAGAGATAGTAGATCGTGACCATTGAACCCCATCCCAGCCTCCGCTGCAGCCAGGCAAGACCACGTAACTGAGCTGTGGCGAGTTTTTTGTGAGCAGAAGCGAGATGTGCAATTTCCAGGCCGAGTCTGGAAGGGAAGGGCCGTTCTCTCCCCTCCCTCCTGCTCGCTCTTGCGGCTCGCAGAGGCGGTGGTGAGCTGCAGGACCATGTTGCACAACTCCAGGGAGCACTGTTCTCCCTGCATTTTATGCGAGTGGCCCAGGAGTTGTGCAATCGGAGGCCCAATGCTGAATCATCTGCAGCCCTGTGGATAGAAGCAAGACCCCGGGGATGTCAGAGCAGTCAAGAGAAAGAGCGAGGTCCCCCCTCCCCAACATAGAACAGCTGTTTCAGCCATGAGCTGCCCATGCCCAGACTGTGGCATGAGAGAGAAATAAAATTCTCTCTTGTTCTGGTCACAGTTATTTCTGGTTTCTGTTGGAGCAACTGACCCTACATTCCAACAAACAAACTGCATAACCCTCCATTACCAGGAAAGTCAGCTCCATAGTAATCCATCCCTCAAACACTGAGGGATGCTCTGGTTAAGACAAGGCCTTTCTTTAAACATCCATGATTTCGATAGCACCCATCCACCTCTGGACTGTAAGCCCCAGCGGAGCAAAGATCATGGCACAAAGCAGACTATTTTCTTCACCACTGTACACCCAGAGTCCATCACAGTCAAAGCACATGGGGGGCTCGGCGGAGTCTTGCTCAATGAAGGAGTGAACGAGCACACTGATGACCACGGCCAGTGCTTGATGTGTATGCGCATCATCCAGCACGCAGCCAGGAGCTCCCAACCCTTAGTGATCTGGCTCCATCCGACCTCTCCACTTTCTTCCTCTATAACATCTTCCCCGTGTGGACAAACAGCATCAGCATCACCTGGAAATCGTTAGAAATGCAAATTCCTGAGCTACCCCCCAGAAACTCTGGGGTAGGGTGCAGTGATCAGTGTGTGGGTGTTATTAATAAATTTTATTTTTTAGATCGGATTTAGTCTCACAGCAAAATTGAGCAGAAAGTACACAGATTTCCCACATATCCTCGGCCCCCACACATGCATAGTCTCCCCCATTATCAACATCCGCCATCAGAGTGGGACATTTGTTATAACTGATGAACCTACATTGATTCACCATAATCACCCAAAGTCCATAGTCTACGTTAGGGTTCACTTTTCATGTTGTACTTTCTATGGGTTTGGACAAATGTATAATGATATGTATCCACCATTATAGTATCATACAGAGTAGTTTCACTGCCCTAAAAATCCTCTATCCTCCACCTATTCATCCTTTCCTCCCCCAACCCTTGATCTTTTTACTGTATCCATAGTTTTGCCTTTCCCAGAGTGTCATATAGTTGGAATGATATAGTATACAGGCTTGTCATATTGACTTCTTTAAATAATTTTATTTATTTATTTTATCCCCCAAAGCCCCAGAGGATAGCTGTGTGTTATAGCTGCACGTCCTTCTAGTTGCTGTATGTGGGATGTGGCGTCAGCATGGCCAGAGAAGCAGTGCCTCGGTGCGCGCCTGGGATCCGAACCCGGGTCGCCAGCAGCGGAGCGTGCGCACTTAACCGCTAAGCTGTGGGGCCGGCCCCATATTGACTTCTTTCACTTAGTAATATGCATTTAAGCTTCCTCCGTGTCTTTTTTTTTTTTTTTTTTTGCTAAGGAAGATTGGCCTTGCGCTAATATCCATGCCCGTCTTCCTCTACTTCATATGTGGGACGCCTGCCACAGCATGGCTTGATAAGCAGTGCACAGGTCTGCTCCTGAGATCCAAACCTGCAAACCCCAGGCCACTGAAGCAGAGTGTGTGGACTTAACCACTATGCCCCCGGGCCAGCCCACCTCCATGTCTTTTCATGGCTTGAGAGCTCATTTCTTTTTAGGGCTGAATAGTATTCCATCGTCTGGATGTCCCACAGTCTAATTATCCACTCACCTGCTGAAGGACATCTTGGCTGTGTGGTCTGTGTTCACCACACCCTCCAGGAGATTCTGATGCTACCTAGCATTTGAGAAGGACTTCTCTACACTGCAATTTCACACATTTAACGCCATAGCCGTTCCTCTACTGTCCCTATGGTGGGATGCCTTTCTTCCTGTCTTTGCCTAGAGCAGTCTTGCTCCTATTTGGAGGGCACCTAAAGTGCCAGCTCTTCCAGAGTGCATCCCCAGATCCCACAGTCTGAGACAGTAACTCCCTGGGGAGGCCCACAGAGGATGCTTGTCCCTCTGGTGTGTTCAGGCTGGAGCTGCCGGCCTCCCCCACCAGAATGTGAGCTCCTGCAGACAGGGCCCAGTTTTCTTCAACTCCCCAGCCCCTTGCTCCAGGCTGGGTATACAATGGTGCACAATAAATGCTGTAAGCTTGAATAATGCAGAAGGGCAGCAACCTAATAAGCTTCCAGATACAAACTCAAACAAGCAAGCAACGTGGCAGGTGATTTTTATCACATTCCCAGGAGTGATATCTTACAAACACATGTCTCTCCAGACCAAAATGTATTTCTGAAAAAAAGAACTGATGAAATTATTTCTTTCTAACAGTGAGGAAAAGAAAAAAATAATGTAAATCAAGCATTGTCCATCTGCCAGCACTGTTTTTGCTTTTTCTCTCTTATTATTCCTCACCACCCAAGTGGATATGTGGAATTGTCCCAGATGAAGACAGCGATGCTCAGAGACGTAAGTTGCTCTAGGACACACGGCCAGTACCTCAGTGCTGGCCCAGGGACCTGTGATGGGAATGCTCTTTCACTATGCCAGTCCACCTCGAGGAAAGGATGCAGTGGGGTGGAAAACAAAAGTTTTGCAGGAACAGACCCCTTCCACACTTCTTTGCACCACCCCCACACTGTCACCTCTTTGGGGGGGCACCACATCTCAGGCAGTTTCAGCGAACGGGAGGCCCCGCGTGCAGCCGCTGCGGGGACAAGCAGAAATGCTCGTCATTCCACTGGCTTTTTACTGGGTCAGGCCTTATCTGGTTAGACTCCAACTCAGTTTATAAGTGGAAGTCATAAAACAAGTGAAGTGTGAGTAAGCAGGCTGTTCCCCGCCTGGCAGAAATAAACTCCGGGAACGTTATAAACAGTCAGGGGCCGGCGGCCGTGGAGAGAGACAGAGAGGCAGGCGGTGCCTGCCCCTGAGCCTGCGTTTCTGAGTCCTCATGTAACACCCTATGCGTGTGCGTTGTGCAGTGTAGACGAGCAGAAGCGGTCACGTCTAGTGTTTAAAGATGCCGGCCAGCTCACAGGGGTTGGAAATCCAGGGACTGCCAGTCAGAGTGTGGCTCTTGCATTGTTCTAAACTTCAGTTCCCTGATCTGTGATACAATAATGGGATCTACCTCTGGGTGGCTGCCAACATTTGGGGACATGATTAATGTCAACCACCGGCCCAGGCCCTGCCCTGCAGTAACTCAGTGAGTTTTCATGATTGCTCTCCGTCCAGTGTGTGATCTGGGCAGGGTTTCCACACATGCTGCCTCCAAACTCTTACAGCAAAACAGAGGGGAAAGTCTGAGTCCCGAGGCTCAGGCGAGAACGGCAGGGGCGGAGCTGGAAGGTAAACGCAGTCTCCAGGCTTCTGGCCACCGCTCGTCCTCTTTCAGGCTAAGTCCCCAGGCTCTGTGAGGGCTTGGTGTCATTTGCTCCCCCCAGACTGAGAAGCCCCAATCACGCTGAGTCGAGGCAATAAGTATCTGCACGCTGCTAGGTCAAAGTCCCTATTGGAAACCTATGTGCTATGATTTATGGGACACAAAGCCCGCTCCCAGCCAATGCCTCTCCTGCTTTTCCCCATGGGGCTGTGACGCACGGAGCAGGGTGGCGCGGCAGCCAGAGCATGCACTTGCAAACTGGGGTTCAGATTTCAGCTCTGCCCCTCACGTTCCACGTGTCCTTGGGCAAATCTCTTGCTACCTCTGAGTCTCCACTGTTTCCTTCCCTACAAAGTGGGAAGAGGGAGAAGGAGCCACCTGCTCTGAGGATCCACAAGAATGCACACAGGCTGCCGGCTACAGAGTAGGAGGTGGTCAGAGCCTGCAAATGGTGGCCCACTACCGCCCCCACGCCCATGCCAAGGCAGAGATGTTAAGTGCCTTACTCAAGGATGGTGGCGTGGGGAGGGGCAGAGCTGGAAACTGAACCCCAGAACTGCCCGAAGGTAAACTCACAACTCCAATGGCCACTCGCCCATCCCGCCACCTTGCCTTGCACCAACCTCTTCCCTAAGGAAGTTTCCAGTGTCTCAGGGACAAAAGACGCAGCTCGCAGATGGCTGAAATCCAGGTGAATCAAAGCACCTGCAGAAAGGTGCAAGCAAAGAGCTATGGGAGACCCCAGGAGGGACAACCCCTTTTGGAGGAAAGGTCAGAGCTTCCAGGAGAAGGCGGCACAGGGCTGTGTGTTAAAGGATGAGCGAGGTTGAAGGAGTGGGTGTGCGGGGCCCTGGCAGGTGGGATCCTGCCAGTGCCTTAGAATTCGGACGGCTTCGAGGTAGACTTCTGGGAGACGGGCAAGGCAGGACCTGGCCACCACTGATGGCTTTGGCAAGGCTGCACTGGAGACCAGAAATATCTGCTCCTTTCTGGATTCTTCCACACACCCCACCTCCCTCCTGGCCCCCAGCTCCCCACCGTCCACCCTATGCTGGTGCCCCTGAATTGGTAGAGGAACTCGCATTCATGGTGCCCCTCTTGGCTAGGTACAACAATAGATCCCAAACATATAAACAAAACTCTGAATCATAAAGATCAGATCAGAAAAGGGAGTCACTTGAAGTCACACGCATGGTAAGGGAGAGTCAGGATTCCAGTTCTGTTCTCTCTGGTTCCCAATTCCAGCATTTTCCCATTAAAACACACTGAACACACTGCCTTGAAGGCCAAAGAAACCTTTGTGGTGGAGAAAGACAGAGCCTTGGGAGGAACGGTCTGGCCTCCTTAATAACTGCCCAGTGGGATTATTAACTGCCCAATAGCAAACAGCTGTTGATTCTTCACTGCATACGCCTCTCTAAGGGCTGTAGATGTTTCAACTTAATTCTCATTGCTGCAGCCTTACAAGAGAGGCACTGTTGTTATAATCAGCCTCTATTTCACACCAGGAAATTGACACAAAGGGTTAAAGTGACTTGTCTAAAAGCAAATGATTAATGGGACTTAAAAGCTGGATTTGAATCCAGGCAGCCCGGATCCAGTTCACCCTTTAGCCAGAATCATGTGTGAGGTTGTTCAGGCTGTGCCCTGTGAAAGGGCACACATGGAGGCTGAAATCCAACCAGAATTCTGCTCTCTGGGCTGTGTGTGCTGTCACAGGGCTGCTCAGAGGAAGGGGCACCTCCATGTGACTTACACACAAGGACCGCCAAGTCAAGTTTGTCCTCCTGGGAATGACAGCTGCGGACCACATCGCTACTTTTGTTATTTGCACGATAGATTTTTTTTTTTTAATCATGACCTTCTCACAGCCATCTTAGAGCACAGATAAAAATGCCAAGTGCATGGAGGTTGTGAAATGGAGTTCTGCCACCGCCACGGTGGGAAAAGGCATTTAAACACCGCCCAGCTCGGGCGCTCTTCCTCTAGCTGTCGGACGTGAGCCCTGGGGCAGTCTTTCCAGGGGGCAGCTTGACAGGCCTGTCTGGGCTGTGTGTCCACATCGCTGACCAGCCGTCCCGCTTCTAGGAATCAGTCTTGCTGAACTGCTCACCAGCCTCTGCCAAGATCTCTGTGGGAATAGTCTTTGTAAGAGCAGAAAGTTGGAAATCACCCAAAAAACCATAAAAAGGAGATGGGCCAGATCAATTATGGTATGTTCAAATTTGGAGTACCAAACAGACCTTGAAATGAAAGAGGCAGATTTGCTTATAATAACAATGAAAGAGGTACAAGATCTACTTGAAATGCAGCCTAGTTAGTACACCATGAGACCATTTGGGTAAATAAGACTTTGATGTAGGTATATATATTTAATCATATTGTTGAAGGCAGCAGAGAGCTGGCTTAAGTCCAGGTGATCCGGAATAAGACCGCTTGGGTACAAACCTGGGCTCCCACACTGGCCGGTGAGCATGGGTGAGGATGGGTGAGTTATTTGACTTCCTGAATCTCAGGAAGGGCCCAGACCTGGAGCCAAGTGTCCTGGTTCTGCCACTTCCTTCCTTTGTGACTTAGACCAAGTGACTTACTCTTGCTGTGCCTCAGTTTCCCCAGGTAGAAAATGGACGTGCATATAGTACATTCCTTGTGGAGCTGTCGTGAGGATTAAATAGGTGAAACCATCTGACAGTTTCTTTGCAGGCCCGGGGCACAGTGAGCCCCCGGGGGTCTCAGTGTTGCTAAAACCTGGAAGAAAATGCTGGAGAAATGTACACAGTCCACATTGGTCATTGGTTATCTCGGAGGAATGTCTATTGTTGAACTCACACGTTTCACAGCATTTAACATTTTTGGAAAAAAGAATGAATTACTCTTGCAGTCGGGACAAGAAATTATTGATTTCAAAACAAGACGCTTGTAAATGGCCCTCTAGGATAGGTAAATGCGTCCTTCTACTGCGTTCCCTGGAGTAAAGGGTGGATGGGTGCAGGAATTGGGGCGCAGGACTTACTGCCCCAGATGGCCGACTTTGCCTGCCCCCCACCTCCCAGTGCCCTGTGCTCATCTCTGTCACCGTCCTACCCCTCAGGGGTTGTCTTTTCAAACGTCAGCCTCCCCC
The DNA here is from genome assembly GCF_057802395.1 of Ceratotherium simum simum. Lineage (NCBI taxonomy): Eukaryota > Metazoa > Chordata > Mammalia > Perissodactyla > Rhinocerotidae > Ceratotherium > Ceratotherium simum. Next base: position 10,006,870 of record NC_141922.1, read on the forward strand.
ATAGCCCTGGGAGCTCGCCAAGGACGAGGATTGCATCTAAATGATGTCTCTGTCTCCAGGTCTGCTCCAGGGCCCGGCACACGGTAGGTGCCTAAGGAGGGTTTACTGAGAACTGGATCTCCAATGCATTACCCAAGGGCCTATTGAAGGAAGTTCTTTCTGCAGCCTGACAGTAAACACTCTCCCTCTGACCCCTCAGGAATTCTCCTGGCACTAGTTTCCAAGTCAGGCCCTGAAAATGAACACTGTGTGTTAATCACACAACAAAACAACGCATTCTGGACTCAACCTCCGGGTGACTGACCCTCCGGGCCACCATGTGGTCAGCCAGCTGCCGCAGAGGCTGTCCCCCCCAGGGAAGACACCTCCAGCCCTTCCAGGCCAGAGCAACAGACTCCGTGGCCTCCAGGGGCCAACAGACCACGGAAATGCGGGACCCACTTTGCATATTAAACAGAGTTTTCATTTCCACCCATGTGTGCATGCACGTGTGTGTATGCACGTGCACACACCCCCAACAAAACAAAAATTGAAAAAGGTCAAAGAGAGAGAGAACAAAAGGGAAAATTTTCCTTTCCTAGCTAACCCTTCTATCTGGCTTTTTTTTTACCTCTGACTTGAGAGAGACACAGATATTAAGAATTATTCCTCCCTGATAAAAAAAACCACCAGCACCTGTGTGTTGCTCAGAGAAGCTGATACTTGGCCTGGGGGCACCATAAGGGGGAGTAGGAATGGGGAGGACTGGGGAGCCAGCGTCCCATGCACGGGGCCTCCAGAACCCTACCCCAGCCAACGTCCACCCTGCAGGAATGTGGGCCAATGATGGCCGCTTCTCCCTTTTCTAGTAAAAACCTGGACAGCCGGATTTTTATTTGAAATATATTGATTTTTTAAATTGCTACGAAGGGGTCACAAGAAGGAAAGGAACAAACACATATCTTTGTGGCCCATATAAAGCCCGTGTACTCACAATTCCTGAAGCTTGTCCCCATTTCACAGATGAGTCAACTGAGAGAAGTGAACAGCTTGCTCAAGGCCACTGGGAGTTTGTGAGTCTAGACGGAGGTTTCCGATATCCCAGGCTGGACTCTTCCCTCGGTTCTGCCCTTGAGGCCCAGGGCCTGCATGCCCCAATGGCAGGGTCTCTCAGGAGAGCAGCCAGGCCCACGTGTCTCCCCTCCGACCCCCAATCCCGCTCTTCCCAGGAAGACATTGCGATGAGGGTGCCCAGTGCTCATGCATCAAGTGGCCGATGCTTCCAGCTCCAGGAGGGAGTCCAGAGGTAAGGGACTTGGCCAATTCGGGATACTGGAGTCAGGGGAGATGGAGGCTGCTCTGAAATTGGAGGTCAAGGGCAGGGGGACCAATGTCAGCTTTGGAGCTAGACCAGTCTTTCCCTTCTCAGATGGGTGAGTGTGGATAAGTGGCAGAACCCCTCTGGGCCTCAGTTTACTCAGGTTTAAAATGGGATAACACAAATGGCTATGTGCAAGATCAAGTTAATATAAATAAGGCCCAGGGCCCACGTAGATGCTCCTAGGCACAGGAATTCTGGCTGGGCCAGCCGTGGCTCTTGTAGGAAAAAATGAAGAGATCCTATGTGGTTTCAGAAGAAGAATCAACACTTGGTCGCTGGTCAGTACAAGGGGGAATCCCACTCTTTATGCTGAGACAGTGTAGAGGGGGCTGGATGTTAACACGGGGGATGGAGACTGGCTCAGAAAGGCCAGCTCAGGGCTTACAAACTCAGCTCCCCCAATGTGCAGGGGAGGGAAGGAAGGAGGTTGGGGAGGGGAGGCTTCAGGCCCAGGGAATAAAGTCTCTCTCCAGTCCTGCCTCTACCTCAATTAACTGCGTGACTTTGGGAAAGTCACTTAACCTCTCTGAAACCTAGTTTTCACAACCGTAACAGGGAAAACAGCATCTTGCAGGCTGGAAGAGAAGAGTAACTAAGTATGTAAAATGCTGGTGCACAGTAGATACGTAGTAAATGCGACCTGAGGTGGTCCCGGCTCCTCCGAAGACTGGCTATGGGGTGTCTCTCTTTGTCACCGCCTTCCAGGGCCTCATTGTCACCGCCTGGCTTCATGTTTGTGTCTCAGTAATGTTTCCCAAATGGCAGTCTTTGGATATTACACTTATGACTTTTCCCATAATCCAGGTACATTTTGTAAAATTTATTACTTCATATTTTGTTTAATTTAACGGTTCCTTTACAAAAACTAGAACACGAAAAATGAAAGGCCAACACTGTCTCGCTGTTCTAAGAGGAGAAGCGTTTTGCTGGTCGTAAACTGAAGTCACCGGTAAAAGTAAACACAATCAAAAGCAAATGAGGTACGACCTTCTAGCTGGACATCGTGGCCTGGGAGGGTTCTGAGCACAGAGGCTGCTTTCTCCTCGTTAAGAGGAGAGGAGAGGAAGCATTAGAGAAGCGTTAACACCAGGACCAAACAGAGAAATGATGTGACTAGGAGGACATAAGGAATTAACTTGGGAATCATTTTGCTCCTCTGTGATTTGGTTTTATTTAACACCTTGAGGCTGTGCCTCAGAAAATGATGTTGGGGAGCCTGGACCTCATCTTCAGGAAGCCCACACTCTAGGATACACAGCCTAGGTGATCTCATTGGTCCTTCTGGCTGAGACAGTGACTCTGGAAGGGTCTGGCAAGGGTAGGGCGAGCAGAGGGCAGAACAGGAAGGAAGGTCTGTGAGGAGTGCAGAAGCCCGCAGTGGGGAAGGGTGGGGGGGTGGGGAGGTGGGGACTATGTGGGGTACAGCTCCCTCCCTAGAACATCCCAGTTGCCACAGAGTTTCCTCCCAGCAGAGGCCAGTGGGCAGAGCAGGCCCTGTTCCCTTGCGAGTCAGCCCTGGGAGGCCATGATGCTCCCAGCAGAGTGAGGCAGGAAGTGATTGCTTGACAGGAGGAAGTAGTTCTGAGGGCCCTTGGGAGGCGCCATGGAGTCCTCAAACCTTGGGGATGGGTCCTGGGAGTGGTCCTTGATGGCAGCCCATGGCATGGCCCACAGTCACAATGCTGGGACACTGGTCACTTGAAGAACGCATTCAGTATGGGGAAGAGAGCAATGACTATGAATAGTGACAATAACCACCGCCAACAATACAGCCATGAACGCTTTAACGGGAGGCGTTGATAAAACAAAGCTGTGGGACCCACCAAATCCGCTTTTCTCCATCCTAAAGCTGTGAGAAGCCTCCCAGGCAGTTTTAGGAACTTTCATTTTTCTCACAAATGGAATTTAGGTAATGAAATCGCTGACCTTTATTGGGTATTTACCACACACTGGGCACTGTGCTAACCTTACTACAGACATTGTCTCATTCACTCTTCACAGCAGCCAGTAGGACAATTATTATTATCCTTATTTGACGTCCCAGGGAGGCAAGACTCGGAGAGGGGGATGTGACAGCCAGGATCACACAGCCTGGGATTCAAACCTCCACCTCCATGGGGGTCCTGCCTCAGGACGGGCACCTCCACACCTGAAGGGACAGCCGTGGATGGGCTCTTGTGACCTAAAGAGATAAGACTGAGGCATAAGGGTGGACGTTTTCCAAGGGGCAGCCCGGGATTCAAAATCTAGCAGAGCATCTAGGTGTTGGAATGGACTCTCTTTGTGAAGCACGGAGACCCACCACCCACAGGGCCTGTACCAGCCCCATCCTGGGGCCGGGATGCTGCCCAGCCTGGGGAGAATGTACTGGATGACTACCATCACTCCCCTGAATGCACATTCACGGGACACTCTACACACGTCACCTCACAGTCTGACAGTCTGCCAGCAATCCGGCGCACTGTGCCTCCTGATTCTGACTTGACAGACTTTATAACGGAAGCCCAGAGACACGAAGTCACCTTCCCGAAGTCACCTTCCCAAAGTCACCTTCCCAAAATCACCCAGCCACTGCAAGGCTGAGCAAGAGTTGAATCCAAATTTGCCCCAGGGAAGAGATCTTGATATTACACATTCCCTGAGCCTCGAACAATACCTGGCACCTGGTGGACCATCAAGAACAAATGAATGAATGAGTGAATGAATGAATGACTTCCACTGTCTTTTCCTATATCAAAAAAAGGAATGGGAGGAAATGCACCAACTTGCTAATAGTGGTCTCTGGCCATTGAGATTCTGAGTGGTTTGTTTTTTCTCCTTTTCGCCTTTTCTGGCTGTTGTGACTTTCCTCTGATGGCTGCTCTTGACTCTTGCAATGATAAACACACGTAGTGTCCCTCTATTCTTCATGAGCCGCCTCTCTCAGGCCGGCCATCCCCGAGAAGCCGGGATCCCAGTGAGGTCGTTGTCAGCCTCCTGAAACATTTTCTGATACTGAGTGGCGAAAAGCAGCAGAGGGAGACCCCTCAGGGTCGTGGACACGGCCTTGCCACAAGACCTGGTGCGGAGACACCTGGGATCCCATAGACTGTTTCCCACCACTCCTGTCCTCCCCGTTCCCCACCCTCGTTTGCCGCATCAGCACTGCCTTTACCACAGCAGGTCCGTGGGTGGATTTGGGCGCAGCCTGGGCCTGACTGCCTTCTGCCTCTCAGAGGGGCAGCACCCAGGGCTCGAGCCAGGCCAGGGAGGGCCCATCCATGCCGGGATGGTCCCCCACCAGAGGCTGCCCTCAGCAAAATGGAGAAGTAGGCCAGACTTGGCAGAGAGGCCCCAGCCTCCACCACTCCTTTCCCGCCTCCTTGGGGCTCCTTGTTCTGGCCTCTTCACCCACCCCCATTCTGCCATGTGCTGGTTCTAGCCCCCAAAGTGTGATCTTCGTCAATCTGATGGGACTGGGACCCGGGTGACGTGTGATGAATTCTGTTTCCGCTACTTGCATGCTGTGTGATTATGGACTATCTACTCACTCCTATGCTCACTGTCCTCATCTGTTAAATGGGCACAGTAGAACCTACACCACAGGGTTGTTGGGGAAGCTAAAGCATGTGATGCATGTGACATAGCAGTGGAGTGTCTGGCATGTAGCAGGTGTTCAAATTTTGAGTGTCTCCTACAGGCCAGGTACCCTGGTAGGCAATATACACTTTTATTTTAACACCTTGACTCCATCAAAACCCCCATCCTTCAATGTGCCTCATCTCAGCTAGGAGTTAGGAGGAGAGACAAAGGCAAACTAATTCTCACTAAAGTGTAAATGACTAAGAGCCATGAAACAAGGACCCTCCTTCCTAAGTCTCTGCATTTTCAAATGCTCTGGAAGTCAAAGGGATTGTCCCTTCATTCACTTAGAGAGCATTCGTTGACTATCTAGTATGTGCCAGTCACTGGGGTGCTAATGGTGGCACTGAGTGCTAAAGATGGAATGATGAAGACATTACCCCAGAGCAGAACTCATGGTGCACAGAAATAACCAGACTGTGCGACAAGATGGGGCAGATGAGGTACTGCTGGAGATCAAGGAGGGTTTCGTGGAGCAGGTGGACTTTGTAGGGTGGGTGGGACCTGGCATGTAAGTGCCCCCACTACCCACCCGATGGCTCATGCTAAAAACCCAGGTGCCCTTCGTAACTTCTCTCTTTCCCATCCCACATCCGGTCACTGCCACTAGTCACTGTTGTTTCTGTCTTCAGAACCTACCCCCAATCCAGCCACTCTCCCCACCTCCACCAGCCCGCCTGGTCCAACACCATTGACCTTCAAGCAGTCCACTCCAGTGGCCTGCTCTTTGCTTCAACTCCTACGCCCATAAACTGTAACCACCACACAGCAGCTGGGGGAATCTCTTCAACAAGTAAATCTGGTACTTTGTTCCCAACCCTCTGCTGACCTCACATCAACTTAGAATCAAGTCCCAACTCCCCCTCAGGCCTTCCAAGGCCCTGCCTGCTAGGGGCTGAATTGTGTTCCCCCGAAATTCATATGTTGAAGCCCTAACCCCCAGGAGCTCAGAATGTGACTCTATTTGAATAGAGGCTCTTTGAAGAGGTGATTAAGGTAAAAGGAGGTCCTTAGGGAAGGCCCTAATCCAGCATGACCGGTGTCCTTATAGGAAGAAGAGATTAGGACACAGACACACAGGTGGAAGACCATGTGAGGACACAGGAAGAGAAGATGACCCTCTACAAGCCCAGGAGGAACCAACTCTGCCTACCGTTCACTTTAGACTTCCGGCCTCCAGCTGGTGAGACCCTAAATCTCGGTTGTTCCAGCCCCCAGTCTGCGCGTCTTTGTTGCGTGTGCCCCAGCAGACTAAGACATCACCCTGTGCCTCCCTGCTTTGCTCTCTCCTCCAGACACCGGCCTCCTCCAAGTTCCTCCAAGTTCACTGGCTGCAAACGCTCTTGTGTCGGGGCCTTAGCACGGGCTGAACCTCTGCCTGCATTTCCCCCCAAGTATCCACAGAAAGATTAATCTGGAAGCAGGATGTGGGATGCATTAAAAGAGTCAGTTAAATGGATTTAACAAATATTCCCCGAGTACCCAGCCTGTGCCAGGCGCTGAGCCAGCCCCAGAGCTACAGGGATGAGTAAAGAGGTTCCTCTGCTGAGGAGGGAACGCAAGAGTCTGAGAAGGAGATGGAAAGTTGCAGACAACAAGGGAGCGGATTAGAGGATTTGCAGAAAAGTGAAGAAGCAAATAGGACAGAGGTATCCTCCAGATCTTGGGGAGTGCTATGGATTGACTGTGTCCCTCGAAGTTCATGTAAAAGCCCTAATCCCCAGCATGCTAGTGTTTGGATGGGGGCCTTTGGGAGGTGATTAGGGTTAGATGAGGTCATGAGGGTGGGGATATCATGGTGGGATTAGTGTCCTTATAGAAAAAGAGACATGAGATCTCTCCCTCCACCATGTGCAGACCCAGCAAGAAGGCGGCCATCTGCAAACCAGGAAGACAGCTCCCACCAGGAACCGAATCTGCCTTGATCTTGTACTCCCAGCCTGCAGAACTGTGAGAAATAAATATTTGTTGTTTAAGCCCCCCAGACTATGACATTTTGCTACAGCAGCCTCAGCAGATTAAGCACAGAGGAAAAGGCCCACAATTGGGTGTCAGGAGACTGAGTTCGCAATCTTCTTCTGCTGCTGTGACACTAGACAAGAGTTTCCCCTCTCTGGGCCTCAGTTTCCCCATCTGTAAAGGAAGGACAATCAATTGTCCAGCTAAGGGTTTCCGATCTGATTATAGGAGATGCCTGCACCTTAGCCGACCAGTGCTGGGCGTCCAGGACAGGATGGAGCCTGCACCCTTCAAGCTTGGAGCTGCCCAGAAGTGCCCCCACACCACGGAGTGGGGAGAGGGGGCAGTCTGAGCAGGAACCTCACGCAGCACTTGTCAGGAGTGCCCGGGTCAGCGCTGGGCTGAGTCATGTGGGCCCTGGAGGCAGGGGACATAACTCTCCCCTCCCTGGTTAAATATTTGCCGACTTTGGCCTTATCTCCACAAGAGTTTGACCAGTCAACCCAGCAAAGGGGTTTGGACCTGGCCTGGTGTGCACGTGGGCTGAGGGCTCAGGCAGCATTTTTGCTATCTAGGTTTCTATTTAACTAGAAGTGAAGAAAATAGATACCTGCTCCCTCCCTCCCATATCCCCCACTCCACTGCCCGGCTGATTGCTGACTGCAGCTCCACTCTGGACCAAGGTCAACCAGGGCCCCCCAGGCTGCCCTTGTAGGGGAAGAGCCACGTGTCCTCGGGCTGAGAGTGCAGGTCTGAATTCTTGCTCTGCCACTGGGGCGTGCATCTCAGCAATTCCTTAACCTCCCTGAGCGAGGCCCCCACCCTGTAAAATAAGCTAATAAAGGGGCTGTGGCCCAGGCTCCCTTGTGTCCCATCCTTTCCCCGGGACCTCGTGCCCTGCTCTGCCGAGCTCTTTGCCATTCCAATGGGCAGCTCTCCCCTTCTTGACTTCTGTGTTCCTGCCTCAGTCGGGTCCGCTCCTTCCTTGCAGAGGCAGCGATGCCCGGTAGTAGTGACCAGGCTCATGAGCAGGCAGTCTCATGGGCGAGTTCAGATCTCGTCTGCAACGCTTATCTATTAGGGAGAGTTACTTAACTTTTCTTACCGTTGATGCCCCGTCTGTACAATGGGGGACAAGAATCAGATCTTCTTCTCAGGGTCGTTGGGAGGATTAAAGAAGATGATGCATGTGCTGTGTTGTCATGAGTCAGAACATTGATAAAGATCAGCATCACTATTAGTGACACCATCCCTAAGCCCCTTTGCTGGCTCCCTGCCCTCCCTGGCCTTCTCTCTCCATCCCTCATCCCAGGTTGAATAAGATGCCTCCTCTTTATTCCCCGGTCCATGCTTACCTCTAAAAGCATATGCCATCATGGACATTTATCATCGTTTCAACTCGTGATGACGATGAGTGCCTCCAGGGCAGGGACCAGGTCTCATTTATCTTCCAATCTCTGGGTCAACTGCGCTTGGTCAGAGCCAGTTTCTTGAATAAAGGAATAAATGAACTGCCAAAGACCTTTCCAGCCCCATGGGAAAATGTTTTCCATCTCCAGCAATCAATAGTGATCTGTGCCCCACTTTCTAAGTCAAGCCCTCAAAAACGATCGCCAGGCTGAAGCGCATGACATGACACAGTGATCAATGGACCAGACAGCGTGGCAGGGCGGAGGGGGGAGGTCAGAGAGGTCGTTTGGGCCAGGCCAAATGGTGTGCAGTATGCCTCCTGTGGAGGGTGAAGGAATAGCACACGTATCTATGTCCTTTCGTTCAGCTCACCCCCCATAGTGGGCTTGCTGGACTCCCAGCCCGGGCTGGGTCCAGTCCTCAGAAAGTTTCCTTAAATTGCATCTGAAGGCTGCCCTGGATGAGTTTGTGGGATGCACAAGATGAAGAGTTCAGCCCCCATAAGGGAGCACGGTCCCCCTGCAATGCCCAGACCCTGGAGATGACGCCACCAACCCATTTTGAAATTCAGCCCCTATAGTACCACTGAGGCAGACTGGTGTTTTCTTAAGGATCTTGATATAATACCAAGAAAGGACCCAAGAAGATTATATCTCATTTTCCTTGGCACTGTGCCTGCGTTTTATTTTTGAGAACAGTACAATGATCATTCTTATAACTACTTCCTAAGATTCAATATTGTTCACATTTTGCCTTTATTTTTGCTTTTATTTGCTGGATCATGTGAAAGTAAGAGGCAGACATCATGATTCCTAAATACTCCAACAAATATCTTCTAAAAATAAGGCCATTATCTAACATAACCACACTCCGTCATCTCACCTGAGATCATTAATGATAAATTCCTAATATCATTTAAGACACAGTACACATTCAAATGTCCAGAATTGTCACCCAAATAACTTTTACAGTTTTTTTTTTTTCTGAATCAGGATCTAACCAAGATTCATGCAGTGCATTGTGTATGATGCACTTGAAGTCTCTTTTAACCTGGAGGTGTACCTCCTGCCTGCACTTTTTTTGTTTTGCATTTTTCTCCTCACATTGGCTGCTGGTCAAGGGCAGGCCACATGTCTTGAAAGCTGTCCGAGACCCTGGAATTGTCTGCCGTCCCCTCATCCACCTGCAATTGGTTCCCGGCTGGGCCTGAACGCGGCCATTTTCAGAGCCAGTTACTGCTGGTTGTGTTAGTGAAGGGACTCTGTGACTCTCTCAGAGATAAGAGGGTGGCACATGCAGTGGGGGTCCAGGGGACTGGAGGGGAAGACGCGCTCTGGGCACAAGTCACCATCGTCATCAGAGGGAACCCAGAGGACCTGGGCAGGAGGGGGCAGGTGAATTACTCCTGAGCCTCACCTACCTGTGTCACTTGCCTGCTCCATCCAGGTGTGTCATCTGACACAGCTTCCCCTTCTCCATCTCACATCCCCACTATCTTCTACTTCAGGTCCAGGAAAAGCCCTGGGCACCCACAGACTTTTCCTCTACCCCCGCCCTGGTTCAATGTAAATTCTACATTGATGAAAACTTTCAATATCACATATAAAAATAAATAAATAAAATAATAGCATAAATATAGGTGAATATTATTGTGCTTAATTGAGGTGAGGAAGAGCTTTAAGCGTGATGTCAAAAGTTCCAACTATGCAGAGAAAAATCAATAGATTTGACTAAATCGATCAGCTATAATGAAAAGCCAAACAAATCCTGGGGGAAAAAAATTAACCATGATAATTAACTCCTGACACGTAATATCTTTAATATATAAACTTTAATCTGTAGAATTTTACAAACAATAAGAGTTTTAGTTTTCTGTTGGTGTGAAATAAACTAGTGGCTTGAAACAGCAGTCATTTCATTTATTTGCTTGTGATTCTGCAGCTGGACAGGGCTTGGCAGGGCTCACTCCTCTCTGCTCTGCATGCCCCGGGCATCAGTGAGGGGTGCTGCCGTGGGCTGCAGGACCCCCTTCTAAGATGGCCCACTCACCCGCCTGGCTGTCAGGAGCTCAGCCAGGCTGTTGGCTTAGCCTCAGTTTTCTTCCTCAAGGCTTCTCCATGTGGCTAGCTTGGGCCTCTCCCAATGTGCAGGGGTCACGGTACCTGGGCTTGTTGCATGGTACCTGGCTTCCAAGAGAGCAAAGCAGAGGCCACTGGCCTCTCTGAAGGCTTAGCCCTGAGACTGTCCTACTGTTACTTCTGCCTCATTCCAGTGGTTAAAGTAGGTCACTCAGGCAGCTCAAGGGCAAAGGGGACAGAGGCACGAACACTAGGAGACATGATTCATTGGAAATACCAAAGTAACCTTCTGCTCCAATAAGAAATTAAACAAAATCCCAACAGAAAAATTGACAACAGAGGTGAATAATTCACATAAGCAACACAAATGGCCAACACATAAAAATATATTCAACCCAACTAATAATTGAAGAAATACACATTGAGGGCCGGCCCCGTGGCTTAGCGGTTAAGTGCATGCGCTCCGCTGCTGGCAGCCCCGGTTCGGATCCCGGGCGTGCACCGACGCACCGCTTCTCCAGCCATGCTGAGGCCGCGTCCCACATACAGCAACTAGAAGGATGTGCAGCTATGACATACAACTATCTACTGGGGCTTTGGAGGAAAAATAAATAAATAAATAAAATTATAAAAAAAAAAGAAGAAAAGAAATACACATTGAAATTTCACCTGATTTTCCCTTACCCAAGGATGGAAGAGGGTATTGCAAAGACTCACAGACCACTGTTGGAGTAAAAATTTCTGTACATCTTCTGGAAGGAAATTTTGATAATATGTATCAATAACCTCTAAAAATAGTTAATATTTTGATTCAGCAATTCCATATTTAGAACTTTCTGGGGGCTGGCTTGATGGCATAATGGTTAAGTTCTCATGCTCTGCTTTAGTGGCCCAGGGTTCGCAGGTTTGGATCCCAGACACAGCCTCCAGAACTGTGAGAAACTAATGTTTGCTGTTTAAGCCACCCAGTCAATGGTATTTTTGTTATAGCATCTCAAACGAGGTAAGATAGGCACTATAAGGATTTTTTGGACCCAGTATTTGTGTTTTATAAAAATATTGTAATAATATATTTTAAATATGTCAAAGACAGTGTTTTCATTACAGTACATCTTACTAGTATCTTTTAAATCCACTCATGGATTTATCCATTTGTTGATTAATCCATTCAACAATTTGGTGGCAGCCACGTCGCAGGAAGGCAGATACAAAGGACTGGGCACTCACAGTCTTGGGGAGAACCCACAGAAACGAACACCAGGAGGGCTTCACACCAGCGCTGTGGCAGGGCTCAAGACGTAGTGATGGCCCCCCATCAGCCAAGTGCATGCTGTAGGGGCCACGGAAGGGGCAGCCTGGAGGTGGGGGGCTTCAAGGAGAAGGGGACATCTTTTTTTTGTGTGTGTGTGAGAGGAAGATCAGCCCTGAGCTAACATCTGTCGCCAATCCTCCTCTTTTTTGCTGAGGATGATTGGCCCTGGGCTAACAACCGAGCCCATCTTCCTCTACTTTATATGGGACGCCGCCACAGCAAGGTTTGACGAGTGGTGCACGTCTGGGATCTGAACCTGCGAACCCTCGGGCCGCCGAAGCAGAACGTGTGCGCTTAACCACTAGACCACTGGGCCAGCCCAGAAGGGGACATCTGAGTAGGGCTCTGAAGGGTGCATGACCTTGTGCCAGGTAAGCAAAGCCAGGCAGGAACCTTGGTATCCAACAGCACAAACAATTAATGTTTCCAACTCAACTGACCTATTTGGCAAGAATGAGAAATTCCCAAGCCAAAAGGAAGAGAAAAGGGAGGAGAGGCACCCAGATTGGGGAGAATATGTGAAGCATTTTCCAGCTTATCACAGAAGGGACCACACCTCGTTTTTTTCACAAAGAACAGGAAGCTTGTTTCACCATCATCAGTCACCATGGCAACCAAGACCCTTCTACTCAGAGTGATGGGCTTTGTCTCTTCTCTCCCAGGATAGCTCATGACGCTCATGAGGCTATGACACCCAGTCAGGGCTGCCATGAGGACAATCCAGACCCTTTCTTAAATGCTGAAACCCATGTCAATGACATAGCAGCAGGCAGCTGAGAGGTTGTGGTAAGCCTTCTCAAACTTCTGTCATTCAGGGTCCCAGTTCACAGGGCAGTTGTAATCACAGCCTGGTTCTTAGCGGTGTGACCTTGGGCAAATCACTTTCTCTCTCTGAAGAACCAACATCCCAGGGTCAATCAATTCTCAGGATTGGTGCAAAGATTCATGTGACATTGTCCCATATCAAGTGCCACCCATATAAAACCCATCATCATCTGGTATCTCAAATGCCTGAGTTTTGCCCTCCATACATCTGGGCAAATGTTCTCTGCTGCCAGTAGCCATCTGAGGCTGCACTCAGTCCCTCTTTGTCTTCTGCCTCCTTCAGCCTCTTTCAGCTCAGTCCCCTCTTATTGATTCCCACAGCCACAATCTCAGTTCAGTTTCCTTCGTCTTTCCCTTTATAACAGATCACCAATTATCTCCAGGCTCTGGTGCTTGCAGCACACAGCAGAAGATGTCAAGATCTTTTAAAAACACAAATCTATGTCTTTCCGCTTCCAATCCTTCAACGGTTCCCAGTTGCCCAAAGGGCAATCAAAACTCCTTCTGAGGGTATACAAGGGCCTTCCTCCCGTATCTACCCAACCCGACACAATCCCAGGTTTTCCAACCCCGGTAGTTTATGCCCAATAATGTGATCACTAATCAGCCCTAAAACACTCCACATTTATCTTGCCTCCATGCCTTCGCACAGGCTGTTCCTACTGCCTGAAGCTATCGTGCCTTCCAATCCTTCTCTTTGTCTAGAAGTCATCTCAAGTGCCGTGGCTCTTCAGAACCTCCCCTGACACCCGCCTGCCCTGGCCGAGTTAGGGGGCCCTGCTCTGTCCTCCCACAGTTTTCTGGGCTACCTCAGTCATTACAGTTTGCACATAAGCCTTGCTTAGCCTTTCTCTGTACCCACCTCCTCACTGACCTGGAGCAACCAAAGGGGCCTGGCCCAGGGGAGGCGCTGATTAAATGAGGGAATGGACGGCCTGTACCATCCGTGTAGGAGTGAAAGCCCTTTGGGCTCCAGACACAGGCCCCCGCCTGGGAGTGTCTACAGCACGTGGAAGCAACTGCTGTCATCTTCCTTTCTGGGAGGAAGTTTTTCTTCCAAGGCTATTTCTAGACATGTGGAACATCAGGGGTTTAGCTTCTTTCCATTGTTAGAATAGAGATTATTTTTTCTGAATACTTTTTCTGTGGACATGTTTAAATTAATTTCACAGGGCTTCCATGAGCAAACGGGCCTTAGAAACATCTAGATAGTTCTGCCCCAATGGGGAAACAGGATAAGAGAGCAGATCTCAGGTCCAGGACCCGCTGGTGCACAGAGCCAGTCCTGAGGTCTTCCCAGCACCCCTTGCTCTCTGGCTGTGGCCTGACTATTTTCCCCAGGGCCTGTGGCCTTGGCCCTCCCGGGCATGCTGCCTGGTACTCATATGGCCCTTTGCAGATCTCAAAACACTCCTCCCCTCAGAGATGGGACTATTATTCTCGCTTTTACAGATGAGGAGACAGAGGCCCAGAGAAATGCACTGTCCCAGCGAGAGCAGAGGAGGCGACTAAAACCGGGGCCTTCGGCCTCCAGCCGGGCACCTTCCCTCTAAAGGACACACACGACGTGCATCTGGAAGAGCAAAGAAACTTGTTTCTAGAGACTTTAAAGGGCAGAGATACATGAATGTTGCCCATATCTTAGAGGCCAGAAGAAAGTGCAGGGCAGGAATTACTGGAAGAACCTCAAGTAACTTCCCTAAACAATGTTTACATGCCTGAGATTCCACCATAACCCTCCAGAAAGCACGTCCTCTTCCTGACCTACTTATTTCCTAGAAAAAACCTAACAACTCCATGCCCTCTTTTAAAAGTAAATATCCTTTACTATGAAATCAAAATCGTAGCCAGTATGATCTGCTTATACGTATAATTTTAAGACAATACGTATAATGCTCTAACTTTAATACAAAGGAGGAATAAAAGGAAAATGATTTGTCATACGCTGATGTGTATTTCAAGACACAATGCTTGGGCACGACTGGACTGGAAAACACCAGGAAGCAGCCAGATTGCCCATACCTATAAATAAGAAGTCACCGTGAATCCCGCTACGAACGCACACCCACCTGGGTGTGTTTTGTCGGTGACTCAAAGCACTTCCGAGAGTTGATGTGATTTTCCAAAACAGGGAACAACTCTTGAAAAAGCCCCAGAGCCAACAAAGCAAAAATTCCCCTCGATTTACATGATAGTAGCTTCCGAGAAAATTCAGGGAATATTCACATCGTGCAAAACCCCTTTGAGTGTCTATATAAAATGGAAGTAGGTTCTGGGCTCACATCATTATAAAAAACTGATTTGCTTGTGTGGCTGTCCAGCGGGAGATGTTTAAGTAGGGTGGATGTGGGATAAACTCTGTTGTAGTGTAAACGAGTGAACTGTGCAGGGTAGGAGAGCATGTCCATGCAACTCACACTAACCAGACCAGGGTGTGCGCAGGAGGAGGGGGGTGTGGGGAGAGGTAAATAATACAAATAATAAAAATTATAGCTACCACTTGCATAATTTTTACCGTATGTTGAGGACTGTTCTAAATGCTTCTCATATATTAACTCATTGAATGCTCACGACAACCCTGTGAAGTTGGTCCTAGTTTCAGGCCCATTGTACATATGAGGAAACTGAGACATGGGGTGGTTACGGGACTGCCTTGAGGTCACATAGGTAAGAGGTGGTTAGTTCAGCACAACAAACGCCCATGAGTACCTACTGTATGCAAGGGTCGTGCTGGGCACGAGGAGTGTGGAAATTAGTTGCACTCAGGGTCCACAGGAAAGGGAACTAATGTTTACGGAGCACCTACTATGCACCAGGTTCTGTGCTGGAGGCATACAAGTGACCCCTCCAAAAGGCATCTTGGCTCTGTCCCTCCCCCCGTGTGCACTGTCCACCCTAGACTGGGACTGGCACTGTCACTTCTCACAGGACAGCTGTGGTAGTCCCCTCACTGATCTCGATGGTTCCAACCTTGCCCCCACACCTCCACACAGCAGTTAAAACAATCTCGTCGCTCCCCTGCCAGAGACCTCCAGGGGCCTCTGCTACCCTGGGAGGGAGCCCACCCTCCTGGTCACACCTGCCGACCCTGGGGAGCCTCCCTCTCAACTCCACCCTTCCCCTCCCTCCTGCACTCCAGCCCCACCCGCTGCATTCCTTCCTCTCCTCTCCAGAACCTTCCTCTGCTCTAGTCCATCCACACAGGATGCTTCTCCCCACTGCGGGCTCCTTCTCGTTCTTCAGGCCTCAGTGCGGAATGTGGGGCCTCTTCTCAGCGTCCTGTCTGATGGTGACAAGGCCTCCTAAGGACTGTCCCCTCACTCTGTTTCCCTTCCAGCTTGTGTGGCTCTCCAGTGTCATCCGTGTCATCTGTCTCCTCCTGCTGGAATGTAAGTTCCACCAGGACAAACACTTGTTCTCCAAGTCACCGTTGGATTCCCCGCGTGCCTGGCACGTGTCTGCCTCAATGCGGCAGGGCTAAATGGGTGAAGGAGAAAAAGAGAAATAAGTGAATTCCACATTCAATCCCCACACAACCCTGTGAGGTGAGAGCTGCTACCCCCATTTTTGAGATGGAGACCTGAGTGTCCCTGACCGCCCCAGATCAACTCCCCTGGGACGGGACCCAGGATCAGCCCAGCTCCTGGGGTGGTACTCTGGCTCCTGCAGCTGCCCCGCCCCAGCCTGGGAGGTACGCGGTGGCTTTCGTAGGAGCCCGGGACACCCATACGTGCACTATACAGTGCTGGGAGCCAGGCAGGCAGGCCTCTGGGGGGACAACCTGGAGCCCCTCTCAGAGTAGATTCCCCAAGCTGGACTCACCCTCTTCCCAAGAAACTTGAAACACCACCTTAAGAAGTCTCTGCAAATGCTACCGTGTCCACAGGCAGGAGAGCTGGCCTGTTTATCTGTGCATTTGGGAGTCAGCCCTAGAAGAGTGGCCTTGCAGCTAAGCTTAGCATATAGGGAGATGGGGGTGCTGACTCAATAAAACCCCAGTGGTAAATCCCTACGGTGCCTTGTTAGGCCAAGACCTGACATCTTGGGGCCCATTGTTTCTTTAGCTCAGATGTGGGGTTTGCCAAATTCAGGCCAGAGGGAAACGCCCACAAACCCAGAGTGGAGAGTCGTGTCATCATCTGGGAAAGGGAATCAGGAGACAGCACAGGAGAGTGGGAGATGGTGTGGAATCTTGCAGCCCAACTCGCATCACCGGCCCGCTGGGAGACTTACAGAGAGGCCCCTCTGGACTCAGTTCACCTGATTGGAAAGTGGGCCAGGGTGTGGCCATCATCCTTGTCACATCACTGGATTGCTGTGCAATTAAATGAGAGAACGACACGAACCAGCCACCCTCCCTTATTCTAAAAGTCTTTCCTTCCAAAGTGAGACCCTGAAATTTCTCCCTGAAGTGGGAACATTCGTAAGCACAAATCATGTTGTTCTTTACTCACCGAGGGAGTAAGCCTGACCCTCATTCTACATCATCTTAGGAAGGCAGCCTGTTGGTCCAGGGCTTGGGAAAAGGGCTGAAATATTCCTCAAAGCCAGGACAACCTGTATGGGTCTGGAAGCAGGCGGGGGAGGGACAAAGGAGGAAGGAGCAGGACCCTGTGCGTTTTGCCCAGACTTTATCGCTTGCAGAGTGACTTCACATTCTGCACCTCACTTGGGCCTCACAAACAACTGCCAGGCAAGGTAATATTAAGTCTATTATGTGCTTAAACACACAGAGGCACAGAGAGGTTGGGTACCTTACTCTAGGACACACAGTAACCAAGACTCAAACCCAGGTCTTCTAACTCCAATTCCAGGCTATTCCCTCCTGCTCCAAGCGTATTCCAAGAGTGTTTGGCATCCCAACTGGCAGCTGGGGAAGGACCACAGGTCTAGCTGAGAGGGTGGGTTTTGACAATACGGGACTTGACGTGAATCCTGACTCTGCTGCGTAATTCCTTTTATGAACTTGGTCCGTCCCCTTCACCTCAGTGAGCTTCAGCTCCCACCTGTAAAATGGGATAACAATACATGCTCCTAGGGGGTTTGTGACAGTGAAATGATACAAATGTCTATGCAAAGCTTAGCACTCTGTCTGGTGCATACACAGCACTGTCTAAAAGGCAACCGTCTTCAAATAGTGTTCTATTCCTCGAATGATCTGTGGTTTGTATCTCTCCACTTTCTCCCACTGGAACACACAGGAGAGGTGATAAAATCAGTGATTCACTCCTGGGAGGGACTATCAGCTTTGCACAATTCTTATCAAAGAAGCTGTAATTAGAACAGTCTCTCCTGGGGCCAGCCCGGTGGCGTAGTGGTTAAGTTCTTGCACTCTGCTTCGGTGGTCCAGGGTTTGCAGGTTCAGATCCCGGGCACGGACATGCACACTGCTCATTAAGCCATGCTGTGGCAGCATCCCATGTACAAAATAGAGGAAGATTGGCACAGATGTTAGCTCAGGGACAATCTTCCTCAAGCAAAAAGAGGAAGATTAGCAACAGACGTTAGCTCAGGGCCAATCTTCCTCACCAAAAAAACAACAACAACAAAAAATAGTCTCCTCTTATCTGTGGTTTCACTTTCTGTGGTTTCAGCCACCTGCAATCAGCCGTGGTCAGAAAATATTAAATGGAAAACTCTAGAAATAAACAATTAGTAAGTTCTAAGTTGGGTGCCATTCTGAGTAGCATGATAAACTCTCTCACCATCCTGCTCCTTCCCGCCCAGGGTGTGAATCATCCCTCTGTCCAGCAGATCCACGCTGCATACTCCACCTGTCTGTCAGTCACTTAGTAACCCTCTCAGTGATCAGATCAACTGTGGCGATATCACAGGGCTTGTGTACAAGTAACTCTTATTTTACTTAATAATTGTCCCAAGTGCAGGAGAAGTGATGCTGGCGATTCGCATATGCCGAAGAGAAGCCGTAACGTGCTTCTTTTAAGTGAAACGGTGAAAGTTCTTAACTTAATAGAAAAGAAAAAGAAGGTCGTATGCTGAGGTTGCTAAGATCTATGACAAGAACAAGTCTTCTACCCATGAAATAGGGAAGAAGGAAAAAGAAATTCGTGCTAGTTTTGCTGTCACATTCAAATACGTATGTATGGGGAAAAAACAGTACATGTAGGATTCGGTGCTGTCCACAGCTTCAGGCATCACTGGGGTCTTGCAACGTATCTCCTGGGGATAAGCAGGGGAGTACTGTACACCTTCCTCCCCTTTCAAGATACAGGTGTGCAGTGGAGTGAGAATGTCATGATTACAAGGTCACCTTGAGTCAACATGCTCCGTTCACACGAGCAGCATAACGAATCAGCCCGGTGAGCGAGCACAAACAGCCAGGCTGCCTGCATTCAAACGCCAGGTCCTCCACGGGCGGGCAAGCCCTGGGATCTGGAGAAGATTCTCTAGCTTCTTTCTTCTTAGTGTAGTCGGCTGCAAATGGGGATCCTGGTCTGATCTACCTCCGAGGGCTGCGGGAAGGATTAAAAAAGTTAACACGTGTTTCATAGAGGACTTTATTTTCCTCCCAAATCAGAAAGCATTTTGTACTCCCACTTTCATCGGTGATACAATTACAATTCACATACACTGATGGTAACACCGGTGCAAGAAGCGGCCAATGCTCTCACCCCATCTCTATGTGATCCCTTCCAGGGAATTGGGAACATAGATCGATTTCTGGTCAACTGACTGTGAGCTAAAGTGACTTGTGTCAATTTCCAGTCTCCTCCCTCTTCTCCTGCAACAACACCCGTGCAGGTTGTGTGCTCCTGATGGCACAGGTGCAGGATGGAGGTGGGCCACCTGACCCACAACTGACTTTGATCTAAGCAAGAAATAAATTGTTATTATGTTAAGCCCCCGAGATGTCAGGGTCTTTTTGGTCATTGCTGCATAGCCTAGCCACCCCTGACTAATAGAATGAAATGTATCAATCCTTACCCTGAAAAAAGAAATTTCTAGTGGTGAAATTCCAGACTTTGTGAGTGAGACCATTTGGGATTGGGTTGGATCAATCAGGCTGCACTTGATCGTGCTCCAGTAAAAACCCAAATCTCAGAGGCCGGCCCGGTGGTGTAGTGGTTAAGTTCATGTGCTCTGCTTTGGCAGCCTGGGGTTCGCAGGTTCGGATCCCGGGTGTGGACCTACACACCGCTCATCAAGCCATGCTGTGGTGGCGTCCCATATAAAGTAGAGGAAGATGGGCATGGATGTTAGCCCAGGGCCAGTCTTCCTCAGCAAAAAAAAGAGGAGGATTGGCAATAGATGTTAACTCAGGGCTGATCTTTTTCACACGCACACAAAAAAACCCCAAATCTCAGTGACTTTGAACAGCAAAGGTTATCTCTTACTTTCCCCACATGACTGTCTTAGAGTAGGTGAGTGCTCGTGTGCTATGTTGTTCTACCTTTAGAGCCCAGGCTGATGGGACCACCACCATCAGGAGTGCGGCCGCCTGCTGTCACAGGGGGAAAGATGCATTGGCCCTTAGAGCTTCAACTTGGAAGTGCCACCCATCGCTTCTGCTCACTCCGAGTTGGCCCAGCCTGGTCACGTGACCACACCTTGCTTCAGGAAGTCGGGAAAGCCCAATTCTGCCATAAGCCTGGGAAGAGAAGGGGAACATTTCGAGGACGGTGTTAACGAGAGCCTCTCAGTCACACGAAGAGGCCACCATTTGTTCTATCCGCATCTCTCACTTTGGACTGAGCCTTTCACACAAGCTTCTTTAGACCAACTGCCTCAACTTCCTTCACCCTATAAAGATGCGTGTGGCTGTGAGAGATCCCATCAGCTTCTCTCCACCTGTTTACCCTCAGGGTGAAGGCTGTCCCTACACCTTTGCCTCCATCACAGACAGCATCTTATTCCTCTGTTTCCCCAGTTTCCAGACCGAAGAGGGTTCTCAGGAAATTATTTTTGCATGAAAGAATTCTTCCTGTCGGGTGTTTGGGCAGAAGAGAGCGCTTTCTGATGGCCAACACTGCGTGGACCTGGTTAGCTTCCGAGAGAGCTTCCAACCCACAGGGCAGTGACAGACGTTGCATCTAAGGGGCTGTGTGACAGAGGCTGCTGCAAGTTAAGTGATGAGTGTGGGACCGGGAAGGCCAGGAGAAACCACTTTCTGATGATTCAATCTGATTTTAAGCCTACTCTGGTGTCCTGACCCTTCCACTGGCTTACTGTGTGTCTTGGGTAAGTTCTGTCACCTCTCTGGACCTGGGTGTTGTCCTGAGCAGCAGGCGATGGATTTGTAACATTAACTCACTCTTTCAGTTTCCAGGTTGTGGGAGCCCAAGTCCCACATCCTTCTGCACAGAGAAGGCTGGGCCTTCCAGCTCCCTCAGAGATATTCGAAGCCAGGTGCCTGTTTACTCTCACAGCTTCTTCAAATACGGTGTCTGCTCTCCCCACAGCTCTGGGCTTGAGGAGGTAGACGTTGCGTCTAGACCTGATCTAAGCCTGCGCTCTCCCAGCGGGGTCCTTTGTGGTTTCTGCAGACTCCGGGAGAGCCGGGCTGGTGCAGCTTTGGTGAATGCTGAGAGCAGGGCTGAGTCTCTGTGCACCACAGTGCATCCCCCTGTCTTGTCCCACTTCACTGGACCGCCTCCCTCCCCTCTGCCTCACCTCTGTCTTTGGAGACACTCAGCTGTAAGAAGCAGAGGGCTGTGACTACAGCTTTACTCTGCCTGTTTTGTTTCTTTTCACTATGGTGGGATTCTTCTCGCATTCATTCATTCACGTGCAAAATATTTCCTGAGCGCCCACTATGTTACAAGCACTGTTTTATGCACGAAGGACACAATAGTGACTAGATAGCTGGGGCCTCTGTCCTCTTAGCCTCGTAGTCTAGTGCAAAAAACAAGCAACAGACAAGCTAGCAAAGCCAGAAAGACTATCATAATTCCATTGGCCCTGAGAGCCACACAAACATGAGGCAGATTCATGTGCTAGAGAGATAATGGGGGGTCATCTGGGGAGCCCTGCTCTGAGGCTGAGGATTAAGTGAGATCTGAGTGCCATCAGTGCCTGGTTGAAGAGGACAGGAACACCCAAGCTCTCCAGAAAGGAGATTTCTGAGGCAGGGGATTCTTAGGGAAAGAGAAAAAAATATAACGTTGGTTGAGTACTTATCATGTGCCAGGTTTTTAACATATAATATTTTATTTAATCATCTTAAGACATTAATGAGGTGGGGATGGTTTATACCTATTTTAAAGATGGGAAAACTGAGGCCTAGGTGAGCAAGCGCATTGCCAGAGTTCACTCGGCAGGGAAGAGATATTCGGGATGTGAACTCAGTCACGGAGGTAACACGCTGAGTTCTCAGTCTCAAGGTCTTACTGTTGTTTTGTATGCCAGATCACTTTACTCCATGGACAATTTGAACCGGATAATTCTTTGTTGTGGGTGCTGCCCTATGCACTGTAGGATGTTTACCAGCACCCTTGGCTTCTACCCCCTGGATGCCAGTAGCATCCTCTCTTTAGTTGTGACAACCGAAAATGTGTCCAGATATTGTCAAATGTCCCCTGGGGCCAAATCATCCCAGTTCAGAACCATCGGTCCAGAACTTCCATGACCATATCTTGAGAAATACATTTCTAATCTGTGGAAGGTGAAGAGATGTGCCCTGTCTTCGAATGCCACCACAGCATGTTGATCACTCCAGATTAGCTCAGATCTTTCTCCTGCTCCAGAAATATGGAACCAATTACCCACTGGACATTTCCAAGGCCATGCCCCCCACGCAACTCAGTTCAGCTGAAACCAGGCTCAGCATCTGCTCCTCAATCTCCCCCAGAGTTTCTGATCTCTGTGAATAGCTTCTCCAGGCTCATACTTGCTCAAGCCAGAAACCCAGGGGTCATCCTGACTCCTCCCTCTTCCTCATCCATCTCAGGGAGCCAATTGAATCATATCAATTCTGTCTTGGAGCTGCTCATTCTTCTCCATCCCTCTTGGGACCACTAGCTCAGTTATGCATACTCTGCTCTGCACAGGGCACCTACCCCAGGGGCAGTGGGGCTGGCGGGGGCCCTGATCCACAGGACACCACTGCTGGCCAGAAGACCATCATATCTTGCCTAGATCACTGGAATATCTCCCTTCCTGTCCTCCCTGCTCTTCCCACTCTCTTTAACCCATTGTCCATCCCGTAGCCAGAGGGACCATTGCACAGCCACCATCTAACCAGGTCGTTCTGTTTACAGCCCTGCAGAAGCTCCCTGTTGCCTGCACCACGAGGTCCATTGCCTCCCCTTGGCTTGCCAAGCTTTGCAGGACCTGTTTCCACCTGTTTCTCTAGCTCCCTCTCCCATCACTCTCCCCCACATCAGCCACTTGTAGGTCCTCAAACATGCCATGTTCTCTCTCCCCTCCAAGCCTTTGCTCATGCCGTTCTTTCTGCCCAAATGCCCCCACCTCCGACTCTCCACTTGATTTCAACATCTTACTCCTATATTGACTTAACATTCAGGTTAATTAAAGTCTCTACCTCCATGAGCACCTCCCTCATCCTCCTCAGAGCCCACGTCCCTCCTCGGGGCTCCTGAGGCATCATGTGTTTACACTGTGTTTACAAAGCACACACCACACTCACGACCACACGTCCATATTTGAAGACAAAGTGCATGACTTACTTACCCATTTCTATCATTACTTCATGCATAGCACAGAGAGGGCACTCAGCCAATACTTTCAAAATAGTAATAATACCAACCATAACTCCATTTACCTATGCTCGTAAATGGTATCAGACACTGGGACATGTGGTTCCCATACATTAGCTCATTAACCTTCACAACAACCCTATGTGGTAGGAACTATTAGACCCATTTCATGGATAATGAGACCGAGATTCACTTGTTTTCCTCAAATAAAAGAAGACTCAAATCCACATGTCCAAAGGGTACTCTAGGCCAGAGAAAACTGACCCAAAGTGGTCAATACTGATATATATGCATACAAAGTTATTGAACTAAAGACAAATAATTATTTGGACAGCCAGGCAAGAAGATCATATTAAGGGGTTAAAAAATTAGTCTGGCTTCCTACAGGCCACAGCACCATTGAGGCCTGAAGACTGTGGAACAATCACAAGACGCTCAAGGAAAGAAAGTGTGAGTCAAGGATTTTATAGCCAGTAAAGCTGACCTTGCGGGAAAACAGGCCTGAATGTGCAGGAACTCAGGAAATATTCTCCTGAGTTCTTCTTGAGGGAGCTACCAAAAGACAGACTTCATTTCAGCCAGCCAAAATACCACTGGAAACTTTGGCAGAAGATTGACTGTGAGCCTTGAATATAATTAACTGGAGAACTAAGACTAAAACAAAGACGGCATCAAGGTGACAGAGCAGAATGCAAATACAACTAACAAAATTGGCATGGGGTATGGTAATTTTGCAGATAGCTTCATCTGTAATAGCTAGGAGTCTAAGGATTACTGTTTAAAGTTGACAAATCAAAGAGTAGAGTTCTAAGCATATTTAATGGTTCAAAGGTCAATGTTAAGAAAGATAATATTCTTAACTAAAATCTGGAGGGGAAAAGGAAGAGGACACATACGAATTTTATTATTACTTAAGGGAGTGAACTAAAAAAAATTGTGTAAAGAAATAGATGACCAAGGTATAATTATAAAGGTTATTATAATTATAATAAAAATATTAACTTTGCTATTTGTACACATGTGCACACACTAAAACAAACAGACCACATGTTAAAATTTTAAACAATTAAAATGGAAAACACTATATAAAGTCACACGACAAAATAAGATTAAATGTTATTTGTCATATCAATCAATATATTATTAATGGGTTTAATTACCTATTAAAGAAAAATGTTCTCAGATTGGATTAGTACAAAGGAAAAGTATAATGTATTACAAATACACATCTAAAACAAAGCGGTTCATACAAATTGAAAGTACAAGGGTGGGCAATGTTTGTCAGGCAAAAGCAAAAAAGACAAAGCAGTGCTCACTATCTTAATATCAGGCAAAGTGAAATTCTGGCAAAGTGTTAAATGGAACAAAGATGGAAACTTGTAAAATTGAAGGGTATAATTAATGATGAAAATAAAACAGTTATAGGGCTGGCCCCGTGGCTTAGCGGTTAAGTGCGCGTGTTCCGCTACCGGAGGCCCGGGTTCGGATCCCGGGCGCGCACCGACACACCACTTCTCCAGCCATGCTGAGGCCCCATCCCACAAACAGCAACTAGAAAGATGTGCAACTATGACATACACCTATCTACTGGGGCTTTGGGGGAAAAAAAAAAAAGGAGAAGGATTGGCAATAGATGTTAGCTCAGAGCCGGTCTTCCTCAGCAAAAAGAGGAGGATTAGCATGGATGTTAGCTCAGGGCTGATCCTTCTCACAAACAAAAATAAATAAATTAGTTAAAAAAATAAAAAGAAAAAAAGAAAATAAAACAGTTATAAATACAGATGACCAAACAGAATAGTAGCACATTCATAAAGTGCAAATTATAGAAGCTAAAGGAATAAGAGACAAAAATGCCTTGTTATCAGGAGACTTTCATTCACTTTCAGTAACTCTCAGTACCTGATAGATATAAAAATCAAGACAAAGAAAAATTAGGAATATAATTTATAAGGTATATTTGACATACATTTCCAATGCAGAACCCTGAAAACAGAGAATATACTTTCTTTTTTAGAGTCTTTGAAACATCTTCTAAAATCGACCATACTGGGCCATGAATAAAACTAATAAATTCCCAAATGTAAAAACAATAAAAACCATTCTTTGACCACAACTCAGTAAAACTAGAAATTAATAATAAAATACAAAAACAAAAAGGCCCTTCCACTTGGAAACTCTGAAAAGCCGTCTCTTTTAAACAACGCTTTGGTCAAAAAGGAAAACAGCCCTGGATTGCACAATATCTAGAAAGTGATGATTATAAAAGCAGCACATGGGAGCACGTGGTTAGAGGTGAGCAGTGCTCAGAGAGAAACTCATAGACTTAAGTGATTATATTAAAATTAAAGAAAATAAATTCAGCGTTAGATACAAAGTTAGAGGGCCGGCCGGGTGGCTCAAGCAGTTAAGTGCACGCGTTCTGCTGTGGCGGCCCGGGGTTCGTGGGTTCGGATCTCGGGCGCGCATTGATGCACCACTTGTCAAGCCATGCTGTGGCGGCGCCCCATATAAAGTAGAGGAAGATGGGTACAGATTTTAGTTCAGGGCCAATCTTCCTCGGGGGAAAAAAATAAAAAGAGTAGGATCACCATCTGATGTTAGCTCAGGGCTGATCTTCCTCACAAAAAAAAAAAAAGATACAAATTTAGAAAAAGCACATTAAAATACATTGCTAGAGGGGAGTAATTTTAAGCATAAAAGGAGAAATCAAACTAAGTGAAACCAAAATGTATTTATTTGAAAATATTGATAAACTATCATCTAACCTGCTTTAAAAAAAAAAGGCTAAATAAATAGAAAATGATAAGTAGGCAAGAACCACAGAAAGAGAGAAAATTAAAAGAACCATAAGAGAACAAATAAATATAAATAAATAAAATAAATTTGATACACCATCTATAAAATATTCTTAGCAAAAAAAAAAATAAAACAAAATTGAACCTGAGTTTGATGTAGCCTCTAGATCTATCACAATACAGAAAACACAGAGGAGATTAGAACACTCTAATTGACACCCAGAGACAAACACAGCAAGATCCAGACAGTAGGAAGTCTACAAGGAAGGTGACCGAGTATATTCAGGAAATAAAGTTTGAATAAATATAGATGAGGGGGGCGGTAGGATTTATAGTAACCTGTAAATTAATAGACTTAAGATACATATCCAGCAATTATAATTGTCTACACCTTATTTGGACTCTGACTTGAACAAATACACAAACATATTTTAATATCGACTAAATATTTGATCTGGTGCTCTAGTGGTTAAGATTCGAGCTCTCATCACTTCAGCCCAGGTTCGTTTCCCAGTCAGGGAATCACAATTCAGTCTGTCGTTGTCATGCTGTGGCAGGTGTGTGTGGCTGTGATGCTGAAAGCTATGTCACCAGTATTTCAAATACCAGCAGGGTCACCCATGCTGGACAGGTTTCAGCAGAGCTTCCAGACTAGACAGACTAGGAAGAAGAACCCTGCCTCCCACTTCCAAAAAAATTGGCCATGAAAACCCTGTAAATAGCAGCGGAGCATTGTCTGATATAGGGCCAGAAGGTGAGAGCATGGCGCAAAAAGACCGGGCAGGGTTCCACTCTGCTGTGCACAGGGTGGCTAGGAGTTGGAATGACTCCACGGCACTAACAACATAAAAATATTTTATCATATTTTTTTTGTGTGTGCGTGAGGAGGACTAGCCCTGAGCTAACATCTGATGCCAATCCTCCTCTTTTTTGCTGAGGAAGATTGGCCCTGGGCTAACATCCATGCCCATCTTCCTCTGCTTTATATGGGACACTGCCACAGAGTGGCCTGACAAGCAGTGCGTCGGTGTGTTCCTGGGATTCGAACCTGCAAACACTGGGCCGCCGCAGTGGAGCACCTGCACTTTGCTGTGCCACTGGACTGGCCCCTATCATATTAAATATTGTTGATTTACATCAATATGATTCTAGTTATGTTTAAAGAAGAGTTGCTATCTTTCAGTGATATATACTGAAATATCTATGGATAAAATGATACGATGTCTAAAGTTTGCTTCAAAATAATCCAGACTCAGAGGGCGGGTGGTGAGAAGTGGGGTGAGGATATGGAGGAAATGAGAGGGGCTGTGAATTGATCATTGTTGGGTCCCGGGTACAAGGAGCCCAATACACTATGCTCGGCTCACTTTGTATATATCTGAAATTTTCCAAAATTAAAATAAATATTTTGAAACCCTGGTGAAATGGAAAGTTTTCTAGAAAAATATAAAATTTACTAAAATTGACCCAACAAGATAAGAAAAATCCAAATATTCTTATTGCCAGAGAAGAAATACAGAAAGTTGCCAGACACAGAAATACCAGGTAAGGATGTTTTCACAGGGTACACCTACCAAATCTTTAAAGGGTAAACAAGTCCAATGCAGTTTGTATCATTCCAGTGCACAAAGAAAAGGGAAACTTCTATATTCCTTTCATAGAGTGAAACTTGACAAAGATTTCACCAAAAAAGAAAGAAAAAAGATAAATCTCACTATTAGATATCAATGCAAAAGTTTTAAATAATATATTAACAAATAAAATCTAGCAGCACATTAAAAGAATGATACACTACGACCAAGTAAAATTTATCCAAGAATGTGTTCAATATTATAAAATCTCTTAATATAATTTATTACATTAATAGATCTAGAAAAAAATCATAAGATTATTTTTATAAGAACACAAAAGCTATGTGACAAATTCAAAAACAATTTGGATTTTTTTTAAGTAATAATAAAATAGGAGTGGATGAATATTTTCTTAACATGGTAAAATACATTTCACTCTACTCAAAAGTTATATCATACTTAATGAGGAAACCTAGATGTAATTCTATTAAAGGCAAAAACAAGACAAGGATATTCATTATCATCGATTTTATTTAACATCTTACTGGAGGTGCTAGGCAATTAATTAAACAATTAAAATTTCTAAAATAAATTTAGAGAGAAAAACTGGAAAGACATGACTCTGAAGAAAATATGATTGTATACATGGAAAATGAAGACATTCAAATTAAAAACTACTACAAACATTATGAGAATTCAGTCAAGTAGTCAGATAAAAATCAATATAAAAATAAACAATTTTATACATACTTATGTACAGTGAGTAGATACACATTTTTTTTTACGTTTGATGTCTTAGCCCCACACCTACCTTCTATATTCTGTTCTGAACTTCGGGGGCTAGAAGACTGAAAGCAACAGTTTCCAAGCTTCCTTGGCAGCTTATGTCCTGGGAGGTTCTGCAAATAAGCGTGGATAAGGAAAATGTGGTATATATACACAGTAGAATACTACTCAGCCATAAAAAAGACAATTGTTCCACTTGCAACAACACGGATGGATCTCGAGGGTATATGTTAACTGAAATAAGCCAGACAGAGAAAGACAAACACCATATGATTTCACTCGTATGTGGAAGATAAATAAACATATGGATAAAGAGAACAGATTAGTGGTTACCAGAGGAGAAGGGGGTCGGGGGGGGTGGCTAAAAGGGGTAAAGGGGCACATATGTATGGTGACGGATAAAAACTAGACTATTGGTGGTGAGCACGATGCAGTCTGCACAGAAACTGACATATAATAATGCACGCCTGAAATTACACAATGGTATAAAACAATATGAATTCAATAAAATAATCAAAAAAAAAAAAGAGGCATTGGCAGGAGATTAGTGTTCCTAGGGCGGGAGGGCAAACCGCTCTGGCAGATGCTGTCCTGTTATAGGAGCAGCACGGTGGGGCAACTAAGAACTCCAGGGGAGTTCTGCACGGCACCTCCTTAGTGGCTCTAGCAACGCCAGTGCAGGACCTTCGGTGCACAGAAGGGCGGGCTCATGCGCTCCAGCCCCGGGGTGTTAGTAGCTTCTTGATTTCAAGGTCATGCCCCTTCTCTTTTGCTCCTCATTGCTTCCAACAATTTTGAAACTAATTTCCTATAGCATTAAATTCCCCCGGACTGAAATGCTTAACAGGATTTCTTTTTACTGACTGACTGATCCTGATTCATAAAATAGACACAGTAGCAGAAAAACCCCATTAGCAATAGCAATAAAAAGATAAAATGTCTGGAATGAACTTTAAAAGACATAAGCGAGACCTGTCATGGCGGACACTATAAAACTCTACTGAAAGACGCAAAGGTAGATTTGAACAAATGAAAAGATATAATCTGACCTTGGTTAGCAAAATTCAATAGCATAACAATGCTGAGTCTCTCTAGGTCGGTTTCTAAATTTAGGGTAACCTTAATAAAAATACCAAGTATTTGTTTTAGTTTGAGAACTGGGCTAGGTGATTCTAAAGTTTGTACTGAAAATAAACAAGGGAAAATCTGAAAAAAATAAGAGCAATGAAGGAGGTCCAGTCCTATCAGATATTAAAATGTTATGAAGCTCGATAATTAATTTAATTATTATTAATTAAATTAGTGTGGCACTGATACATAAATAGTCAGTCCAGTTGGACAGGAGAGAAAGTTGATAAATAGAATCAAATACATTCTGTAACTTAGTATAGGATACGATAAAGGTGGCATCTTGGATTAGCAGGGGAAGAACAAAGTATAAAGGACAATAAGGCAAGTGGGCATCAGTCTGAGTATACCTTACTTCATACGCTACAACAAACTCAAAATGGATCAAATATCTAAATGTAAAATGTTAAACCATAAAAGTACCAGGAGAAAATATACAGTAAACAGCCCTGTTTAATTATCATTTAAAATCCAATGTTCATAAAATAATTAATTGATAAATGCTACTATATTAAAAAATTAAATTTCTAACAGCAAAATAAAAATCCTTAGCAAAATCAAAAGACAAAAAACAAACTGGTCAAAACATTTGCAACTCACGTTATATGCTAAGCTTTTAATCTTCCTATAAGTAAAGAGCTCTCAGAAATAAACAAGAAAAAGACTAATAACCCAAAAATGGGCAGAAGATATGAATAGAAAATTCATACGCAAACACATAAATGGCTTTAAAAAATATTAAAAAATGTACAGCTTGACCCAACATAAGAGATCATTAAAATAATACTAAGATACCATTTTTCCCCTATCGGACTGGCAAAAAAAACTTAAACATTAACAATCCATTCCGTTGGTGAGGTTGGGTGGAAAGTGGTTCATTGCTGGTCAGAGAGGAAATTGGTACAAACTTTATGGAGGGCAATTTGGCAATACTAGCAAAGTTATAAAAGCATATACCTTTTGAACCAGCAATTCCACTTCTGGGAATTCATCCAAGTGATAAACTTGCTCAGTTACTAAGTGACATATTATTGCAACACTGCTTATAGTAAAAAGTTGGAAATGTACCTAATATCTATCATGTGAAGACTAATCAAATAATCTAGTAATCCATTCAGTGGAATACACGAAATGTCAAAAAGATAAAGGACATTCTTTTCGTGTTATAAGGAAAAGCTGCGGGATATATTGTTACTTGGATTAGCGAGGTGCAAGATGATGTATACAATGTACTAACTTTCAGGTAATAAAAGTGGGGCAACAAGCATGTATGTGCATGGGTGTGCTTTCTGTTGGAAATTCAGGAAGAATATGCACAAAGGTAACAAAAGTGGTTACTATGGTGGGGGCGGTGAACTCAATGGATGGCAGACAGGAGTGGGAATAAGAAACTTTCATGTGCACTTTTTATATTGCTCAGTTTTTAAGCTATTAGAATGTATGCCTGATTCAAAGTTACTTAACAGGGAAACCTTTGCAAAATTAGCGGAAAGGCAGTAGGAAGAAGGCATGCAAGTGACAGGGAGAGAAGGCTCCTGCACTCCCATGATGAGCCTGCTTCAGCCCCTCATATTCTTGGCTCACAGGCGAGGAGCTGGTGGAAAGAATTCAGTTCTTAACACTCCCAGTTTTGCTGGAATAAGCAACTCCAGACCATCCCGGCAGCCCTGAGTCAGCATCTGGCCCTGCCTCTGCATGCAGAGAAATGAGTTTCTAAAGGTGAGTCCGTGAAGAACGTGCTCCTGGCTTAAGCTGACCTGTCTGAGACAAACAGGCATTTCTCAACCACTGGAAGAACCACCCAGCTGTCTGTGGAGAAAGCCCAGGCTGTGCCCCAGAGTTGAAGCCAAATGGAGGCCAAGGAGATTGCCTGCATAACTCAGCAAGGGCAGAGGAAAAAGAAAGCTTCCATGATCATCTAGTCCGATGGGCCACTCCCTTGCTTCCTGAGAATACAGTGTGGCTGAATGAAAGATTCCAGCTCTGCTGCTTAACAGTTGAGTAACTCCTGGCAAGTCATTTAAGCTCTCAGAAACTCAGTTTTGCAATCTGTAGAATGGGTATGCTTGTGCCTAACTTGCAATCTTGTTGGGAGCATCGGAAAGAATGTGTGTAAAGTGCTTAGTCTTCCATGCTCAGTTCTGGGTGACTTAACATGGGTCCATGTATCAACACGTCTTTCACTGCCAGCTCTGTCTGCAGGAGACCTTCCTCAAGGGGCATTCTCTGAGCTACTACCAACTATTACCTAGCTTCACTAGGTTTAACCCGATGACAAGAAGGGACAAGCTCCGGGATGGCAAATACCCTGACCATGTGTTTATGGTCACACTTCTGCTCTTTGCCGACGGCAGACACCGCTAGTTGATATAACACAGAGAATTCTTCTCAACTCGGTGTGCTCCGGGCAGCCATTTCTCATCCACCGCCACACAGGTGCGATGAAATCCATTTATCCCTTCTAGACAGGTCTCCAAGCCCCATTACAATCTTGCTAACCCTGATTTCGCAGATTCCCCTAGAAATTAAAATATAAAATAATTTTTAAATAAACATTAAAATGGATTGCTGCTTCAGAGTTACTTGACTTTTAATTAACACTGACACATTTCTCTTTGGTGTGGTATGGGTCAGGGCAGGGGGCAGAGCTTTCCTGCAAGGTCCTGCTGCACCTGGAGGGGCTGTCACCTGGCGTGAACTCCACCCCCTCTGGTTCACCTGTAGCCAGGAGCTTACACAGGGCAAATGCCTGTCCTTCTCCATTTGCACTCTTGAAACAAATTCTGTGTATCGTGTTTACTTGGCATGAGTCCTCTAGAGGCCCACTGTCATGGCCCTGGGGGAAGGGAAGGAACAGAGGATATTTATTAAGTACCTGCTATTTGCCAGGAAATCTTATTTTATCTCTTCTTCTCAGCAACCTTTTGAGGTTGGTATTACTATCCTCATCATACAAGTGACAAAATTAAGGCTCAGAGAGTTTAAATGGCTTCTTCCTCAAGGCCTCAGAGCTGGGAAGTTGATTGAATGAGTTTCCTCCTGTTTAAATAGCAGAGATGAGCAGAACAAAGCCCTCCCCCCCCAGACTAAACCCGTCTGGGTCAGATTGCTGTTTGTTCCTGTAACTTGAAGTGTTGGACACTCTTTGGGGCACAGAGTGGTAGAATGTTTAATTTGGAGGCACATGGTTTGTGGTTAGAGCTTGTCTTGTTCTGATTCCTGTAGCATGGCAGAACAGTCAGCCCAGCTCCCCAGAGACCCACCCACCTTTCCAGAGAATTCTCCAAGCTGGCAAAGGTCAGAAAGTCAAGGGAGTTCAAGCGCCTTCTCCTGCATGGCAGGCGTCTGCCCTCTCTGATGATGGCTCAGCCAGGAGTCCTGAGCTGCCACACAGTGAAGGCCAGGCTGACTCATGGTCACCTGTACCAGAAAGGGAAGCAGCCACATCATCACCATCATCTGACAAAAGCTGATCCCAACCCTGTCCCCACACTGGGGCCTGGATGCTCAGGGCAGGATCTCTACTGGGGTATTCTACTGCCTGGGCCTCACAGTGAGCTGTGTGCTAAGTACTTTCTATGATGGAGCTCACTTAATCCACACACCAACCTCATGGGGTAGATGCTATTACCAACCCATTTTACAGATGAGGAAATTGAGGCTCTAGAAGGTAAAGTAACAGAAAGTGTATATAAATCTATAGCCTGAATTCTTGCCTAATCCTCTGTATGGACTCTCTGTTAAATGGGTTTCTCCCCTAGAGACTTGTATTAGTTTAAGATTATGTCCCATTATGGCTAATAGAAAAAAAAAATCCAAATAACAGTAGTTTAAGCACTATCAAAGTTTACTTCTCTCTCATGTCCAAGATGTCAAGAGGAGCTGTCCAGGGCTGGTACAGTGCCACATGGTATCAATAACCCAAGTTCCTTCTCTCTTGCTGTTCTATGTTATATTTCATTCCTAAGGGCTCTTCACAGTCCACCGTGGCTGCTGGAGCTCCAGCCACTGCATTTTATTCTTCCCATCATTACGGA
Source organism: Ceratotherium simum simum (assembly GCF_057802395.1). Taxonomy (NCBI): domain Eukaryota; kingdom Metazoa; phylum Chordata; class Mammalia; order Perissodactyla; family Rhinocerotidae; genus Ceratotherium; species Ceratotherium simum. The sequence continues at coordinate 10,040,428 of NC_141922.1, forward strand.
GAAAGTAAACTAATTTGTGCTTGCTTCCTTCCTTTAAGCATATTTCCTAGATTGCAACTACTTCTAAAGAAAACTTAGTATTGCCCAAAACTTAGTCATATATGAGAGAAACTGGGAAATATATTTATTTTGGCTGGTTTTGTGTTAAAATCTGGTATTCTCTTATGGAAGATGAAGAGGAGAGTGGATAGAATCCACTGTTTCTTGAGTGATATGGGGCTAAAACAAGGGCTTGGGCTGGGAATTAATTTATTCACTGTTATTCATTCATTCATTCTTCAAACGTATATGTACGAAAGGCTTAGTTTGTGTTCAAAGGCTTCCTTTGGTTCTCCGTCGGGGGATCCAGGGTGACTAAGACAGACGTAGTCCCCACCCCCGCCAGCTAACGGTCCAGTTGGGTGTCAAGCTTCGGCTTGAACGGGTTTTGTAACTTCAATAAACCACATCCCTTCTCTGAGCCTCAGTGTTTTCATCTAAAGGGGTATTGGATCCTGTAACTGATAGAGACCTCCCAGTTAGAATATTCTCTGACGAGGTGTCTCTGAGATGTAGGGGAAAGGCAGGACGGTAAAGAACCTGGCTTTCATTTTCTCCCCTTGGAGATAACAATCGCTGACTTGCAGGATCATTGTTTGCATTGGACAAGTCCTATGGCAAAGCGCCCAGCAAGGTGTCTGGGGGAGAGGAGAATCTTTCCTTTTGTTTGTCTGTCTGTTGCTCTGCCCCAGGGCAAGGGAGATGCCCTGGCCGTGTCAGGAGGTCCTTTTGGAGCCTGAGAACTCCCAGGGAATGTGGGGTACCCGGGGCTTGGAGAGCTGGGAAGGGTGGCTTGGAGGACGCCATACATCACTCCCTCTCGCCCCCTCCTGGCGTCTGTTCTGGGGATCCTCCAGCCTTGGGCTGGGGGATCTCTGTGGCTCCGTCAACCACTCTGGCAATTCTCTGTGAGATGCTGCACGTGGCTCAAGCATGTGGACTCTGGAGCTGCCAGCCTGGATTCAAATCCTGGCTCTGCCACTGTGTCCCCCCAAATTCACATGTTGAGGTTTTAACACCCAGATATCAAAATGTGACTTAATTTGGAGACAGAGCCTTTAAAGAGGTAATTAAGTTAAAATGAAGCCATGAGGGTGGGACTTAATCCAACACGACCATGTCCTTATAAGAAGAGGAGATTGGGACACAGACATGCACAGAGGGGAGACCATGCACAGACGCAGGGAGAGGACAGCCATCTACAAGCCAAGGAAAGAGGCCTCAGGAGAAACCAACCGTGCCGACATCTTGGTCTTGGACTTCTAGCCTCCAGAACTGAGAAAATAAATTTCTGTTGTTTAAGCTGCCCAGTTTGTGTTACTTTGTTATGGTGGCTCCAGCAGACTAATACAAGCTGTGTGACACTTTTTCATTTAAACTCCCTGTGCCCATTTTTCTCATTTATAAAATTGAGTTTATGACAGTATCTCCCGCGTAAGAATGCTCTCAGATTTCAAATACGAAAAGCACTTAGAACAGCGCCTGGCACAGAAATGGCACTCAATAAGTGTAAGCCATAATTATGAAGATTATTATCGTCCACCTGCCCCACCACACCTCAAGGGCAGAGGTTCCTCATCCAGTCTCAGACCTCTAGCATCCAGAGGAATAGCAGAATACTTTGCTCTTAGTAGGGAACAGTGTTGGACAAATGAGTGAATGAATGAATGATGAATGAATGATGCTGTTTCATATGTTTCTTGGAAGAAGGCAGGACTAAAGTGCCATAAAATTGTGTTTCATTGCACTCCTCTCTAACATCTAATTGGAAACACTTAAAGACAAAGGGACTGCCCAGGTGAGAAAACAGGGGATTTCTTTATTTAGGGGGAGGAGGGATGGTGACTCTCACAGTCACCTCTGCTCAGCAGGTAAGCCTGCCAGACACACCTGGACCCAGGCCAGAGGCTTACCTGCATCTTGTGAGGCTGACGCAGTGTGCGTGGGGGACGCGGCCGACGAGGAGGACGTGACTGAGCATGCGGGCAAGATGTCAGAGAAGTGGGTGGGACGCGGGTCCAGCTGGGCCGGCCGAGAGAACAGCGCTCTGCATCCTCCCTGGGCAGACAGAAGGCTCTATCCACCTCAAATGCCCCACCCACATCGATCTTCCTCCTCTTTTGTCTGTTGAGTCTCAGCCACCCCCACCCCTCGTCCCTCCCTCCCATTTTCTCGTAACTGATCTCTCAGCTCTGCTACTTATAACACCAAAGCCAGTTCTGTGAACCAAAGGAAACGATGGGGAAATCTTGGATCACAACAGAGAGCCGTCTGGCTCTTAAATACATGTGATTCTGCCCAGAGTTGGGGGTTGTAGTCAGCAAAGAGTTCCTGGAAATGATGAGGTTTAAACCCAGTTATGTTGGAGAGCAAAATCAGCAACCCCAAGCCAGCCTGCCATCTGGTAAACCCATCCATCCCGTCAACATTTAAGCGTCTACTGTGTGCCAGCCAGGGTCTGGGCGCCGGGGACGCGCTGGTGACCGGGAGATTTTTCTCAAAGAGCTAGCAACCAAAGAGAAGAGACAGGCCTGCAAACAGAAAATGAGGCTTCAACGTAACGTTGCCAACCCAGGAAACCTTCCTCAGGAGCCCTGTGGGGAAGCACGGGCCGTGGAGACCTCACCCTACGTGGCATCCTGGAAGACCTCAGAAGGACGGACCCAAGACGTGTCTCAAAGAACAAACTGGCCACAAAATCCCTATGTGGGTGAGGTAGAAACAGATTTTAATGTTCTCTCATGCTTTTACTAAGCCTCGTCCTCCATGTTGACTGTCGGAAATCATTAAAGCTATCCCTAAAAACTTGGATGTAGGTCTTCACCAATTGTTGAGTGGAGTGGAGAAAGTTGGTTTCCCAAATGCTCCCTGGGGGACTGTCCTGTGTTAATTAGCCTAGATCAGCCCTGCCCAAGAGAACTTCCCTGATGATGAAAATATGTGCTCGCGAGTACAGTCGCCACGGGTCACATGGAGCTACTGAGCACTTGAAATGTGGCTAATTTTTAATTTCATTTCATTGGAATCAATTTAAAAATAGCCACACGTGGCTCCTGGCTCTTGCATTAGACAGCGCAGGTCTAGCATTGAGGGAACCGCCTGTCAGACCTGTATCCACCCTATTTCCTGACACATTTGACCTCAGGGCATGCTCCCTCCAGGGGCTTTTACCCGCTGGTGATCCACCTGGTACAGGGATGTGGGGGCCCCGCTGCAGGTGCGGTGTGTCGAGCGCTCAGGCCACACACTCAGATGCTCAAGAAATATCCAATTCTTTATTTTCCTTCGATAGAATTAAACCGGACTTGCAGCCTCCATTTTGCCAGCTCTGTGGGAAATTCAGCCTCAGTCGTGACTGGGGCACCCAGCTCCCCCACACCAATGTCATGCGAAGTGTCCGGGGCCGTGTCGTGGAGTAGCTGGGCATTGGGTATCCCAACTTGCCTTCCGGGCAGGGGGGCTGCCTGGGCACCAGGACCCTCTGGAGAGGGCAGGTGAGGAGGATACCGTGGCCCCCCTCCTCCTCAAGGCTTCTCCTCCTTTTCCACCTTCAAGCTTCTCTCCTTCCCTTCCGGTATTCTTGGCACAAAATCTTTTTTGCTTCAGGCTTTAGCAAAACAAAAGCCAGCAAGGGCTGTGTCTCCCTTTGGGCTCAGTAACCCCAATGCTGCTGGGTCGAGAAGGCTCAGGTGGCCAGGTTTCTTCCCTAACGCTCTGCTGAAAAAATTAAAAGAAGAACCACACTATTCAAGTTTGCAATAAATTATACCTCCGCATAGAACTGTCACTCATCAAGTGGAGAAAAAGGTGAAAGGCCTGGAAAAGACTTTCATAGCAAAGGAACAGCATGTGCAAAGGGACAGAGGCCGTTCAGGCTTGCAGCAACCAGCTTCCAGTGTGGCAGCCCCAGAGTAATTAATCCTAAAGGTGGCAGTTTGCTGAGTGTCAGCTATGTGATTATCTCTGTCACTCCTCCCACGACTTAGATGTCGTTATGCCCATTTTAAAGGTGAGGAAACTGAGGTTCTCAAAGTTTAGATAGTTTGGGCAAGGTCTCCTAGGATTTAAACCCAGGTCTCATTGACTACAAGCTTTGGTTCCTGCAGCCAGCCTGGTAACAGATGATGTAAATGAGGAGTAAGGAGGGAGGCGAGACAGCAATTTGCCTTGGGAATGGGGTGCCCCAGAGGTGAGAAGCCAAACCCTCAGCCAGGAATGCGTCAGGGGAGACGGCCTAGAGTCTGAATCATCCAGGTGACTCCAGAAATCAAAAGACCAAGCTAGCCTGGCTTCCCAAACCGCTGGTCTGGCCCTGGACATGCATACCTTCTCCAACTTCTATTAATAATCAGCCACAGGAAGCCTCCCACAGCTACTCACTTAATGATTAAACGCATTAGCTCTACTTCAGAGAATGCAGCCCCACTGCCCCAACCTGAGGGCGGTCAGGGAGGAGGTGACATCATCAGCGACTCCCTTTTTCCCTTTCAGAAGAGGTGGTGTAGGCTAGGATTGCAGTAAGACTGGATTCGGAGTCACAAGACCTGCCTAGGGCCAGGTGCGTGCTCTCTGGTTTGGTTGTCAGGCTCCTCCAACTAGAGAGAGAGAGAGTTGGCTCCCACCAACAGTTCATAAAACAAAGTGTGAGCAGCCCCTTGGTTTCAGAAGGCACTTGGTGGTTTAGGAGACAGAACGTGGGTGTGGGGGCCATCCGGACCTGGGGGTGAGGGACAAGCTTGGGAGCCAGACTGCTTGCATTTGAATCCCAGCTTCTCCACGATCTAGCTGGGCCATCATGGGAAAATTGCTTAATTTTTTTCTGCCTTGGCGTTTACATTTGTAAAGTAGGGGTGATAAAAATAGTACCCTCCACCTTGGAGATGTGATGAAGATTATGATTATTACATGCAAATGGTTTACAACGGTCCCCAGCACCTCTGTGCTAAATAGGTATTAGCTGTTCTCATTAGCCATGAACACTGGGTCCACGACTTCACCTGTCTGAGACTCAGCTTCTCCATCTGCAAAATGGAGACATAGTAACTCCTTCTTTGTAGTAGGACTGTTTTGTTGTTTTTTTTGTGAGGAAGATCAGCCCTGAGCTAACATCTGTGCTAATCCTCCTCTTTTTTGCTGAGGAAGACCGGCTCTGAGCTAACATCTATTGCCAATCCTCCTCCTTTTTTTTCCCCAAAGCCCCAGTAGATAGTTGTGTGTCATAGTTGCACATCCTTCTAGTTGCTGTATGTGGGATGCGGCCTCAGCATGGCCGGAGAAGTGGTGCGTCAGTGCGCGCCTGGGATCTGAACCCGGGCCACCAGTAGCGGAGCACACACACTTAACCACTAAGCCATGGGGCCGGCCCGTAGTAGGACTGTTAATTGCATGAGATGAGGTTTCTAAAGACCCTCGCGTGAATAAACAAATGAAATATGGACAACTAGACACTTGAGATCCCTTCCCCTGCATTCTTTCCTTCTACGAGCCCTCAGGTTAGACATTCTGTTTCTATCAGGGAGGAACAGGGGGAACTCAAAAAGGAGGAGGAGACGTGGAAGGTGGCAACGGCAGGGGGCAGAGACAAGGAGGGGCGCAAAGGAGGGGTGGGTGTCATCCCTTTCTTGGGAGGTTGGCTAAAGCGGGCCCTGAGTCATGGGCGAGTTCTCCCAGCAAGAAGCAGTCCTCGCGTCATCCTGGAAGTGTGTGCGTGGCAGACAGCAACGGTGCCACTACACGAGAAGAGCGAGATTCTCCAAGAAAATTCCCAGACGGAGGTACAATATTTCCCAGACGCCATTTTGTATCGGTAGTCATTCTGTGCGCTGAATGGAGTTGCTGATGGTGCCGGGTCTCCAGAGAGAACAGGTTCTTGGGAATCAGCCAGATTGGTCAGTCTTCCCAGCTGTGGGACCTTGGGCAAGTCACCTCACCTCTCTGAGCCTCAGTTTCCCGTGTGTAAAACAGGGATTATATTACTTTCTTTGCAGTGTTGTTGTAAAAACTAGAAATAAAATACATGAAGTGTCTAATACAGTACCTGGCTTATCACAGGGGCTCAATAAGTAATCATTCAGGAAAAATAGAGTTCATAATTCTTTTCCGCTCTCATTATTCTTTCATTTGCTAAGCCGTCGTCAGCTGAGGAGCATGAGGCTCAGAGAGGGCGTGGCAGCCGGGTTCCCACAGCTCCTTGTTAGCAGAGCCAAAGACTTGGCCTGAAGTAACCACACCAGGTTTGGCTTCAAGTCCGAGAGGCAAAAAATGGTTCCAGATGAGGGGTAAGAGAGAGGAGGGGCGAGAGGGGATTTTTTTCTTACAGATGAGCGTAGAGATGGGACAAGATCTTGAGATATGTTTTAATAACAGGACCTCTCACTGCTAATCCTCAGAGGCCTCTTTTGTGTATAAATACACAAAAGAAATGATATCATTCGGCCTCACCAGCAAACGAAAACATGCAAATGTGTTGAGACAACCATGAAGTACCAGCTTTCACCTATCAGATGGGCAAACATTCACAGCGGCAGGATGCACCCACACACCACTGGTGGGACCTAACCCTCATACTGCCTGTTGGAAGGGAGTTTGCAACAATGTATCAAAAGCCTTACAAATAGGTATAGATGGTCTCTGATTTATGATGGTTTGACTTACGATTTTTCAAAACCATACTTTGTATTTTGAATTTTGATCTTTTCTTGGGCTAGCGATATGCTGTCCGATCTCTCTAGTGATGCTGGGCAGTGGCAGCTCCTGTAGCTCCCGAGATCTCTCAGCCAGCCCCGAGATCACAAATGTGAACAACCAATACATGTACAATAATTATGTACCCATACAACCATTTTGTTGTTCACTTTCAGCACAGTATTCAATAAATTACATGAGATAATAAACACTTTACTATAAAATAAGCTTTGCGTTAGGTGATTTTGCCCAACTGTAGGCTAGTGTAAGTGTTCTGAGCACATTTAAGGTAGGCTAGGCTAAGCTCTGATGCTCGGTAGGTTAGGAGTATTAACCGCATTTCAACTTATAATATTTTCAACTTATGATGATTTTATCAGGACGTAACCCCATTGTAAGTCAAGGAAGATCTGTACACCCCTTGGTCCAGGGACTTCACTCTATGACTTTACCCAAAAAAGTTATTGGAAGATTGCACAAAGATGGGTGTGGGGATATACAACCCAGCGGGAAACTGGAAGTGCCAAGAATGTTCCGCCACCTGAGACACGTTAAACGAAGTGTGGTCCCTCCACATAGCGGAATATATACTAGGCGTTGTTAGGAACTATCTCCTAGCCTTGTGGATGGTGGTGGTAGTAGAAGGGAGAACTTCCATGGGGAGGACATGTTCCCTGTCTTGCCCCAGGTAGGTGCTCTATTCTTGGATGTTCATTTTATAATTATTCCATTACACTGTACATTTACATTTGATGCATCTTCTCTTTTATGCAGGTTGTATTTTATAATAAGAAAGTAAAAAAATGTGTGAGCAGATTTTTTTAAATGCAAAGATGTTCATCATGTATGTTTACGTCACAAAAGCAGACTATAAAAAAGGCAATATATTATGATAGCATTTTTAAATGCTGTCATCAAAAGACCTATTTACAGTTAAATGCTATCATAGAATTTTTAATATATATTTACACACACATACATACATGCATACCCACAGAAAATGTCTGGAAGGACAAGCACCAAAATATTAATAGAGATTATGTCTGGGTAGTGGTTTAATTTTTTTGTGATTTTTTTTTTTGGTTGTATGTATATATTTAGTGCTTATCTGATTTTTCTTTTTTTAATCTGAATTTTCTAATAGTTCTTCATGGAACACTTACCTTTGAAACTTTTTTTTATTATGAGAGTAACAACCATTTCTATAGCATTTCCTAATTTGTATTGTGCTCAGGGTTAAACCACGGTCTTCTGATGCTGAATGCTCACGAACTAAAGGAAAAGACTCTGTCAACCTGGACAAATACACATTTCGGCTTGACATAAACTAGGGATTGCTTGTTTTAGGGAGACTGTGTGACTCAGAATCCACTCCCACCCCAGATGTGGCTCTGAGGGCTTTGTCCCCTGCTCCACTTGGCAGGCTGGTGGCACTGTGGCAGCCACGTTTTGTCTTCTCCTGACACCCCTGGCTGTGCTTCCTCCTCCTCTGAAACAGCCTGCTCATATTACCAGCTCTCTGTCCAGCAACCATGCAGTCTGCCAGTCACTGGAACCACCTTCCCAGGCCCGGGCCAAGAGTTGGATTACTTTATGGAATTAGCCATGTCTGGGCCTCAGCTGCCTCATCTGTGAAATGGGGCTAGAAGAACCCACACTGCGCGCAGAACAGGTAGGACTTCCCTCTGAAAAGTCCTCGTGGTCTGCACTTGTAAGAAAGAGTGTTAGGTACAAACCTGTCCCCGTGCTCAGGTGAGCTGTTTAAGCTGGTCAGGTTGTAAGTAAGGGCTTGTTGGTTTCCCCTTCACATCTCTCCCTCCTTGGCTTAGGAACAGGGCAGCTAGGCCTTGGTCTTCTTGTACCTTGAAAATATCATTAACTTCTGCTCCAGCCCACCCTCCCCTGTACATATACGTCTGTCGTCTGATTCCTTGCAGCCCGCAGGGTGAAATGTTTGCACTGTGTTCCCCCAATTCGGCGAGAGGGGGTCGCAGAGCCCCTTTCTTTTGAATTTGATCCATACATTGCTAGAATCCCTGGCTGGGGTGAAAATATCAGTCTCTGTCCAGAAAGAGAGAGCAACAGGCCCCTGCAGAATCAGTGCTGTGGCTGAGCTGTGGTTTAGGGGGCTCCTAGCAAGGGGTGAACCTAAGAGTCATTTAGGTTTAGCTTCAGAAAGCATTTGAGTGGGAAAAAAAAAAGGCAGTACACTTGTCTTCCTAATTGTAATAACACTGGGCACGATAATTTATTGACCAAGATGGATTAACCACCAGGTCCAGCGAAGGGCAGGCCGACTGAGATTTAATTTAACACAAGGAATGCAAAGGCATGTGATGTTCCCTCTGTGATCTGGTTGGGAAGTGAATTTCATGGTTCCTACAAAATCCTTATGCATTTCTTGAGCCAGGTCCCAGGTGATGGTGGCCGGGGAACTGTCAGCCAGGAGCCAGGGGGAGATCTACCCAGGCTCAGGTCTAACTTCTCCACCAACTAAGACAATCTAGTCGCCTGCTCAGAATGTCAGCGAGACCTCCGTCGATAAGATAAATGCAGCCTCGGAGGCAAAAGAAGCAGATTAAAGTTTAGGAAATACCAAAGAACCAGCCTGTCTCCTAAACCTGGATGAGTAACGATAGTTTTAAGCTGATTGTCTGTTCATAAGTTCAAATCTTCTTCCTTTCTTCCCTTCCTCCCTCTGTCCCTGCTTCCTTCCATTCAATTAGCAAACATTACTTAAGCCTTGCCTGCCCTGTGCAAGATGGTGTGTTCCCAAGATTGAGGGGCTGCTGCCCCTGTTTGCAGAGGCACAGACAAATGCATGCGAGTGTGAAGGGGCCCAGCGTGACTGGGCAGGGCAGGCAGGCAGGCAGGTCTGGCTGGACGGTGCAGTGGGAGGTGGTTGTGGAGGCAGAACGTCAAGCCAGGAAGGGGGGCGTGAGTGAAGGGCCAGTGATTTCACCATGAGTGGCTGCCCAGCACACATGCAGGCTCCTCAAAGCTCCCACAGCCTTTCAGAGAAAAGGACAGAAATTTCTCAGGGCTCTGCCCTCCTCATGGATGAGGACTTCTCTAACTAACTGACCTAAAATTACCTGACAGCCTTCCGATTTAATCTAGAAAGGACCTGCCTGAGAACAAAGCCAACATGGAGTAAAGCTGATCTGGGAGATCCTGAGAGCTAGAGAGACAGAGATCTGGTGACATCAGGCCTTGGATCCCATGCCTGAAGCGAATTCTCCTCTGGACTTCACTGCTACAGGATCCTGTAAGTACGCCCCACCTTTTATTGCTTAAGCCATTCGAAATTACATTTATGCTACATATACACTAAAGAGTTCTAACTAATAAAAAGAAAGGAAAACACACAACGGTCCAGGGGTCAGAAGGTGGTGAGGTCATACCATCCATGCTTAATCTAATGGCTGCCTGCTTCAAATATCCCTTTTTTTCAGGAGGGCTTTTCCCGACCTTCCAGAGTAGGTGAGATCCTGGGTCATATAAGCTTCTAAGACCCTGTATTCTTACTTTAGAACACTTGCAACAATTGCAATCATATAGTCATGCCATTTTTTTATTCATCCCTTTATTCCTAGCACCTCACACAGTGCCTGGTGGATTGTAAGTGCTCAACAAATATGTATTGAACTTAAAAATAAATGATCTAGTTGGAGAAGAAAACGAGAGCTTTGTTGGAGGAGCTGACATTTGCCACGGCCTTGGGGGATGGTGACCAGTCAGGATGGGCTGCCGTGACAAACCTCCTCAGAATCCTCGTGGCACAAGGTAACGGGGTTTATTTCTTCCCCATGTCACGTGTCCATTTTGGGTCAGCCGAGGGCTCTGCTCTGTGTTTCCTCCCTCCAGGCCCCAAAGGATGGAGCCTCCACTATCTGGAGTGTTGCTAGTAGCCGTGGCAAGAGTAAAGAGACCAGGGGACTCGCATGCTGGCTGTTAAAGTTCCCATCCAGAAGTGACACAGGTCACTTCCACTCCTCTTTCATTGACAACGCCAGTCACGCTGCGATGCCTGATTTTAGAGGGGGGGGCGGGAAGTAGGGGAGTTGGAATGGGTGGTGAAGACCCTAGTGTTTTCCCCAGATGAGTGAAATCTCCGAAGGTAAAGGAGGTGTGGGAGAGCTTTCTAGAAGGAGAAAACAGCTTAGTCAAAGGTTCAGAGGTCAAAGCTTCAGAGGGTATATTCAAGGGAAAGCAGTGTTAGCCCAGTGCCTGGAGGAGGGAGAGAAGAGTCTGGATATGTGGAGGTACATCTCCATTGCCACTCCGGAAGCGGGTGGTGAACTTGGCAGTCCACCGGAACAGTAGAAGGTCTAAGTAGGCGGGCCCTATGATGTAGGTTGTTTAAGATGGCAGCCAAGTATGGGATGAAGGGAATTGGAGAGGGCAGATGACAAAAGTGGGGCAGCTGTTGGGAAACTGGGCAAGAGCCGCTGTGGGATCATCTGAGAGCAGTGTCATCAGGGCTGCCTCGAGGAGGCCAGTAAGTGGGTCTCTCTGCAAATGTGCTACAAATACTTGCTAAACACATATTGACCACATACTGGGTTGAATCCTGTTGCCCCAAAGTTCACTTCCACCCAGAACCTCAGAATGTGACCTTATTTGGAAATAGAGTCTTTGCAGATGTAATTAGTTAGGTTAAGACGAGGTCATACTGTCTTGGGATGGGCCCTTAATCCAATATGACTGGTATCCTTTTAAGAAGAGAAGAGAGTCAGAGACAGGCATAAGAGCAGAAGGCCATGTGATGATAGAGGCAGAGATCGGAGTGATGCGGCTGTAAGCCAAGGAGCACCAAGCATTGCCAGCAACCACCAGGAGCTGGAAGAGGCGAGGAAGGATCCTCCCCTGGAGCCTTCAGAGGGAGCACGGCTCTGCTCACACTTTGATCTTGGACTTCTGGCCTCCAGCGCTATGAGACAAAACATTTCTGTTGTTTGAAGCCACCCAGTTTGTGCTAATTTGTTACAGCAGTCCTGACAAACTATTACAAGCCAGGAGCAAAGAGAAACTGATTTTCTGTGGGCCGACAGCTGGATAACTCTTCATTGATGTTCGACGTAAAGGATTCATTATGCAGCCTGGGCACAGGCTCACATCTAACCTCCTTTGAATTGTCTTCCTTTTGCAGTTTTTTCCCATTGCTCACATCTGGATATTATAGATCAGGCATGCCGTCAGAGGACTGGGAGAACGTACCTAGGTCCACAGGTGGAGGTCCTTCCACTTGGGCTCCTGAAGCAAGAGGAACGTCCCCTCTCCCAACGAACTCCAAGTGAGGCTGCACAAAGCAGGGAGAGTTCAGAGAGAAATGCTTGCATTCACTCACTTATTCAACCAATATTTACTGCATTTCTATATGAATCAGGTATGATGCAAGATGCCAGGAGAGATGGGATGCGATGATGATGATGATGGTGGTGGCGGTGGTGGCTAACATTTGATAGAGAGCTTTCTATGTGCAGACACTGTTCTAGGCAATTTACATGTATTAACTCCTATATTTCTCACGACAACCCTAGACCTTAGAAGTTAACTCTGTGACGTGTAGATTAGAGATGAGGAGGCTGAGGCAGGAATTACAGAGCTTGCCCAGGGGCATAGAGCTGGTGAGTGGCAGAGAGGAGATACAAATGGTGTGAAAGAGATGAAAGTGGTGGCCTCTGAGGAGGGGAAGTGGGTGGATGGCGGGTGAAGGCTATCGTTTTCCCTAACAAGCTTTGTAGATTTATTTCGCCAGGTCAATGAGGAAGTTGATAAATTAAACACTAAGAAGTAAAAGGCAGGGGGGATGAGGAAGTGAAGACTATGCATATAGACACATATTTAGAGAAGTTTGGGGAGGAAGGGTGAGATGAATGGAGGAGGACTTGGGATAAGAGAGGATTGTTTGGGATGGATCATTGATTGCATGAATGTGTACTTGTTGATTAGGAGGATCCAGAAGAGAGGGAGAGATGGATGCTGGGGGCGGGATGGGATTGATAGGGAGCCTAGTACTGGAGCTGGAAGATGCTGGCTTTTCAGGGACACTTTCTCAACAGGAGGAAGAAGAATATAGGACTGCAACAGTGGGCTCATAAATTGTGGTCAGAAGGTCTGATGGCTCTTCTCACCCATTTCTTCCGTGCGCATGTGGAGGAGATGGATGCACAGAAAGGCGGGGTAACTGCTCAAGGTACCACAGCTCCTCAGTGTTGAAATCAGGTGTTCTTCCTCTGAACTCCAGCTTTCTCCTGGGTCTCACTAAATCCTGAGAACCCACGAATTCCAAGAAAGAGGGTTAGGAATAGAGATCCCTATGGTTCTTTAGTTAGAATATTTTATGATAAAATTTAAGCTGTTGATAAGTAGAAATTTCCAGGGGATATTAGTCTAGAAAATCCAGTCTCATCCTGTGATGGATTTGCAGCACACGTGCATTTACCAGGCCATCTAATTCTATTGCTGACCAGCGAGAAAGAGAAGTCATTTAAACAGCGGAATGCAACTGCACCCACATTTGGCGCCAAGAGCTTCTGCTGCCTCAGCTGGCCCGGGTGGGGGACGTGGAAGTGTCGGCAGCTCTTAGTTCCCAGGGGGCCATTCCATAAGATGAGTATCTTCTACCCATCTGTGCATCCAGAGAGGCACCTAAGTCAATCTTTCCTACAGCATGGCCATCTCAGCTGCAAGAAAACCGCTTCATCCGGTGCTCAGTGGAAGAAGCAACAATACGTTGCAACACTGGAGGAAAGCCTGGCTGTGCTGGACCAAGGAGAGAGGGAGTGTGGGATCAACGTGGCACCTTCCTCCAAATTTTCCAGGCTGATTTGGAATCTGCAAGGATCTCCTTTCACTCTGGTTTTAGAACACCACTGCTCTCAGAAAATTCTACTCTACTGTTTCCATTCTTCTTTTCTCCTCTCTATGCCTCTAACACCTTCCTTCCTCTGTCCCCTAACTTGTTCTCTGCCCATTGTCGTCTGGAAGGGTAGGGTTCCTAAGCACAAGTCCAGCCTCCCCCAGGGCAACTTTGGGGCCTCTGGCTGCAGGTTTGAGCCACTCTGTGTGCTCTGCCCCAAAGCCTTCCTCAAAGGGGCAGGAAATGGCCTCCCCTGGCAAAATGCCCTTCTCCAGCCCCCACGCTAGGGTTTGCATTTGTTACTGAAGGAGCAGGCAGCCTCCTCCACACTTTTCAACTTGACTCTCTGTATCTTTGGCAGGTAGCAAACCATAGATGCTCAATAGATGTTTGTTGAAAGCCAAAAGGGGAAGTAAGGGAAAACAGATGTATGTGAGTTTTGGAGGGACTTCGATTTCAGACAACAGGGTGGCTCCAGAAGAGGCAAACTTTGTGTTCATTACCACATCCCCATGTCTAGCATGGTGCCTGGACACTGTAGGTGCTTAATCCAGTTACCCAGTGAATGAGCTCAGTTGAACCATCTTGTGTGGACGAGGAGACTGAGACTTAGGCTCCTATGCTAGGCCTTCAGGGAAAGGACTTTGCCTTTTCAATCCTTTTCCCAGGGGTTGAGCACAGGACCTGATTCATAGCAGCGGCTCAATAAATATTTGTGGAATGCCAGAATAAGTAAATGTTGGGGCCTATGGAGGCAAACGAGATGCACAGAGCAGAGCCAGGTCCCCTGCCTGGAGCAAAGCACAGTCTGGTGGAGGGAAGAGGTTTATAATCCCTCAGAAGAGGGAGGGCAGGGGATGGGCACGTGAGCCTGCAAATACAAGGCTGGGCAGCAGACCTGGGGACAATGACAGGGTCTTTAGAAATGACGTTCCTCCAGTTCAGTGGTTCTCACCCAGGCTGAGCATTAGAACCACCTGGGGAGCTTTCAAAACACCCCAATACCTGGTCTGCACTCCCTGAGTTTCTGATTAAACTGGCCTGGGGTGGATCCCCAGTGTGCACCTTTTTAAAAAAAGTTCCGCTAGGGATGCTAATATGCCGTGCGGGTGGAGAACACGGAGGCAATCGTTTAACAAAAATAAGACAGCAGAGAAGACAGCTAAGGTTGGAAAGGATGCTTGGCATAAATTTTGGGAACCAGGAGTGGAGGGGTGAGAATCCTCCCAGCCAGGCTCCTGGGGGCGGGGAGAAGGAGGGGGGGGGGGGGGGGGGGGAGACGGGTGGGCTTAGAACTGGGGAGGGGGAGGGGAAGAGGGGGCGTCAAGGCTTTAGGATGGGGTGAGCAAGATGGACGGACTAGATTAAACGGGAGCGAGGATTTCAGCGGAGAGCTGATGCAACAAGGAAGCGGGGAAGCGAAGGAGGCAGTCGCAGGAAGGCCGCTCAGTGGGGCTTGGGAGCTAAGACAGCGAGACCTGGAGGAAGTGGGGGTGTCGCCCATAAGGGATGTCAGGGCGTGGCGCGATGGGGCTCGGAAGAAGAAACTCCGGGACGGAGATGGGGGCCACTCGGTCACAGAGACACAAGTCCACATGCCCACACATGAGCGCGCACATGCACACGCACAGGCACACAAACGCATCCCCTGTGCACAAACGCCCGTCGCACACGCAGAAACCCCAGCCTTCCCAGCGAGCGAGGGGACAGCAGAGGAGACCCGTAGCCCGGGCCGGGAGGCCCCTCCCCGCCGCGCCCCTACAAAGGCTTGCGCAACAGGCGGCGGCTCCGGCGGGCTCCCGCCGCGCGCAGCCCCAGCTGGGCCAGGCGCGCCTGCGAGAGCGAGAGGAGCGCCCGGGAGGAGGGGGCGGGCAAGGGGTGTGTCCGGGCTGCGCGCAGAGCCCGGGAGGGTCGGGGAGGGGCGAGGCGGGGGGGCGGGGCCGCGGCGCCTATAAAGGCGCGCTCCTCCTGGGCATAAACAAACCTCGCCCGGCACCCCGCTTCAGCTGCGCAGAGCGCGCCGGTCCTCGCCTCTCTCCTCCGCTCCCGCCGGGCGCCGCGCCGCCAGCCTAGCTCCGGCTTCCGCTGCCCTTCTCCTTGTATCTTAGGTAAGTCCGATGCCGTCTTCTCGCCGGGCAGAGAGGAGTCGCCGTAGGTGCTGCTGCAGCTCCTGGACCGCCCTATGTGGCCCCGCGGAGCTGCAAGTGCGTGGCGACTCCGTGGCGCGAGCGCTAGCAGGGGGCTTTGCGGCGCGGGCACCGCTGGAGTAGGGGGGTTTCGATTAGGGAAGAAGAGGAAAGAAAGACAGGTCCCCGCTCACCTTTCCTCTAGCTGGGGAAGTGGGATCCTGGGGTAGAGGCGGGGTGGAGGGCCAGCCCGGGAGCACCTTGATCGCGTTTCCCAACGCCCTCCCGGAGTCACAGCTGGTGCCGCGGCCCGGGGAGCGCGCTGCAAGTGAGAGCTGGAGGAGGGACTAGGAGTGTGTGTGTGTGTGTGTTTTGTGGGGGGGAGGGGTGGGGTGGGAGGTGTATCCTTGGAGTGGGGTGTCTGGGGAAGAAGGGATTGAGCGCGCGTGTATAGAAAGGAGGTGAGTAGGGGTGAGCGGCGCTGGAGCTGAGGCTGGAGAAGCGGGCGTGGGTGTGTCTGATTCCCAGACTGAGCCCAGTTATGCCTCTGAGGGGCGGGGGCCGATTCAGCCTCGAAGCCGGCGTGGGATTTGGGGTGTGGGGTGTGTGTGTTGGGGGAGGGTCGGAGGTGTGTCACAGCGGGTACGATACGCGCGGGAGCGAGTGTCTGCAAGCGTGGTTGGGCAGGGTGCGCCCCCCGAGGTGGCCCGCGGTTGGCGCTGTGGCGGCGCGGATGAGGGGGCCCGGGCCAGCGGGGTCGTCTGGGCATCCGACTGCCCTGCGCGGGCTGGGCTGTGAGTGGCGTCATTTTCGCCTCCGCCCACCTCCCCTGCTTTCCTTCTCTCCCCTGCCTCAGGGGCCCGCCTCTCGTGCGCTCCTGGGGGAGGAACAGCTGGAATTGCTCGGACTTTCCTGGGAGATCCGCCGTGGTCTCTGATTCAGCCTCGGGCAGGGCGTGTGGAATGTGGTGGACTCGCGGGAAACGCGCTGTCACCACCTCTGTCAAATTAGTGGCTAAAGCTGGGATTTAGTGGATCCTTTCGTTACCTCCCACCACCTCCCCCACTCTCCTGTCTGTGGCCTCTGCTGTCAGACATCCCTGTGGGTCAGGGGCAGCAGCCTCTGTGGCTTGCAAGGGCGAGGTGCCTGGCAGCCGGTGGGGGAGGGGGCCCGGTTACTTTGTGCCAAAGACCAACTCTTCACAGATGTCCTGGGCACTTCACTGTCTTGGGTTCCTTTAAGTGACTGGGCAAGAAGGAAGATTCAAAGAGAGTTCAGCCAGTGGCCACAGGGAGGGCTTGAGTCTCCTCCTCATATCCAACTTGACCTTCTCCTAAACCACTTCAAATGAACAAAATATCTGAAGACAAACTGGTTCTTGCTATGAAAATGAAGTTTCAAGGCAAACCTTCCAGCCTAGCCTTCTCCTGTACAGAAGTTCTGGAGTCTTTACTGAGTTTCACAAATGTGAATTGAAATAAGCAAGGTCCAGAGAGTGCAGACGCCAGCACTGGCCTTCAAGGGGCTCAGCAGCCAGGGGGAGAAATACAGGTGCAGGCGCAGACCCCAGGCCTGGGTGGGGCTGAGTGCTGGGTGGCACAGGGTGGAGTCAGGGGGTAGGAGGAGGTAGAGGTGCTCAGGAAGTGATGGGAAACCTCCAAAGGGACAGTGCTCTGGTGTAAGGAGCAAGACCTGGGATGTCCTCTGATTGGGACTTCTTAGCTTTGTGGGACCCTGTCTCGCCAGAGGGTGAGGAGGAAAGATTTGCCTGCCTCGCCCTGTAACCTGGCACCTGGCCCAGACCCTGCCCTTGGAAGGAGTTCAAATACATCCATTGAATGAGTTGAATGGCTTCTTCCCTTCTGCCCCATTTCCCTGTAACTGTGCAGGGAGAATCCCAAGGAGGCAGTTGACCATTTGGGTGGTGGCCTTTGATTGGTCTTTCCAGGGAGACCTTTGAGCCTCTGCTAAGGTCTCCTCCCCTGAGAGGGAGTTCTCCTGGAGTGACAAGGACATCCAGGATTGCTAACCATTGGTTTGATAATTTGGAATGGAATTAAAAACTCACATAAGTTCCTGGTCGAACTTCTTCCCATTTTACAGATGGAAACTGAGGCGCAGAGGCAGGAGCAACTTGCCGAGGCCGAGCTGGCACTGGAGCTAGGCTCTCTAGACTTCTCTCCCAGTCTCTGCTGGTTGGGATTGAAGGTGGTGGAAGGGGTTCTTGGTCTTGATGATTTTTGCCCGTCTGCTGTCAGAGGGGCAAAGATAAATTGGATCTTCACTGAGTTTCTGGTGAGGAAACTTTCCAGACAGAATGTAGGTGCTTCTTTCTTTCTTTCTTCCTTCCTTCCTCCCTCCCTTCCTCCCTCCCTCCTCTCCTCTCCTCTCCTCTCCTCTTCTCTTCTCTTCTCTTTTTTAGTGTAAATTAGGTGTTTTTGAGAGATGAGCAGAATCAGTCTAGCAAGAAAGGGCTGCGACCCTGTTGAGTTGTAGTTGACTGGATTTGGGCTGCCACCTCCAGATTGGACAGCAGGTTGGGGGTGTGCTGGAACCTCCTGGCCTGAGCTGGCCTCAGTGTGTATGGGGAAGAAAGATGCCATTGTGTTTTTCTGATGGCCTGAAGCTGCAGTTCTTCCTTGGGACGCAACTCCAGAGAATCCCATCCAAGGGGTGACTCAAGGCCCCTGTGCCTCAGAGAGGAAGCCAAGATGATGACTCAGCATCTAAGATTCTAGCAGGGAGGGGACCTGACTCAGGCCGGGAAGGCCAGGGGAGGAACCGGACATGTGTCTCCAGACCAGCTGCTATGTCCCTTCATCCCCTTTCATCTCTGCAAGAGCTCTGCCTGAGCTGCGGCAGCTCCATTGAATGGATGAGAAAATCGAGGCCGAGAGAGTTTAAGGGATTTGCCTGTACCCACGTGGCTGAAAGTGGGAGAGCCAGGCTTTGAACCTAATAAGAGGCAGACTTCAAAGCCTTTGTTCTTTTTCATGAGGGCACGTCAGAGTGACTGGAGAAAGCTAGAATGGAAAGTGCAGAGAGGCAATCTGGAGCTCTGTGCCACGGTTTCCTCTCCTGCAAAATGAGAATAACAGACACTGTCTTGTTGGGACGTGTAATCATTAATTGAGTTAATCCACGTAAAGAGCAGAGAACAGTGCCTGGCACGTGGGAACACCATGTAGTGTTTAATGTCAATAATTCCCACAAATAACATTCTCAAGGCATTTCCTTGGCAATCAGTGTCAGGGACCTTTGTCCTAAACTTACCCAGGCTGGTGAAAGTGTCTGCAAATGCCAGACTCATGTCTTGCTTCTTGAAGTTTGTCCAAAAAGCTCGCCTTATGCAGATTGCATAAAAATGTAATGGAACCCTTGTCTGAAATGCAGATTTCCTGGCCCGGTAGGTCTGGCATGGGCTAGGAATCTGCATTGTTTCAAAGCCCCCTGGGCTGGGGGTAACATATACTGAAGGCAACCCGAATTGAGGACATCTGCTCCAGAATGATGGAGGAGAGGAAAAGGAAAGGAGTGGCTACATATCCTGTACCTCCCAGGCCGCTCCTCTGTCCCCAGGGTCTGGTGACACAGTGCTCATAAATGGCTCTTATCTTGTGACTTCCGTGCCTCACCTCCTTCAGTTGAGATAGGAGACATTCTTGCCATTTCTCAGGTCAGAAAACTGAGGCTTGTCCAGAATCAAATGAGCAGGGTCCTGCTCCAGGTGAGCCAGCCTGGGCCTTTCTCTCTGGTGTTGCCCCCCAAGGCCACCCAGACCCTTCTGGACCTGTCTTTGGAGCATGAGCTTGGTGTCCTGGATTCATTTCAGGCTGCCCTTCCTGCCTCCCTGATCTCAGGCTGGTTCCAGGCCTGCCGTCCCACTTGCTCTCTTTACATTGGGAGACAGACAGGCAGAGCCCAAGGTTAATTTCCTGTACACTCACTTGGCCTCCTGCTGTGCCAGCTCAGGCTAACAAGGGTGTGCAGAGGGGCGGGGGACTCAGATTGGGTGCAGCCTGGAGTCCAGTGCTCCAGGGCACCCAGGCCAGAAGAGACATGAGCCCTCAGGGGAAAATCCTAGAGGGTGATTTGACACTAAGAATGGAACAGATTACAGAATCCCTGTCCTCACACAGGTCTGTCTTTGACCCAGTCTTTCCTGATTCCCGAAGACCTGCCCGCCCCCTGCCTGCCCCAGCTCCATCTCTAGGTTTTTTCAGTCCAGTGGGATGTTCTCCCAACTGAGGTGGTAGGAGATGAGGCTCCTTAGTCATCCGGGGGCCTTGAATGCCCTATGTGGGAGTTCTTTTGTTTTATAGTTTTCCCCCCTTCAAGCTGTGGGAACCCCTGTACAAGTATATCTTGGAAGCCCATGTGCAGCTCTGCTTAAAGAGGTAGATAGGGACCAGGGCTCCATGCTGTTCCCCCAGCTCGACCCCCGGTTCCACCCACTTGGCTTTGAGAAGGTTCTGGGCAGCCGTCTCCAAAAGTGGGTGTGGGAGGCATTCTTAAGAGGTAATTCTGAGAACTCTCCCAGCTGGGAACCGTCGCCTCCTCTCCCCTCTCCTTTTTCATCACTGAACTCTCCTCTTTTCTCTGGAAAGCCTTCCCTGGCTCTCCACTCTGGGCCACAGGCTGGGTCGGGTGCCTTCCTTGCATCATTCTGTGTCTCTCTATACACTTTCTCCCGTTAGACCTGAGGGCCTGGCACTTAGCAGGCACTTAGTGAATGTTGGTCAAAAGGAAACCTCCGTTTGTTAAGGAAACACCTTGGTGCATCTTGTGTAGGGAAGATTGGCAGGCCATCCAGAAGGCAGAAGCAGCAAGACCGTTTCGGGGAAGGATCCAGTCAGCGTGGCGATCATCCCATCTGGGAGACGAAGGGTTATGTAGGAAGAATCTATTTCTGCGTCCTGTGTGAACACTGGCTCGTCTGTGGGCTTTTGGCAAATTATCTCACAGACTGTCGTGCAGTGTAGCTCATGCTTGTCCCGCAGATTCATGGGAGACTCCTCCAGCCCAACCCACGTCCCCCTTTGGACTCCAGTTACTCTGCTTGTCCGCTCAGATGGTCTTCTCTCTGCCAAACAAATGGCTTGGGCTCGGGCTAGGGCTGCCAGAACCCCACTGAGAACCTACAGGAAGATCCTGGGTGGTGGTGCAGAGAAGGGGTGGGTGACAGGGATGGCTGACCTCTCCCTCATCCTGCTATTGTGTCCCAGATGCTCTCAATGACCCTCTCGCTGGTTCTGTGCTCTAGTTGGACACAGTGAAGTTCAGGTTCACCTTCAGGCTGGGCCCAGGGAATGAATGCGACTGGGCTCTGCCTTCTCTCTGGTGATTCTTTTTTCATTTTTTCAATATCAGAGGAGTCGTTGAATGCTACTGAGTTTCAGCCTCCCTGCACAGCATGGGGGGCCCTCGAGAATTCCTAATCCGCTGGTCTCCTCAGCATGGTGTTTGCACAGTAGTATTGACTTTGAGAGCCCTATTCTTGACTTCTTTCCCCTAAACTGGGGAATTTTCTTGAAGGTCCAGTGAGTCCACCCATATTGTTTCCTAGGTTGATTACATAAGGAAAACATTGAGAGTTAAGGCTGCCAACTTCCTCACCCTCCCCAGAGCCTTGAGTTTCAAAAGGTCTAGAAAACATCAGGAGAACCCGTGAATTGCCATACAGCTTGACGTCAGAATCTTTTGGGCAAAGAAAGGGTAAAAAAATGGACACCCAGTAAGGCGGGGATATCCAAGGCACACCCCAAGGCTACTTTCCTTGAGATTAATGCAGATGTGGGACTGCTCTCTGAAACCTTCCAGGGAAGATGCTATGCCAAACAGCAGCAGCATGCATTGATCTTACCCTGTCCCCCTTTTAAATTCTGTTCTATAAAGAGCCCAGTGTGCTGGAAAGAACACTGCTTTCACGTGGCTGTGAAACCAGGCGTGTTATCAAGGGGACAAAATCTGGGCCAGTTGCTGACGATCACAATCAATGCAAACTTGTCAACAGTCCCTCCTGGTCTCGCTCTTTCTCTGCGTCACTGAAGGACTCCAGGAGGCTGTTGTCTGCCCACCCCTGCCCTCTCGGCCTGCACCCGCGTCGGAGGAGTGAGTCTAGGCCTTTAGGAAGTCTTGTGGGCCTTTGCTTTTGAGCCTCAGGTTACCCATCTGTCAACTGGGGTGATAATATCCACCTTCTCCCAGGGGCCTCCTTGAGGAACAAATAGAACAAGGCAGTGAACACTTTTTCAAAGTCTTGAATTTGCCGTGTCAGGAAGGCACTTTGAGGGGGAGCTAAAAACAGAAGCCCTCCTGGGTATTGTGAAGGGAGAATGGAAAAGTCTAAGATGTGGACTTTGCCCAAAGCCTGGTCCCACTCAAGGTGCCCCAGTGGTGACTGTGGAAGATAGAGGGAGAAACCTGTGACCCCCGCAGCTGACCCACACAGGAAAAGCCTGCCGGTCACGTGTAGCCCATCCTTAGAACATCCTACCTGGACAAAGCGTAGGTGCATGGTATGTGTGCAAATTTAGGGCAAGCTGATATCATGGTCAACTTTCCTCTTAAGGTTGCTTTAACCTGTGCCAGCCTGATGCTTGTGACTTGGGGCACATTTCTCAAGCCCTCCGTGCCTCACTTTCCCCATCCATCAAATGGTGCACACAATGGTGCCTCTCTCCTAGGGTTGCTGGGAAGCTGAAAGGAAGGAAAGAGTTTGGAGCCCAGTGGGTGCCATGGAAGTTGTTCCTGCTGCTGTTATCGTGGTGTGTCTGCAGGGTTTCATTGTGGCCTCTCTGGGGCCATTCTTCCTGGGGTGGGTGTATCCTGGAGCTCCCAGAACACATCATGGGCGTTTCTCCACTGGACGCCCTCTGCCCCCCTTGTGTGAGTTCCAGGGTGCGCAGGAGGGCGTGCAGATGGTTCCCCCAGGTGGTTTAAGTGAGAGGAGTGCCAGAGCTGGAGGGGGGCTCTAGTCTTGCAGACAGGGAGAGGTCTAAGGCTGGGAGAGGGACAGGGACTTCCAGATTCGCCAGGCTGATCCAGGCAGAGCTGAGCCATGCGTGGCCCTGGTGAGGCCCCTCTGCGCCCTTCTGTCATTGTGTACCACTTTCCCTCCTGGGCTCGCATTTGCCCAAGTGTCTTATGGACCATGTGATGCTCCTAGAACACACACGGCGTTTTTCACAGATGGGGAAGCCAAGGCCCAGAGAGGGGATGAATGACTTGGTCAAAGTTGTGAGGCAAGGGGGCAGCAGGGTTCCCACGCCCTGAGTCCAAAGCCAGCGTTCCTGCTGCTCCACCAAGGCTGTTGAGAATCACAGGCTCTGTGTGTCCCCTCACACCCGTGACTGGTTCACGATTCTCACGAGGCCTCAGTCTGCCTGAGATGCCTCTGCCTGCTGCCCTCCCAGGCCAGGGGTCACGTTCTTCCCTTCTCCCAGCAAATCCCAGTCTCAGCTTCCCCTGGAACCCGTGCGGTCCAGCTAATTGCTGGCTGTCTTCTGGGCCTATTGAACCAGAAAGGCATTTCCCCAGCCCCACCTTGGGTTTTCGTTACTCATTAACCAACATTGCTCATGGAGGGGAGGCCTGCGTGGCCATGCATTGGGTTTGATTGCCGGGAACCCACGTGACACTTGCTGAACATCTTCTATGTGTCGCCCTCCTGGCTGGGCCACTTTGGGACTAACAGTATATAAAACACAGGCTGTGTCCTCACAGATGTCCCTGGGTCTCGAAGGCAACCAGGAAGGGAAAGTGCACTGATGAATTAAGCAGCTATTTGCCAGATTCTGTGTGCCATTGTTTATTTAAGCCCACTGCTACTCCCTGGGAGCAGGAGTTATGCTCCATTTATATGAGCGCTCTGAGGCTAAGAGGTTAGATAACGTGTTGGGATCACGGAGCTGATAAATGGTGACACCCAGGTCTGACCCTCAAGCCTTCCCTCTAGCTCCTGGCTACCTTTCACTTCTCTGATGTTGGTTTTCTCTGAATTCCTTCTGGGGAGGGCGGGTGGGAAAGGAAGAAATGGTGATGTGAACGGGTCTGGCAGCTGGGGTCGTGACCTCGAGCCCTGTTTTTGGTCCTGAGTGGGGTTTGAGCAGAAGACCCATTGGATCTACTTCCCTGTCTGGAGGGGTTTCTGTCTAGTTTCTTGGAGAGCCTGTTGGCAGGTGCAGGGTGGAGTGGGAGGGCTGGGAGTCCACCTCCTGGGCTCGCACTCACTGTGCCCTGTGGGGTCTTGCCCTGTCACCCCACCCGCTAAATGATTACCGTGGCCCTTTTCTGTCCGACATTCTACTCAGGGACTTTCCAGGAGGCAGTGGAGAGGGGCAGGGACCGGCGTCCAGAGCTCGGCCCCGAGCCCCCGGGAGAGAACTTGCTGAGCCAAGGGGGCTTCCAGTTGGCTGGGGGGAATGACCCCCTGGGTTTGGGCTCCGAGTGGCGCCTGGTGGGTGCGGGGGTGGGGGCACCAATCAGAGCACCCCAAACCGGGTCCCCTCCCCCTGTCCTTCCCTCCTGGTGAAGGAGATCACAGTTCCTATAAAGCAGCGTCTTCTGCGGGACCTACTTCCTTAAAAGAGCCCGTGGTCTTGGGCTTGTGAATTTGAACCTGATAGAAAAACCTTGGTGAGGAAGAGTGTGGTGAAGAAGTGAGCGTGTGAACATCAGAGGCCTCTCCATCCCTGTGCGGCTGGCCATGCCATCTCAGGACGGTGGCTCGGACCCTGGGCCTTCAGCCTCCTCCTCGGTAAACTGCTGGCTGTGGCGGTGGTGGTGGTGTGTGAGTGTGTGTGCATATGCACACTAGATTGAATAAGAATTGGATCTAACAGACAGTCTCGGGGTTTATACCAGGAGCTGCCCTAGATCAGTGGTTCCCAACCTGGGGCGATTTTGCCCCCTAGGCGACATTTGGCAACGTCCCCAGACATTTTTGGTTTGCACAACCGGAGGTGTGTGCTACCAGCATCTAGAGGGCCTGGGCCCCGGGTGCTGCTAAGCCTCGTACGATGCGAGGACAGCCTCCACAACAAAGAACCATCCACCCCATGTGGGTGGTGTCGAGGTGGAGGACCTGTGCCCTGCCCTCCAGGAGAGCTTTAGCACAGGGCCTGATGGGTGAGTGGGTGCCGTGGACCCCAGGGGGGCACCCGGCCCCATGGGACTGTGACCTCCGTGGGGCAGGGCTGGGTCTGTTTATTCATGGTCACATCCCCGACTTGACACATAGTAGGGCCTCATCAACAGAACTATGGCTGATAACTTTCTCATTTCGCCCAATGCTGGGCACATGAGAACTTGGTGCAGAAAGCAGCCTCCGAATAAACCTCTGTTTCAGCAGCGCTTCCTGGACCTCATATGGTCTTCAAGGGCAGGACTGGCGGCATGGGGGGTGGAGGGCAGAGAGTAGGGAGCGGGAGGGTGAGGGGCTGCTGGGGGCTCTCGGGTCCTTTTCTTTGGCTGCATGCAAAGCAAGTCAGCTTTTTCTTCATGTTTTGGGTTTTTTTTTGTAAATCTGTTTTCTATATTGAACTTCCTTATAAGATTTCCTTTAGACAAACAGCTTCTGAAACAAGAGTTTGCAAAGTTCATTGGGTGAGGCAACAAACAGGGTATGGTCTGGCCCTCGACTGGCCTAAGTTGGCAGAACTGGGCTGAGAGCAGCCAGCTGTCTTCCTGTCCACTGCGGGCTGACCACCAGCAGCTGGGGGGTGAGGTTGGGGCTCAAGGTGTGGAGAGCACCCTGTGCAGCCTCAGTCTGGGCAGCCTTGGTGGGACAGTGACCTGGACACAGGTCTTATTCAGGCCAGGACATTTGCATTTATTAACTGCTGGCTGCCACAGCCCCCGCTCCCCCCGGCTCCCCCAGGGACAAATAGTACAGAAACTTCCTCTGCTTATCCAGTCTCCCTGCAGACTTTGGCATCCCGGGAGGTTACTGGATGCATCTTGGTCTAGACCAGGGTTTCTCGGCCTTGCATTGTTGACCTCTGGGGCCAGATAATTCTGCTGTGGGGCTGTCCTGTGCACTGTGGGATGATTAGCAGCATCCCTGGCCTCTACCCACTAGACACCAGTAGCATCTTCCAGTCATGATGATCCAAAATGTCTCCAGACCTTGCCAAATGTCCCCTGGGGGGCAGAATCACCAAATGTCCCTTGGAGGGCAGAATCACCCCTTGTTTAGATAAACACCGTGCTAGTTCTCTGAGCCTCCCCACATCCCTGAGCACACGAGGGGCTGGGTTCCATAAGGCCCTTCCAGCTCCAAAAGCAGCGATTCTCAAATACTTGATATTTAAGAGACTCGCTTGTTTTCAACCCACTGCCTCATGTGGTCTGGGAAGCTGAACTGTAGGAAGGAAAAGAAGGTGTGGGGTAAAGAGGTTTCACCAGAAGCATGTTTAGGAAACTGTGAAGCCTGGAATCAAACTCTTCTCTGTTCTGAAGAAGAGTGAGGGAGCCGGGGGAGGCTGACATCCTAATGTGACCACAGCATCTGGAAACCAAGGAGAACTGACCCCACCGGGCTGAACTACAGTATATGCTTAGGTCCTTATAAATGTAGACTTGTTTTCAAGGCATTTCAGTCTTGCGGTTTAGCAATCATTGAAGAGTGAATTTAAATACAGGCATTGCCATTAAGCTGCATAAAACTGTTCCTCTGTTCAGCAAGCAAGTTGTGGTCCGACTCTGCACCTGGCATAATGCTAGGAGCTCGCATTATAGGGAAGGGCACAAGACAGGTAGGCGACCTGTCCTGGGGAGCCCACAGGTGGGGCTGAAGGAGGCTTGCCTTCAAGGGGTTAGTGAGGACCCCGACTTCACCTCTGGGTTCTAAAGGAGCCCCTGTGAAATGTGAAGTCCTTTCACTCAGCTTGAAACGTGGCATTACCAGAGCCCTGGGCTTCTGGAAGGCTCCCTAGGCTGTGTAGGCGAGGTGTCCCACGGCCCAGGGTCTTGGGATCACAAACATGCTGAATTAGCAAGGCCAACAGACCTAGGCTTTTCATGCCTCCTGCCTCCAAGCTGGCAGCTGCCCAGGAATGCTCACAAATATAAAACCGACTTTGTTTTCAGGATGTTCTGGAACATAGACTCCAAAGGCTGCATAAAGGCATTCTTGTGGAGCTGGTTATCTACTGGCGAAAATTGTGCTGGGGCCCCACCCAGACCAGAGCATCCCAGGGGACCCGCCCACAGAATGCCATGTGTTTGCACGGGGGTGGATGCCGGCTGGCCGGCTCCGTTGCCTGCTGACCTCTGGGAGGTGTTTCACAAAGAAGATTCTTGTGGGTTCCGGGAGCTGGTCTTCAGAGGAGCCCTGGGCTGGAATGTCAGAGGCTTGGGCGGCTGTCTCTGGTCGTTATATCTGTGGGGCATTGGGCAGCTCGGGGCCAGGCTCCCCCTCAGAAAGTAGTGGTGTGAGGGCCTCAGTCAGGCTGGTTGTCACCAACTTTCCCCATTCAGAAGGTCTGGGTCCGTGACCTGTGGGTACCTAGACTCTTCTGTCTGTCACTCACTCCGCCTCCCTGACCTCTTCTGCCTCTGCCTGCGGTACTGAACCCTGATTCTGGGCTCTGCGTGCCTCCTCCACGCTGGTGGGCACTTCATTCTTCTAGGTTGACAATCAATCCATGAGAAGAAATGTTTACACCTCCCGCGCCCAGATTAAGCTCCCAGAAGTGTGCTCAGTACATGTCACCACCCAGCCTCGCGCCCCAGGGTGTGGATTGTGGCGACATGCTACCATCCCAGACTCTGCTCCAGGCTGGCTCTGCGGCCCTCGTCTCCTGGTCCTTCTGCACTGCCCCTGTCGGAGCGAAGGAGGACCTCCTCTCCCACCCGTGCTCTCCCCGCCCCCCTGCTCTCCCCCTTCGTCTCCCATCCTCCCCTCCCACCACCCCCCTTGCTCTCCCAGCCCTTGCTCTCCCCCCGACCCTCTGTTCTCCCACCTGCTCCTCTCCCTGCTCTCCCCCACCCTGCTTTGGCTTATAAAGTGCTTTTTGCCTTGAAAGTTCTTTTTCTTCCAAAATCCTACTGAGTGTTCAGTCCTGTCAGACCCCTTGGCTTGAGGTTTTCCCTGCTCCCCACCCCTCTCCCCGCCAGCGTGTAGCAGAGAGCCCTGCACAGAGGTGGACGTGCGGGTGTCTGTGTGGCCACCTCTCCATTGGGGCTAGTTTGAGGAGGAAGGAGGATGAAGCTTGTGTCATGCCTGCACATGGTGGCTTCCTGTGACCTTCTGTCCCCTGTTGGCCGTCAACCTGTCCCATCGCTGTTGGGATCAGCGATGCGGGTCTCCTTCTGAAAGGCACTGAGAAGCCTCCTGGCTGTGGTGGGTGGGCGGGCCTGG
The DNA here is from genome assembly GCF_057802395.1 of Ceratotherium simum simum. NCBI lineage: Eukaryota > Metazoa > Chordata > Mammalia > Perissodactyla > Rhinocerotidae > Ceratotherium > Ceratotherium simum. Next base: position 10,068,506 of record NC_141922.1, read on the forward strand.
ACTCAACTTGAGAACCTGGTTTTGAGGGTCCATCCATCCGTTTCATGGGGAAGGTGGTTGCGTCTGTGATCCTCAGTTTCCCATCCCAGGAGATCTGCCTCGGCCCCCAGGGGCAAGAGTAGGATGGGGCCGTGGGCAGGAGGGGCCTCATAACCTGTAACGTGCGGTGCCGGACTAGGAGCTGCTGAGAGAGTGAAGGCCCATTCCCCGGCCTCGGGTTTGCTTCCTCAGGGACATATCTCTCAGCAGGAAGTGCTGATCTCCTGGTCTTTGTTCCTTCACAGGCAGGTGACAGCAGGGACATGTCTCGAGAGCTGCAAGACGTGGACCTCGCCGAGGTGAAGCCTTTGGTGGAGAAAGGGGAGGTGAGTGGAGATGCTCCTGGCTACCCCCCATCACGTGCACACTCATACATGGGCACACGTGTGTGCACAATATGAACACACGTGTACACGCGCACACCCACCCACGTGTCCACACACGCACACACACAGGCACGTGTCCACTGCTTTCTTATTTCCGCAGGTCACCTTGTCTGGGAATGCAAAGGGACAGAGGTGCCAGTTTAAGTCTCACCTTGGCCACTAAGTGCGATGGCACTGTGGGTGGGGCCCCTTGCCCACCTCTCTGGGCTTCTCTGCCCACCTCACTGATCTCATGGTAAAGTAAGAGCATTGAACCAGAGCTCCTCCAAGCACCCCCTGCTTCTGACATCCTGGGTTCTAGAACATGCAACATGAAGCGCAGTTGCCCCGGTCTGTGTCTGCCCCACAGCTCAGAGGTTAAGGCCACATACCCTGGGGCCAGACGGCCTAGGTTCAGATCCTGGCTATGACACTTTGCATGCACCTTGTGTCCACTGGCAAATCCTTCAACCTCTTCATGCTCCAGTTCCCCAACTTCAAAACAGTGAGGCTAGGGCTTACGTCATGGGGCCGGGTGAGGATGGAGCGGGTTACTTCATACGGCGCAGTTAGAACCTTGAATGGCCTGGAGGACGTGAGCAATGCACAGGAGCTCTTGTTGCTACAATTATTGTCATCTTTTTGGTCAAAGCTTTCATGTCAATGAGGCCTCCCTGTTGGAAACAGAAGCCCCTGCCCTGCAGCCTGGGTTGGCATGATCCGAGCTGGACCAGTCATTCTGACCATGGATGTAAAAAGCCTTTACATCTGCAGAGTTGATGGTGTATTTTTAAACTATGTTCGCCTCCCAGTTCTCCCTAAGCCACATCTCTGCCTGTGATGATACATCTTTTTAAAAATATAAAGCTCGGGCTCAAAAGTGGAGTTACTCTAAGGTCAACTAAATGCTTTCAAAAATAATAATTAACACGCACGAGCCACGTCCTGCATGCCTGTCTTTGGGCCAACCATATTTCATCGGTTATCCCGTGCTAACCAACAGGATAAGACTGGGATTGGATAGATACCAGGTTCTGTGATTGTTCCCATTTTATAGAAGAAGCTGAGTCTCAGGGAAGTTAATTTGTCCTCAGTCACATAGTTACCAAGTGTGGGGCGTGGAGCCAAACCCAGGCCAGCTGCCTTTGGTGAATGGACTGTTCATTTAATTCCCTTATGACTCTGCACAGGGCTGCTCTGTTTTAGGTCCATCATTTCCTGGGCTTTTCATTATGAATGTGCGAGGCAACTATCTCTATTCCCATGTTACAGATACAGAAACTTGGTTCCAGCGGGAAGGGAATTGCCCAAGTTCTTTTGGAGAAGTGGCACAACTAGGATTAGAAGCCAGGCCCGGGAGCTGCAGAATGGGTGTTTATCATTCTACACTAGGGATCTGCAAATGTTTTCTGTGAAGAGCCAAATAGTAAAATCTTAGGTTTTGTGGGCCATATAGTCGGTTGCAACTACTCAGCTTTGCAGTTACGGCATCAAAGCAGCCATAGACGATATGTAAGCGAATGGGCTCGTGTTCCAATAAAACTTTATTTACAAAAACAAGTGAAGGGCCGTAGTTTGCCAACCCATACTATTTGCTATGCGTTCTCCAAATCCATTTCCTCTTCAGTCTGAGTCTATGACACAGCCTTAACAAACAAACAAACAGAAAACCCCTAGGTAATACAAACACCTACCAACATAGTCTTATCTCCCCCTTTTTAAAAACCATATGAAATGGTATACCACACTTTGCTTTATTCATTTAACAACATATCTTGGAGACCTTTCCAGCATCACTCCATAGAGCACCTGCTTGTCTCTTTCCAGTTTCACAGTGTTCCACCGATTTTTTTTGACCAGTGCCCTCTGTGTGTGGACGCTGGAGTCTTTCCCACCTTTTGCCACTACCAGCGGTGCTGTGGGGGATCTGGACGCTGATTGGACCTTGTGTGTATGTCATTTCATACCTGTACAGGTGCAGCTCTGGGAGAAATTCTCAGAGGTGGTATCTCTGGGTCCAAGAACACAGTATTTATATATTTCTGGCAGCCTACTGGTATCCTTGGAAAATTTTATCTCTGAAACAAAGCTCTAAGAGGTTGTCAACTCGAGGGTACGTGTCAGTCTATCTCTAAGTGGATATTTACCTTTTCTTTCAAGGGTTAGAAGGAAGTAAGCCTTCTAATTCCTTTGATTGACTTGGCAAAGTGTTTTTTGTTAGGCTTGCTGTTGGGAAGTTCTTCCTGATGTCTATTCTCAATCTGGATGGCCATTGTACTCTTGTGGCTATTTTGAAGGTTGGGGTTGTGCAGAATGGCTTTTCTGCTCCCTCCTGCCAACACGCGTGCGCGCGCGTGCGCGCGCGCACACACACACACACACACACACACAGGACGTGTCATGTCACCTTTGCTTCCACCTGGATTTACCAGATGTCCTGACGTTCTCAACCCCAGCCCAGGGGTGTGAAGCTATTTTAGTCCAGCACCAGGGCGTCTGCTCCCTTCCACTTCCTTCGCCTCTTCTGCATTCCACTCTGCTGAGCTGTCTTCTTTCCTGGTGGTTGGTGATGGGTCTGACTGGGGCTCAGTTTTCAGAGGGTATTTGGACTCCCTCTCTGTGCTCGGAGGAAAACATGCCAGCCACATCTCTTGGAAGCGTTGGCCAAGTGTGCCACCAGCTCCTCCTCTGAGTCATGCTTTCACTGCTCCTCAGGGGACAAGAACCCTTTTCCTGTCTTCCTGGGCCTGTCCTGCCACTGACAGCTCTGGTGAAAGGTAGAATTTGGGCTGGAAACTCAGAATTGTTGGATTGAGGGAAATGCTTACAGGTCTCTGCTCTCTTCTTCCACCCATGAGAGATCAGATTTTAATCCAGATGATGGGCAGCCATGTGGTCAGGTTTGAGTTTTAAAAGTGTAATACATAGAGGGAGACAGGCAGACCACTTAATAGGCAATTACAGTCCTGTATCTCTCAAGCTTGTGGTCAGCTTAGACCTTCAGGTCTTTTTTCACCAAGGCTGTAGTCAAAAAGGAATCCAGCTAATGTGTCTGCTTTTCTGCTGGACTGCTATTCTTGGAGATGAAAAGAAAACTCTCTCTTTGTAAGGAGTTAGGGAGGCCCCACAGAGGAGGGAGTAGATATAGACTCAGGGCTTGGAAAGGACCATGCGTTCCAACATTATTTCTCTGCCCGAGGAGACTGACAAAACTGACCATCTCTCTTGTCTCTCCACAGACCATCACCAGCCTCCTGCAAGAGTTTGATGTTCAGGCAAGTAGAGGATGTGGCTTCCCTTCCCCCCTCCCTACTCTGACTTCTCTCTTGCTCTCTTCCTTCCACTGATCTGAAGTAGATCATTGTTCAGACATTGGGGACAAGGGGAGAGAAGAAAGCTAGTTCTCCACGCTCAGCTCCTTCCCAGATAGGAGATGGTTTGAGTTCTGGCCGAGCAAGCAAGAGCCAGTCTCTCGCTGTGAAAGCAGGATGGAGTCAGCCCTCTTTGACCCTGCAGAGCTGGGCAGAGCTGTGGGGCATGTGCAGGGGGAAATGGTGAGACGTTGGTGGGCTTGGGACCCTTGATGGGAGGGAACGGAAGCAAAGGCTTGCTGTTCTCAGCTCTGCCTGGGAAAGTGAAACCAGCCTTCTCTGTGGTTTACTGGCTCCGTCCCTGCTCAGGGTTGGCATGAGGGTGAGGCTGGTGTGTCTGGAGGTTTGTCCAAGAACAGACTTTCAGGAGAGCGGGCTGGCCTCTCTTGGCCGAGGGGCAGGTCAGAACCTCAGGAACTGTAAATCCTTGACTCATTATCCCAAAGCTTGCATGGGCCGCACGCTGTGCTGGGCCTTAGGGGTGGGGCAGGAAGCCTGAGCACAGCGGTGGCTTGTGGTCTTTCTTCCCAGAGAAGAGGAGCAAATATAGGCCAGATGCAGGCCGATGTGCTCACCTGGACCTCTGCCTGCACATCACACGGGTATCCCCGGCTTCCGGCCCATTCTGAGCTCTGCATCCTCATCATCTATCCGCCCCTGTCCCCCTAAACAGCTCCACTCTTCCTCCTGAATCTTGTCTTTCAATGGTTGGCCCACCATCCATCCGGAGGCTGGGAATCTTGGCATTGTCTTTGGGAGGAAGGGGAGAAAGTGGAAGAAGGGTTGGAACGTTGGCTGGTGCGGGATGGTGGAGGCCTTGAACACCACACGCAAGGTGCGTGGGCCTTAGCGTAGCTAAGCGTCATCCTGGGTGTGCCAGGCTGTGCCTGGAGCCCGCCTGACCTCAGGGGCGCTGTGGAACCCCTGGGGTGTGTCCGAGGGCTTAGTTTCTCTCTGGCCGTTTGTTCTTCTCTGAGGCCAGCACATCCCCGCTGCGTTACATCGACTTGTTCAGAGCACACTTAATAAGTGACACTGTGCCCCAGGCCCTGGACACCCAGACGGGCATGTGGCACCTTCACTCTGCAGGGGACACCCTGCTGAACCCTAACAGCCCTATAAACTGAGGATCGTTGTCTCCATTCTCAAAGCTGGGGAAACTAAGGCTCAAAGAGATGAAGTGTGCTGGCATGGCACACGGCTAGCATGGTGCCCTGTGGGATTGACCATAAAACCCTGCTTTGACCACCTGTTAGAACAGTCTACATGGGCCTAGAGTGGGAGGCCTGAGCATAGGGTTAGCGGCCACTGAGTGCTGTTAAGACAGGTACTGGCTTGGCTTGAGAGTGGCACCATGAGCTGGCATGTGACATTACCAGCCCTAGGGAGACCCTTCCAGCCTGGGGCCCTCAGGCCTCCCCATTGTCAGGGGGCATCTGGGGCCATCAGCTGGGACAGGGGTTTTTGATTAAAAGCAGCTGAGCAGAGAGATGCCCTCTCATGCACCAGGAGCATCTCTCTGATGCATCAGCCCTGGGTTTACAGCGTCTCGGCACCCCAGCCTCTCGGTATGTCTGCCGTCCATGAGTTAAGACCAGGGCTGGCATCTCCCCATTTTACCGATGAAGAAACTGAGCCGCCCAGACAGTGAAACTTGCCAGTCAGGCCCCAGCTGAGACATCGTGGCATCCTGAAAAAACCATCTTTTGCTTTCCTTTTGTGAGTCAGCCCCAGGCAGATTTAATTCTAGCTGACCCTTTCAAGGGGTGTGCCCTCCAGCAAGTTACTTAGTTTTCTGAGCCTCTGTTATTCTCCATCTTTAAAACTAACACCACAGTAAGGATTAATGCTTCCGAGCACTTCCTGTGTGCCAGGCACAGTTCTAAGCCTGCTGCGTGTAATTTAATTTGTTTAATAAAATGCACTCATTTAATCTTCACAAGAGCCTTGGGTAGACAGTTCTGGTATCATCCTTTTACAGAGGAGCAGTGCCTCCAGGTCCCAAAGCCAGGGAGGTGTGGGGCTAGGGTGCCCACCCACTCAGAGGGCACTGAGACTCCTCCTCCACCCCCCCCTGCTGCCCCCCAGCTTCCAGATCTTCCCCTCACCTCCCCAGTGATAACTCAAACACCTTGTTGTTCACTCAGTGCTTCCTGCTCGAGAAGCAAAGACCATGCTCTGCAAGAATGCAGGGCACAGCGTGGATGGATGGGTGGAAGTGGCCCTTAAGCTCCCGGGGCCGGGGACCCCTGAGCCACAGCTTCTCCCTGCACATGTCCCTAGGGGTGAGAGGAAATGAGGTCAGCCCTCCTCCTCTGGAGTCCCTGGGGTGGGAGTGTCACAGGGGGTTCCCAGCTGAGCCTACAGCCCTATTAGAGCTGGAAGCAGGGCCGCCTGGCTGACTCAGCCCTCCCTTGTGCGTAGGAACAGAAGAGGGACCTAGGATAGGTGGGGCGGCTCTCTGGGGCCTAAGACTGAGCCAGGAAGGCAGTTATGAGTTCCCAGGCTCCGGGACAACGGCTAGTCACTCACCCCCACCCGGCACCCACTGCGTCTGGTTCATATGTCCCACTGTGACTCAGACCATCAGCTCCTGTGCCTACAAGGCCGTGAAAGGATAGGGGGACCCGAAGCTGTCATTTCATTGGCTGCATCAGCACTGAGAACATTGGTCTTGATCTTCAAGGAGCTCACAGTCTTGTGGTGGCCTCCAGTTCCACTTTCTTGTACTTGTTTAAGAAGAAGAGAGTCAGAGTTTCAAAGTCACTTGCCTGAGGTCACCCTGCAGGATGGGGGAGGTGCGCCAGACCCCAGGCCTTCCCTCTCCCAGCTCTGGGGCTTCCCCTTCTGCCCGCGCCTGATGGGGTCCGTTCACTGGTGCTTCCTGCGTGCTGGACGCTGTGCTCAGGGCTTTCCTGCCGATATTTCATTTAACGCCTCAACAGTAGCATAGGCAGAGGTACCGTTATCCTCGTTGTTCAGATGGGGAAACTGAGGCCAGGGTGGTGGGACTGGGAGTCACACCCAGGTCTGGCTGCCCGGAAGGAAGCCCGAGCTCTTACTGTGCTGTTCACCGGCTGTGCTCTCTGCCTCTCCTGACCCCGGGCCAGCGCTCCAGCCCGCTCGCCTCTGTCGCAGGACACTGCGCACGTGGGAGGTTCTTTGGGGAAGTGGGAGGTGAGTGGATTATCGCCAGGGGTCCCAGGTTTATGTTGTCCACCCTCATCTTACAGCCACAAAACTGGCGGGCAGAGAAGGAGGGGAAGTCATTTGTCCAGGCTGCACGGTGCGGGTCGCGAGGACTTCTGACGTCCGATCTCGTTTGAGTCATTTTCCATCCTCATGAGGACAGGCAAATGGGTCACAGGGCAGTTAGAGCTGTGAAAAAGACAGCAGCTGTGGCAGCCGGGGCCCTCGTTATTCTATTGGTTCTGTGGGCTGTAAAGCTGGGAAGTGGCCGCCCCCAGGGCGTCTGATCACTCTGGGCTGGGCGAGGCCATGGTAGGAGACATGGAACCTACTTTCTCTGTCAGTCTGTTGTGTCTGCCCCCAGGAAGCGGCCAATCAGCTCTGTGGTTTCGTCTTCCGGTGGCAATGTGGTGATGTACAGCCTCCGGGTCAAGGCCACAGATCCACCCAGACTTGGCATCTGACATTCGAGAGCCAGGTTTGCCGCTTCCTGGCTGTTTGGCCACGAGCACGTCACTTCACCTCCCTTCAGCCTCAGTTTCCCTCTCTGTGAAACGGGGAAAGTGGCTCCAGCCTGTTTAAGTAACAGTGTAGAGAGGACAATGACAGGGGACCCTGATGTGATGTTTCCCAGTCAGTGTTGGGTCAATAACACACCTTGTCTGCTAACTCTATTGTGAGATTTTTTTCCTTTTTTTTTTTTTTTTTGTGGTGAAATGCACACAACATAAAAAAAAAAACCTTAACCATGTTTTAAGTGTACACTTCAGTGGCATTCAGTACATTCATGGTGTTGTGCAACCATCCCCACCATCCATCTCCAGAACCCTTTTCATCTTGCGAAACTGAAGCTTCCCCATTAAAGACTAACTAACTCCCCATTGTCTCCTCCCCCAGCCTGTGGCAACCGCCGTGACTTTCTGACTATGAATTTGCCTACGTACCGCCTATATGTGGAATCATACTGCGTTTGTCTTTTTTGTGACGGGCTTATTTCACTTAGCGTAATGTCTTCAATGTTCACCCGTGTTGTAACGTGTCAGAATTTCCTTTTAAGACTGAATAATATCCTATTGTATGTGTAGACCACATTTTGTTTTTCCATTCAACTGTCTGTGGACACTTTGGTTGCTTCCACGTTTTGGCTGTTGTGAATAATGCTACTGTGAACATGAGTGTACAAATATCTATTCGGGACTCTTTTGGCTCCACACTCAGAAGTGGAATTATTGGATGGTATGATTATTGTAGAGTTTCAAAATCTTGGTTATTGATTTGGAGAAATCTAGAGAGCAGAGTGGATTTGTTCCCTGTGAAGACAGTTCCTTTCTTGTGTGTCTTCTTGCTGGTTTGTGAAGCTGTTCTGCGTTTTTGCCCCAGGGCACAGGTAGATGGTAGGGCAGAGAACAGGGCCTCCGGCCCCACCTCCTGGCCCAGGCTGACTTGAAGGTTGCCCAGGCTGGGGTGGGCGAGGGCGCTGCACCCTCGGGACATCAGCAAAGTGGGGACCTGAAGACCACAAAGGGAGGCCTCGGCGAGGGGCTGGGGGAGGCAGGAGAAGGTTTACCAGCATCTGCACCAGCCTGGGCTGAACCCTCTCCCTTAATCCCCACATCTGTCCTGTGAGATGGGGTCATTTTTCCCATTGTGCGTTCCTTTATTCCTGTAACAAATGCCACTCTGTGCCTGGCATTGTCTCAGGTGCTGGGGACAGTGGGGAGCGTAACAGGCGGTGATCCCTGTTTGTAGGAACTGGAATTCCAGACGAATAGCTCAGCACTGTTGAACACTCAGCGTACACCGGGCATCATTCTGAGCGTGTCACACATTTTGCTCATGGAATGCTCACAGCAATCCCTCTCCGCATTTTTCAGATGGAGAATCTGACGCCCAGAGAGGTTAAGTAATTTGCCTAAAGTCACAGGGCAGGAAAGGAGTAGGGCTGGGGTTGGAACTCAAGGGCTGTGCTTCCAGATAAACATGACAATTCCAGCTGCTGTAGGGGCTTTGAAGACAGTGTAGCGCAGGCTGATGTGGTGGGTGCTGTCTGAGGCTGAGGGGTCACGGAAGGCTTTTGGAGGAGGTGACATTGAACCGAGACCTCAAGGATAGATGGAGCCAGCCATGTGACCAGATTAGGGATTGATCATTCCATGCAGAGGCAACAGCACATGCACAGGCCCCTCTGGCTTGGCTTCTGAGCCTGCCAAAGACAAAGTGAGCGCTCCCTGTAGGCTGTTGGTGAGCTCGAGCTTAGCCATGAAGCACAGCATTTGAGCTGAATCCGAGTGCTGAATGACGCTTTGTCAAGGTTGTTTCCCAAAAGATCTTTGTATCAAACTGCATTAATTTGGGTTTGGCTCCCAGATCTAGTTGACTCATGATGTTTATGAAGGTTTCCCCCAAATTTCCAGCAGCCTCCTGTGGGTCACTGTAGGATTTCCTTTGGAAGATGCAGTGCAATGTGGTGACTAATGTTCTCTGGGCCCTGACGAGCCTTTGCTCGTAGGGCTGGGGGCAGCGAATGACAGAACCTTGGTCAAGGGACTCGCCAGCATGCCCTGACCCCAGGATTCACACGGGGGCTCCGGCAAAGTGACAGTCTCTTGTCTGCTGTGGACTCGTGTCCTCTGATGAGCCAGGGCAGGGCCCAGGGCTTCCCATGCTCTCCTGCTGAATCCTGTGGGACTTGTGCCATCATCCCTACTTTACAGGTGGAGAAACTGAGGCTCTCCCATGGTCAGCAGCTGGGAACAGGCCCCATTGAACCCAACTCTGTCTGACCCTGACTGATTCTCTCCTCCACGATGTGTTGCTGCAATGCTAACCCTGGAAGGGCCAATCTAGTCCTTATGGACTGGATTTCAGTTCACCTTTGCAATGTCTATCAAAAAAAGTCGGGTCAGGCAGATAATCTGAACAATACTTTGGTGGGCCGATGTTTAACCCATTGAGCATGAGATGATGTAGGACTTGAGTCCGTGTGCCTTCAAGGAACCCACTTTCATCTACTCATTGAGTTGGTCCTTACTGCTTATTGGAGTGGGCCCCGTCTGGGCAACTCTTTGGGAGTCAATTTAAAGAGTCCAAGCTGCCTCATCGTGTGTGTCCCAACGCAGCCACTGTTATTTCTTGAAAAGTATTTGGTGCCTCAGCATTTTGACTAACTCAGGCAGACTCTGTCTTCCTTTCCCAAAGTAGTCAAGAATATGTATATTTTATTTATGAATCAAAACACACACTGTAGCCCAGAGCTCAGCAGTGGAAGCGGCTGGAGGGATCTGCGCCCGAGCTGTTGGGCGGCCTGTCTTAGGAGAGAGCTCAGCCGCCAGAGCAGGTGGCATCATGGCCTTCTCTCTCCCTGGCTGACATCACCTCAGGGTGGACAGTTGATTTTGGCTTGGGAGATGTTTTAGGGCAAATTGATCAGGCCCTGGCATGTGAGGTTCTGCCAGCTGCTCTGGGGACCCTGTTTTGTCCCCCTTGGAGAGGCTGGAGCCCTCGGAGCATGGGGCTGGGTGGGCTGCTGGCCTGAGGTGCCATGGCTGCAGGAAGGACACAGTTTGATCTGGCTTTGCAGAGAAAGTTCTGGCATCAGGTTCTAGGCAATTGTGTTTGCAAATTTGATGGGTGGAGTAGGTGGGAGTATTTTGGGTTCTGGCTTGTTTTCTTTGGCTAGAATTCTAGAATCCAGGAATATCAGAGCTGGCAGATGCTTTATGATCCAGTCCTTCCCCTCCTGCTCCAGGTGGGGAGGCTTTGTGGAAGGCCTCTGAGGAGAGAGGAGGGAGGGAGTGAATATTCGAACGCCCACTCATTGTCTCAGGGCTTCGAGGTGGGGAGTGTCACCTTCCTTTACAGGTGAGAGATGATTTGGGGGATGTTAAGAAACTTGCCAAAGGATACTATCGAGATAGTCTTAAATTTGGGCCCATCTGACTCTTAAATATGTAACGATCGTAGGAGTCGTGATACCTGAAGGCTCTTGAGCACTGACCATAGGCCAGAAGCTGGGCTGACTTCTTATCCCTCCTCATCTCACTTAATCCTCACGGCGCCCGGTTAAGAGAGGTATCGTCACCATCCTCATTTTATAGTTGAAGAGACAAGGCCCAGAGGTTGTCCCAGGGTCACTCATTGATGAGATAGATGACAAAGCCTGACTCCATCCCCATGTCCAGAGCCAAAGTCCATATAACTGGTGAGGGGGAGGGGTTGACAGAGTTGAGTCCACCACCATCTCTCCCAGCTCCCAGGAGTAACTGGGTAACTGGGTACCTTCCTTTGGCCCCAGATCGCCTCTCCTTTTGGATTTGCTGTTTCTAATTCCTTCTACCTGGATCTTTAGTTATTCAGAGGGTTTGATTTGATTTGGTTTCCACGGGAATCCGTGTTCCTGTGCTCCCCAGGCCTCTCTGGGCAATGAGCTGATGTTACCCTCAGGGCCGAGGAGGGGGTGGAAGGGGGCGCAGGAGGGCTGGTGGGCAGGGTCTCCTGAGGTCTGGCGCCTGCTCGCTCTGGAGCCCCCAGTCTGGCAGAGCTGGGCCCAGGGGACATCTGATCCCTCTGTGTGTGTGTGTGTGTGTGTGTGTGTGTGTGTGTGTGTGTGTTGTCTATGTGTGTGTTGGAGGAGGGAGCTGATGTTTTTCCCTTCTCTTGGAAGCAGATCAGCTCACGGTGAAAATGGAAACGGCGACCTTTTACTAAATTCTTTCTTTCCACAAAGTTGCTTCTTGTTTTCCTGTCCCCTGACTGAAAGTGGGCAGAACTCAGAGGCTTGGAAATCCTCAACCCGCCGTTTCCCATCCCTGCCAGCCCCCGGGCCTGCTTCCTAGTGAAGCATCGGGACTTGGAGAAACCCCGAGTGACAGATGGCAGCAGTGTTCATCTGGGTCAACGCGAAGGGAGGCTCTGCGTCTTCCACCATCCTCTGTGGGTTTCCTAGGAACGTCCCGCTGGTGGAGGGGGAGAGGATGGCCTCGCCCCGCCAGCACCCCGTGGTGGGGCTCCGATCCCATCCCCAGGTTTGTCCAGCCCAGGCCGGCAGGCTGACCTAGTGTAGAGGCCCGTCTCCTGGTGTTGCAGAACGGGAGCCGTGGACAGAAGCAGGGTCACATCAGCTCTGTCTTTGCTGCCGTTGTGACCTTGGCCAGTTGCCTGAACTCCCCGGGGCTTAGTTGTCTAATCTGTAAAACTGGGAGGAGCATCATTGTCCCCCGGGGTGTTGTGAAATGAGATAATCACAGCATGGGACTCAGCCCTCGGGCCTGGTCTGGCCTCCCTCCTCTGCTCTGGGGATGGCTGTGCTCTTCTCTTCCTCTTTTCCCTAATCCAGGGAGGACATTCCTCCTGATTCGTTCTTGCCTGGAGAATTGCCGTCTTCCCTGTGTGGTTCCAGCTTCACGCTGTCTCCCCAGGCTGCCGCCCTTCTGCCCACAGCACCCCGCTTCCTGACTCCCTAACTTCTTTTCTGTTTCTTGATGTCATGACAACATTTAAGAAACCTGAGAAATGGAGGGAGAAGCCACAGGTCCAGCTTGCCCTCTTTGAGGGCTTCTCATCTTCCCGATGGCCCAGTGCCTCCTGCAACCCTGGGGCTTGGAGGCCCAAGGGCGTCTCCGGCATCTTAACTCTGCTCCCATCACATGTGTCCCTTGGGTGTCAGGCTTCAGCCCAGAAGCTGGGTTTTTCCATCTGTGAAATGGCCGCCCTGATAGCCAGGGGCCAGACTTGGCTCTATAATGTTTGCTTAATAAGGGGACTATTGTCCTTGCATACTCTTGTGTTCCTCCCACACAGGCGCCCTCCCCGGTCATCCTTCATTCTTTATGTGCTCCTTACTTAATGGAAAGCATAAGATCAATGACATGGCCGTGCCCACCCCTCCCCGACTTGGGCACAGGAGGTGAACCAGGAAGACGGGGAAGGGGCGCGTTAGTTCACAGAAAGCTGATGGTGGGACAAGCCTCTGGCCTTTTCCCTTGAGCCTCTGTTCTCATGATTTGCCTTTCTTGCCTCAGCAAGACTAATGCTGCGTCCGATTAGCCAGAATCAGCTTTCTTTGCCTGTTGTTCCTTAGGGAGCCCCCGCTCTTGGGCCTTGCCTTGACCTAGGCTTGCTAGACCGAGGGGAGGGGTAAGCGTGTCAGCGTCTTAGTCCAGAGTGTTCAGCTCCTCCCGCCGGGCATGCCGGGCAGGCGGATTATAGAGGATGCGGCAGCAGCTGCTCTCAGAGCTCCCCCGATCATCCAACAAGTTGACTTAAGCTATGGGGCTGGCCCTTGTGGCTTTCCAATAATTGTCTCTGGGACAGGCCTCCATAACAACCGGCATGGAGAGAAACACTGCAATTTGCAAGACACTTCCCAGTTTCTACCACGTTTTAGTCCGGGGAGCAGCTCCATGAGCAGGTGGGTTTGTTACTGACCTCAGTTTACAGCTGAGGGAAGGAATTCTTTTAGAAGTCTGGTGGCTTGGCCAAGGGCGCGTAGTGGGTGTATCATTAGGTTTAATATCACTCAGCAAACAGTGCCCTAAACAAGGAAATGTTTGCTATTCTTACAGTTTACAGCTGAGGGAAGGAATTCTTTTAGAAGTCTGGTGGCTTGGCCAAGGGCGCGTAGTGGGTGTATCATTAGGTTTAATATCACTCAGCAAACAGTGCCCTAAACAAGGAAATGTTTGCTATTCTTACTAACCTAGAAGGCCTAGTACAGCAAGCTATGAGTGTCAGCCAGTCTCAGACTCCTTCCCGCTTCCTGCTCTGTCATCCTGAGCATGTGGTGTTTGTCCTCATGCTCGTAAAGTGGTTGCTGAATCCCCGAGCATCTCATCTGTGTTCCAGGTAGTAAGCAGGTGGAAGGGTGAAAGGGAAAACTCAAAAGGCCAAGTATGACCCTTTAAAAAATTCTCCTCAAAGCTCCAGCAAGTTCTGCTGACATCTCGTTGGCCAGAACTGAGTCTTCTGACCACCCTTGGCTACAAGGGAGATGAGGAAGGGGAGAATTGTATCAGGCACATTGCTGTGAATTCTGTCATAAAGAAGGGAGCTACAGATGTTTGGGAGGCCGACCACCATGGTCTGCCATAGTTCGTAAAGCTCCCGAGCCAGCACTGGCAGCCAAAGAGATGGAGTCTTTGAGGAGTACTTAGTGGTAGGTGCTGTTTTCACCACTTACCAGCATACAGGGGGTGTAGACTGTGTAAATCTCTTAGTGCATCCTCCGGGCCAGACCGTGTCTACGGCAGAGCCAGCCTTTCCCTCTGGGGGTTGGGGAGACAGCATTGTGGTAGGTAGTACCAAGAAGAGAACAAGGGACCGCGTGTCATGTACAGTGGGTGACAGGCAGGGTCCCCCTGGAAAGTGACGTTTGTGCTGAGGCCTTTCCAAATCTGACACCCCTGTCGCATGTTCCTGCAGTCTAGGGACGGGTGCACGTTTTAAGAGGATGGGAGGGGGCCGGCCCGGTGGCGTAGCGATTAAGTGCACACACTCCACTGCAGCGGCCTGGGGTTCGGATCCCGGGCACGCACCCACGAACTGCTTGTCAAGCCATGCTGTGGCGGCGTCCCATATAAAGTGGAGGAAGATTGGGATTGGATGGTAGCTCAGGGCTGATCTTCCTCACAAAAAAAAAAAAAAAAGAAGAAGAGGATGGGAGGAGCCAATAGCATTTCCCTATTCTATATGCCAGTGTGTCCCAGGACGTGCCCCCTGATTGCTGGTCGTTGGAGATGCTGGGGAGATAAAAAGCAATCTACAGTCATAGCAGTGGGGCACCTGACTTACTGCATTCCTCTTTAGTGAGTCACAGTACATGTTACATATTAAAGGTCTCCTTTCGTCATGTGACACCTGGCACAGAGTATAAAACAGACGTTAGAGAGCACAGGCTTTGGACTTAGTCTCACGTTCAGATCTTGCTGCGCCATTCCGGCTGTGTGACCTTGGGCAAATTACTTGCCCTCTCTCTGCCTTGGTCTCCTCACCTGTAAAATGTGGGCAGAGGGTACTCAGTGGGGTTGTTGTGTGGATTCAAGATTCAATGACAGAACACTTGTAAAATGCTCAGGGCAGGGCCTGCGGTAAGACAGGATGGCTGATAGAATGATTACTGCCACCATACTGCCATCCCCACTACACCAGACGCGGGGAGAGGAAATTCCTGAGTGAGCCTCCCTTACGTGGCCCTGGCTGGATCAGTCCTCTGTGAGCAGGGCCCTCTGAGACCGGGCTCTGAACTGTGGCTGAGCTGAGGATGGAGATCTGGCTGGTGGAGGAGTTGTGTGAGGGTTTCCAGCCACCCTCCTATCCAGAGGGGGCCCCTGGCGAGCCCCAGGCAGGGGGCTTCCCCTCTCAGGCCAGAGGATACGAAGTCCACCAGGCAGCTCTGATGTTCTGGGTTCCTGGGTGCCCTCTCTTTGGAGGAACAGAGGACGTGGGGTGGGTTCCTCCCTCCAGGACACTGGGTGATTCCTCGCCACAGGACAGAAGGACAGAATGTTCCTTTGGGACTGAAGAGGACACACACATATGTCTGTGAGTGTTTTAATCCCTCCATCCAATCTCAGGCGCAGTCTTCTTGGTTTTGGCCAATGGAGAGAGGGCACCAGGGAACCGTGTGTGTGTGTGTGTGTGTGTGTGTGTGTGTGTGTGTGATGCATGCATGTGTGACTTAGGGGACAGGACTCAGGCACAGGGAAGATCGCCCTTGCCTTCCCCCCTCCTCCTCCCTGGGTGCTGGAGGGCACAGAACTTAGAGGAGGACTGATGGGGCTCACACCAGAAGGCCCAGCAGATGCGGGTCCCAATCCCCATTTTGCCATTACAAGCTGTATGCTCTGGGGAAGTCACCTCAATTTCTTCATCTGCAAAATGGGATTGATAGACTCACTGACTCTCAGTGGGCGCTTAGCGAATCTTCCCCCTCACCTAAGCTCACCCACGTCTGGGAGACAGCCCTACGCCTGCTCGCCTTCCCCATGTCACTTCCGCTTTCTGAGACTGAGTTCTTTGTCCTTCCAAATGAGGCCAGCCGTGGCAACTGCTGCTTCTACCGTGCAGGCCGAGCCTCAGGGTAGTGGTGAGGCAGCGGGCCGCAGTCACGGCACTTCTGTGGTGTCTTGTGAGGGTGAAGCATTGGTGCTCCGTGAGGCTCATGCCCATCCAGAAAGATTTCACACCCATCCAGGAATTTTACAGGGAGGGAGCTTGCCGAGAATCCTACAGCCAACTAAGGGGCTAAATGGAGTCTGGATCCAAAATAGTTAATGCCTTTGTAGAGAAGTTATGTTGACCGTGATCCTGCAAGTCTCAGGTCTTCTCCAGCAGGTCCTGAGCCCCTACTGCGAGCAGGTGGCTGTGCCAGGGCCTGCGGATCTGGCGGTAAATGGGGCAGAGGCAGCCCCTTCCTTCTAGGACAGATTCAGTTCTGGTCCCACAGCTGTCTAATTTTAAGGCCTCTGAAGAGATGAGTCAACATCTGTTACCCGTCCCCACCCCTGGGAGCTGCTGGGAACATCTTTGGTGGCAACCGGGGCTGGATGTCCCATAGCTGCCGCTACGGTCGCGCCCAGGCGCCTCATTAAACCCGCTGCCACCACATACTGAGAATCCCCTTTCCTCCCAGTGCTGTGGGTCCCGCCACAAGGTTGTCTCCTCTACTGAGGGGCCCAGGGTGAGGCAGCTTGTTCCTGTCTGGCAGGTGGGAAGCGGGGGGCTCCAAGGGGTTGGGGAAGGGCAGAGTTTGAATTTGAACCCTGATGTCCCAGGCTGGTGGGGACACTGCCTGGCCTGGCCTATTTTTAGAGGGCGCCGTGTGTGTCAGCTGGGGAGACAATAGAGAATGTGGCCCCCACAATGGGCCATTGTTCCCACAGCGGCTTCAGGGCCAGGGCTGGGCCCAGCGGATGATTTGTGGCCTCCATTGGGGGCCGGGCCATTGCTCTATGGTCTGTGGATTTTTCCAGTGCTTGCATAGACAGGAGCAAAATGTCAGGCACCGAGGGGAGGAAAGAGAGGGCCAGGGAGATGGGTGGGCTTTGGGTTCCGGGGACTCATTTTGTTGGGGTGATAAAGCACGTGGCCCAGGAGGACCCCTGTGCTGGGGGTGGGCCTGGACACTAACGGGGAGCCAGGTCCCCTCCATACAGTGCCCTGTTTACACCCGTCGCCATCCCTGGTAAGCACTCACACTTCCCTGAAAGCTTCCATCGCCCCATTTCCCAGAGGCACAGTGGCGGCCCCGGAGATGTGCCTCTTGGTGACCCAGCTTCAGACTTGCTTGCTTCAGGGGTCTTCAAAGAGAGGGCCAGGAAGCTTCTGCCTCACTCTGCCTGGGATGGGGGAGGGAGCTGGTTCTGTGCTGTCTGTGCACAGACACTGTGCTTTTCTGCTCTGGAGGCAGAGCCTGAGAATTGGGGTATGTTTCTTTCTTGATTTTTGAGCCAAGTTCTTCAGACTGACAACCACTAACCACAAAGCGTAGGGGGCCTACCCTCATCTCTCTCCTACCCCGGCCCGCAGCCCCTGTTGTGGGTTAAATCCTCTCTCTTGATTGAGCTCTCCTTCCCCTTCCCTCGCTGCCTCTTGGACTGGTTTCACTGGCCAGAGGTCTACCACCCACAGCCCAGTGCCCTGGTGACCAAATGAGAAGTGAGCTCGGAGCTTCCTCAAAACACAGTTGGAAACACCAGGGCGTCTGCAGCCCGTAATTACAGCCACATCAATGCTGCAGGTCCCGCATGACACCCTCTGTCTGCTCTGTTTCCTCAGGAGCAGGACATTGAGACATTGCATGGCTCCATCCACGTCACGCTGTGTGGGACGCCCAAGGGGAACCGGCCCGTCATCCTCACGTACCACGACATCGGCATGAACCGTAAGTTCTGAGCAGCTGCATTTCCGTGGTGAGCCGTTCCTGCAAGGGTGTGGGAGGAGGACAGCTAGGAAGGGCTGGTGGTGGGGACTCAGCTGTTTCTCTTTTATTGAGACTTCCTGAAGCTGTTCTGGGAAGAACTCTCGTCACAGACTGAAAGAGTGTGGAATGCACTGCAGTGGGGCATGAGTTGTCTGTGTGCCTGGAGATGCTGGGAATTCAGAGAGCCCTCCACTCACTGACTGTGTGACCATGGCTTCTTTTAATTAATGTATACAATGGTTTTCAGTATTTTCACAGAGTTGTGCAACCATCGGCACAATGGATTTTAAAGTCTTTTTATTACTCTGAAAAGAAATCCTATCCTTTCATCTATCACCCCCGAATCTCCCATGTTCCCCTGCTCCTGGCAACCACGTCTACTTCCTGCCTCTAAGGATCTGCCTATTCTGGACATTTTGTATAAATGGAATCACACAATATGTGGTCTTTGGTGACTGGCTGCTTTCATAATGTTTTCACGGTTCTTCCACGTTGTAGCATCTATCAGCACTTCAGTCTCTTGTGCTGGATGACATTCCATTGTATGGACGTGCCACATTTTGTCTATCCATTCTTCAGTTGATGGACATTAGGATTGCTTCCACTTTTCGGCTATTCTGATATAATGCTGCTATGAACATTTAGACTTGGAATTTTTAAGATTACCAGGAAGTGTTACCATATGTGGCTTCCCCATTTTTCACAGATGGGAATGAATAAGATCTACCTGATGTTACACAGAATAGGAGTGAATCTCGGTGATGATGTAGAAGGTACTTCTAGGCCTTCCTGGTCCAGTAATCTGAGTAAACTTGAGTATTGCCAGCCAGATGCTTGCTGGGTTTTTGATTGACAGACTGCCTGATTTACATTTTTTTCCTACAGCTTGTTAATACCGTGAGGCTGGGTATGGTGTCAGTTACTGAAAACCATTTCTCTCCTTCACTCTTCATTCTTTTATCTCACTTCCTCTCCTATATGTCCCCCTAGTATCCATTCTGTACCAGATCCCATGCTAGGTACTTTGATACACATCACCTTATTTCCCTGGACACTGACGAGGAAATTGAACTGCATAAGGTAGTGTTACTCCCCCATTTTAGAGAAGCTCGTTGTTAGTTATAGTAAGCTAACTGCTATAAAGAAGACCCAAGACTTCTGTGGCTTAACTCAATACATGTTTATTTCTCACTCTTAAACAACCCAGTGGGCATTCTTTGGGACACCTTCCACGTGGAGGTTAGGGACCCAGGCTCCTTCCAGCTGTGGCTCTGCCATCCCCTGGGGCCTCCAAGGTTTCTGCTGCTCCCTCTACATCTGGCAGGTAGAAGACAGAAGAGAGAAACCTAGAGGATTGGGTGGCAGGTGTTAGGAGGAAATGGCGAGCATCACGTGCTATTGGCCATGCAAGGGATTCTGGGAAATGTAGTCCAACTATGTCCCCAGGAAGACAAGGGAAATAGTTTGGTGACCAGCTGGCCATCTTTGCCCCCAGCCCTCAGCAATTAGGCGACTCATCCAAGGCCATATAAGTGGGAAGGTCCGTGCTTCATCTGCCGTGCTCCTTCTTGTTTGGAAATCGTGTGCACCGTGGCCAGTCTCCCCGATGTGAGGGCTTAGGAGACCCAGAGAGAGAGAGCATCAGTGCAGCAACCCACCCTGCACGAGGGCTATCGCAGCCATGACTGATGGGGAAGCAGCAGACGCCAGAATGGGAGTCCCTCCCAGCGCCAGCTGCAAGTGAAAGGTGCACGGAATTTAGACCATCCCCACCTCCATACCCTCTCCTTTGCCCCGTGACTTGTTTATGCCTTTTATCCCCAGAGGACAGTGGGACAGGGGACGAAAAGTAGGCGTTCTTTCCTGTAAGTTCTTTCCCTCTACTCAATAGGAGTGCAACAAACAAAATGAATATGCTTTGCCACCGAGCAACCCGCTTTATTCTCTCCTTACTCTTCCTCTTCTCTCCCCTGCCCATTCTCCAGACAAAACCTGCTACAACCCGCTCTTCAACTCCGAGGACATGCAGGAGATCACGCAGCACTTTGCCGTCTGCCACGTGGACGCCCCTGGCCAGCAGGACGGCGCCGCCTCCTTCCCAGTGGGGTAAGAGGAGGGAGCCTGGTGCCCAGGAGGGGGACAGGAAAGCCTGGCGGGTGGAAACGGGTGGGGAGGGAGGCGTTAGCCTGGCTTTTAATGTTTCTCATTGTGTTGGAGGTATATAACCTAAAATTTAGCATTTTAACCATTTTTAAGTGTACGGTTTGGTGGCATTAAGTACATTCACTTTGTTAGTGTACCCCATCACCGTCATCCATCTCTAGGACTTTTTCATCATCCTAAACTGAAACTCTGTCCCCATTAAACACTAACTCCCCATTCCCCATCGTCCCCCGTACCACCCAGCTAGGGCAGCTTTTTAATAGGTGTGCACCCTGGGCAGGACTAAAGTGGGAGAGGGCCTGGACAAGACTACATAGTTAGGAGAAAGATCCAGAAAATTAGGAAGAAAAAGAGAGGAAATAGTATTGATGAAGTACTTATTCAGGCCAGGCTTAGTAATTTTCATTTACAAACGTCATTTGGAGTTGATCCTTAGGGCTGGTAAATGTGGTGGTTAGCTCCATTTTCTAGATGAAGAAACTGAGGCGTGGAGGGGTTAACTCCCTTGCTCAAGGCTGCACAGCGAGTTTAACTGGGGGAGTTGGGGTTTGAGCCCAGTCTGCCGACTCTCTTATTCTCTCTGGAACATCAGGCTGCCTTGTTCCAGGGTGTTCACACTGCCCGCCCCTCCCCAGCGTGCGCCCTGCGTGGCCTTTCAGCTCTCATTGTGAGGCCGAGGACAAGCTTGCTGATTGCATGGGACAGTCAGTGTCACATGGCGGGGGCAGACCCCTCTGGATGCCCCCCGACCCGTGCTGTGATGAAACCAGGTCAAGAGCAGGTTCTTGGGGTTAAAGTTTCCCAGAAGGGGCCTTCTTGGTGTTCACCAAGAGATCTCCTTTTTTATTAGTCTTCTGAATTATCCTTAATAATTAACCTTTATCAGAGAAGAAGGGAAGGGCCACCCAGCCAGATGGGGCCTAGACCACAAATTAAAAGCTGCTTAATACGGCGGGATGTGGTTAATTGTTAACCAGCCGATTAAGCCAGAGATCTGTCAGTAGATCCATCTGTGGTCAGAGCAACTGTTGGAAAGACTTGGGATAACCCAGTGGCTCTTAGCTCCCCCGGGGCGGGGGTGGGGCGGTGGTTAAAAAAATCTTCTGAAGCCTGGGCCCCACCCCCAGGAATTTTTATTCAGGTGACCAGGAGGCCAGGTGCAGGGTTTTTGTTCCCCCAGGATACTAGGTGTGGCTGGTGGAACCCCTGTCTGGAGGGGACTTGGCTCCTTTCTGCCTCCTGTAGTTGGGGGTCCCCTATGCCCTCGAGGGGGCACTCCCTCCATCTTGAGGCTGAGACTGCAGAGCAGGGATGTGGACCCCTGCCTGGGTTCCTCCCAGCTCTGGAGTCAGCTTCCTGCACACAGGGGCTTTGTGAGGAGAATCCTGTTGCCTCCTGGCTGTGGACCCACCCCTGAGAGCAGCGAGGAAAGAAGCCCCAGAAGTTAAGCAGCTTCCCCAGTGTCACCCTTTGGGGGCTGCTGGTTCCAAACCGAGCCGAGGCTGTCTCAGGGGAAAATGGCTCCGTTTAGTTGTCGCCTCACCAGCCAGAGTCTCTCTGGCTCTTTCCAGAGCTTTTGTACATGCTGGTTCCCCTGCCTAGAGTGTGTCTCCTACACTCTTCACTCATCAGGCCCATCTTCAATGTCACTTCTTCCAGGAAGCCCTCCCTGACCACTTGATCAGAACAGGTCTCCCTGTTCCATCTTCCTCTCTCAACACCTTCACCTCCCACCTAGTCGCCTTTGTCATTAGTTACAGTCACTCATTTTGGTTGACTCGCTGGTGGGCTCCTGTATTGGACCATGTCTACTGTGCTCATGTGGTCTCCTCATGGCCTCACCAGGAGCCTGGCAGTAAGGACCAATCACTGTTTTTGTTGAAGGAATTCCTTCATGCTGTTCTGATGCCTCCTCCCCGCGATCGTCGTTATGAAATGCCCTCTAGTCAGTGTCATTGCTGCTCCGCCAACGTCCCAGACCATCCGTTGGTCTTGTGACACGTCTTGACGGCTCTCCCAGGGCCCTGCCCAGAGGATCATGGGACGGTCGGAGTAGCCCGCGCCTAAGGCAGCGTGCCTTGGGGACGTGTTTTCGATGCAAAGGGCCAGGCTCCCTGGTGACAGTCTAGGTCTTGGTGAAAGGGCCAATTCTTCAAGTTCCTCCTGGGAAGACGGGAAAGAAAACGTGGGGACTCTGGCTAGGGTTGTCGGCAGCTGGGAGGGCAGGGGCCCTTGGCCTCCTTTCTGGAAATTCCAGGGAGGTGAGCACACTTGCTTCTGAGGAGGCAGAGGGAACAGCATGTGCAAAGGCCAAGAGGAGAGTGAGCCTAGAAATGGTAGATGATCTGGAAGGAGAAACCTGGGTTCGGAGAGGTGCGGTGGGCAGGGTTGTTCTTGGCCGAGAAGAAGGAGCCAGCCTGGGAAGTGGCTCCGTCTAGGGCCAGGGGTTGGCGACTGTACACCCATTGGAAAGGTAGGCACAGTGGGGAGAGGAAACCCCTTCGGGCCCTGCTCAGGAGTTGGTGGTAGGAGACTGTGTTGTTTCCTGCACCCTGCAAAGGGGAGGCCCCCACGTGAATGCACAGACCCGGGGCAGAACATGGGCCTTGAAATCCCAGAGCCCACATGAGACGTGGCTCCAAGTCCCTGCTCTTTTGTGAAGCCAAGTCGCGTATCTCTCAGCCTCAGAGATGTTTGTGATCTTTATATTGGAGGAAGTCATGCAACCTGACAGAGTTGTTACAAGGATTAGATGTGCTTCTGATGCTCATCAAGTGCTTGGTGTGGGACCCGGAATACAGGAAGCAATTGATAAAGGGTCACTTTACAGAATGAAAGGGGGAGGATTCGGGGTGGAGAGCATCCTTGCTCAGTGGAGCAGGCTGATGTACGCTGTGGGTTGCTCGGAATGGGGGCTACAAGGGGGCTAGACTGGGGAGTCTGGGCACATGGGGCAGGTTGTTGCATGTTCTCTGGCCTTCAAGTGTGTTCCAGTTCGCATTCTTTTCCAGTGGGGTCCGGGTTCTCATTAACTGCCTCTGCGTGGCTTCTCCCAAGGTACATGTACCCCTCCATGGATCAGCTGGCCGAAATGCTTCCTGGAGTCCTTCACCGGTTTGGGTAAGACGGCCACCCCCCACCAGCCTGCAGGGAAGGGTGACTTCTAGCTTCCGCCTCTGCTTTGGCCTTGATCTGGCCTGACCACTGACATCTAGGTTGGAGTTTAAAGATTAGGGAAGAAATTAGTTTGTCACACTTTGTAAACACTGTTTTTCACACAGTCTCTGTGCTCCAATCTGCCTCTTGGAAGTCGGGCTTTACTCCTAGAGTGATTACATCACCTGGTGACAGCCACCCCACTCATTCTTTCCTTGCCTCCTTCTTCCATTGCTTTCTCTTTGCAATAGAACGTTCTGGAATAGGGTTGCCTGAGCCCCCAACTTCTCTCTCCAGGCCCTTCTTTCTCCAGGGCTCATTTCCTTCTTTCTTGAGCCTTTCATGTGAAGATAATACCTCAGCGTTCTTGCTCAATTTATTTTCATTCCAAGTTTTAGAATCCAAAATAAAGCTTAAGAGTGGGAAGGGGAGGGGGGCCATAATGAACCTTCCCGTAAATGTCAGACAGTCTCTCAGAGCCTTGGCGGCAGCCGGGAAAAAAGCGAGGAAAAGGGATGTGTCTCTCCAAGGTCACGGTCTGCTGTCAAGCCATAAAACATGAGGCATTTTGGGTCCTCGAGGGCATGTCACGCAGCATGTTCCCACTTTGTCTAGCTTGCTGGCCGCCCTCAGTGATGACCAGGACAGATGCTGGGGGACACCAGTCTCCTTAGGGACAAGGAGGGGGGAGGTTTGAAGAGGGTTGTTAGGGCTCCATCGCCCATTTCTTCCACGACACGAATTTTTATTTCTGTTTCCAGGCTGAAAAGCGTCATTGGCATGGGAACCGGAGCGGGCGCCTACATCCTCACTCGATTTGCTGTGAGTTCTCGGCAGTTTTTAAAAATTAAGTTTTAGATAAGATTAATTCATGATTAAGGAAGAAAATGAGAAAAGCATCAAAAATCCCAAAAGGAAAATAGAAGTGACCCAGAATCCCATTTCCCCAGGGAGAACCACAGTTCCCATTGTGGTGTGTGGTCCAGAGTTACGTGTGTGTGTGGTGTGTGTACCCGTGTACATTCTGATGGCTTTTCTTTTTCTGTCACCAAAATGCCATACTAGACACATTCCTTTGTCACCAGCTTTGCTCAATTAGCGGCCGATTGGGGACAGATCCTCACGACACTGAGTATTCTATGCTGCTGCTTTGTGCTGGCTGCACAGTTTGTGGGGTCGCAGAACTCTTGGATCCTGGCTGATTCTACACTGGAATCAGAGCTACATGTTTAACACGACGGTTGTCACTTATGTTACTCTGGGCCAAGTCAGGTGCTTCTGGAGCCTTTGTATTCTTACCAAACAGTTGTTTAAAATGCAACGATGCTCACTTTATTCCCCCGTCTGTTTTCTGACCACCTATTATTTGCTAGACTTCGCATGAGATCAGAAATGCTGACACCAGTACAAAATGGTCTGGCTCTCCAGTCTCTGAGCAGTTAAAATAATGTCTCAACTATATATTAGATAATATATATCTCCTAGAAATAATAGAATTTTTCCTGATTACTAAGGAGCGCTTATGTGCCCCACTTGATTTATGAGGTTGATGGTGTGATGTACCCATTTCACAGCTGGGGAAGCTGAGGGGCAGCGAGGTGAAGTGACTTGTCAGGGCAGGTCTGCCAGGCCCGTGTCCTTCCACTTCTCCCTCGGTTCCTCTTTCTGCTCTCTCAGGGACCCGATCCCGTGTCTCTGCACTAGAACCTCAGTTTTGCGTGGGGTAGGGGTTGGAGACCCTTGAGAGCAGCAGCCTGCCCTGGTGGCCCACGCGGGCGCTTTCCTGGGCCCTTCCTCACTCTTTGGGTTGACTGTTAAAGCTTGTAGTATCTCGGATTTCCGGGTTGTCTCTCACGTCGTGCCTTGAATTGCAGCTGAACAACCCTGAGATGGTGGAGGGTCTCGTCCTCATCAACGTGAACCCGTGTGCCGAAGGCTGGATGGACTGGGCCGCCTCCAAGGTGAGGCAGGGGCCTGGGTCAGGCAGGTGGGGTCCTGGCCTGCACTGGGGCCCCACCCCCCACCACCCCGTACTCCCACTCCCAGCAAAGAAAGCCCGTTTTCTCTGCTTTGCTTAGAGTAGTTACACGGCCTCCGCTATTTGCCATTCAGAAGATTTCAAGGGGGACACTGCTGTCTAAGCCAGCGATACCCATGGGACATGGGTCCCCGGGCCAGCTTTGACAAGCTTAGCCTGGGTTAAGAAGTGTTCGCTGAGGACCCAACATGTCCTGGGCTTTGCTCAAGATGCAGAGAATAAAAAGACAAACAAGATGAATGCCTCTAATCCCACATGCTATTAATGAAAAACAAATATGTGTTTGGTACTGCCCCTCTGCCACTCAGCTTTACTACAGTGGAATTAGCTGTCACATATCGACTATTTACAGGTGCTGCTCTGCTCTCCATTGCTCTCTATGCACGACCTCATTTATTTTTTTATTCTATTTTTTTTTTTTTTTGTGAGGAAGATCAGCCCTGAGCTAACATCTGATGCCAATCCTCTTTTTGCTGAGGAAGATTGGCCCTGGGCTAACATCGTGCTCATCTTCCTCCACTTTAAGTGGGACACCGCCACAGCATGGCTTGACAAGCGGTATGTCGGTGCGCGCCCGGGATCCGAACCTGCGAACCCTGGGCCACCGAAGCAGAGCGCGTGCACTTAACCGCTGAGCCACCAGGCCGGCCCTATGCACGGCCTCATTTAATCCTCACAGCCGCTCCAGGAGGTGGGGATGTTATAACCATTTCACAGAGGAGGAAACTGAGGCCCGCAGTGGTTAAGGAAGCTGTCCAGGGTCTCAGAAGGCTAGGCAGTGGGAGAGCCAGGGCTGAATGCAGATCCCTCAGGCTCCGTGGTCCTGGGCTTCAGCTCCGTGCTGTGCTCACTGCCTACCCGGTCTCCTGCAGCAAGTGTTGAGTGACCCGCTTGGCCGGAGCGCCGCGGGTCTAGGGGAGGGGGGCAGGACACACCCCGCCTGGAGGAGAGGGGGTGCTGTCCTGGGAGGCTCTGCTCCGGCTGGCGTCCTGGGGTTCCTTGTTTATCTTTTAAAAATGATTATTGTTTTTTTCATAAAGGCCCCAGTATTTGCCAAGGAGAGGGGGAAACCGTTCCAACTGAAACAGGACAAAGCCTTTCAGGCTGGCGCGATCCTGGCTTCTCACTTTAAAAGTGTTTTTGCCAAGTTTGGGGTGGCCATTGGGGACAGAGATTTGAGGGGGTTGTGCCCCTCCCCACACCTCCCACCCCGGTCCTGGCCACTCCGATATTGCATTTGTTCCTGGAACATTCCACCAGAATGCGGGAGCCCTGCCCTCCCGCCTGCGTGATATTCAGAAGCGGAACACACTCCCTGTTTTTTGTTTTATTTTCCAGCAAAGGAAGTGACATTTCAGTCAGCCAGTTTGGCTTCATGCGAGCTGCTCCGAGCCAGAGTAGAGGGCTGGGGAGGTTGACCATTGGTTAAAGTGAGCCCGAGGAATGTTTGTGAGGTTTTAATATCTGCACCATATCCTTCCTTTTCAACCCCAGCCCTGGAGGAAAAAGACCTATATCAGGGGTCTAGTGCGTGCCAGGAACGGGTGTCAGGTCCTGTGACGTGTGTAGTCACCTTACGTGGTTCTCACCTTAGCCTTGTGACTTTGAAGTGCCTGGCACCTGGGTACAGGTGAGAAGTCTGAGGTCCAGAGACTCTGCCACCTGCCCAGGGCCACACAGCTGGGATGTGGCAGTCAGAGGTCAGCCGAGGACCCCCATGTCTAGAGCTTCTCTCCCCTGCCTGACCAGTCCCTGCCTGATCCTGAAGTTGGTCAGCACACATTAAGGAGCTGCTGCTATATATCTAGCATTTATGGAGCTCCTGCTGTATGCCTAGGATTTATGGAGCTCCTGCTGTATATCTAACATTTATGGAGCGCCCACTGTATACCTAGCATTTATAGAGTTCCTGCTGTGTACCTAGTGTTTATGGAGCTTCTGCTGTCTATCTAGCATTGTCATTGGAGAGAGGTAGAGAAGAGAAAGTCGTCAGTATCTTTAGTAACCCCAGTATATTCAGAGAGACGAAACTGGGTTGAAGGGGAAAATCTAGAGGATGATACAGGAACGATAGTTCGAGGTAAGCAGATCCTGGGGTGTAGACTCGGGGAGCTCAGTACGCGTTTAGAAGAAGCGGACAGGGCCCTCCCTGCTGAGGACTTGGTGAACTATGGAGCAAGGAAGGCTGGAGCAGGCTGGGTCTTAGTTCAGCAAACATGGGCCAGGCATCTCCTCTGCGCGGGCTCTGAGGACGAGGAGTGCACGGAGACCCAGGCCCTGCCTTCTAGGGGCCCCAGGTGCAGTGGGTAACCTGAGACAGGAGACCGAGTTCCCATCCTGGGGGCATCCTCAGACCTGAGTGCAGGCGAGCCCATCGCCGCCACTCTGACCTCTGACCTCTCACTGCTGTGAACACCTGCTTTCTGATCCCACCTGGTTTTGTCCTCCCCAGATCTCTGGATGGACCCAAGCCCTTCCAGACATGGTGGTGTCCCACCTCTTCGGGAAGGTGAGTAGCGTGGCTTGGCGTTCTGTTGTTCATGTTGAGCAATTGCGTGCTGCCTGGCACATGGGGCGTAGAGACACCCAAGACACAAGCTACTGGGGGCCACGTGCGGATGCCCACCGAATAATTCGCCGTTATTAATTCATAATCAAGTCATTCATTCTCTCTTTTTAACATAAGGCTTTTTAACAGCTTTATTGAAGTACAATAAACCGCACATATTGAAAGTGTAAAATTTGACAAATATTGGCATAGTATGCCTCCATAAAACCGTCACTGAAATCGAGATAATGATCGTCCCCATCACCCTAAAAGCTCCCTGTGCCCCTTGGTAATCCTTCTCTCTCTCCTTCTCAGGCAACCTCTGATCTGCTGTCAGTCATTTTAGATTAGTTTGCATTTCCTAGATTTTTATATAAATGGCCTCATACAGTATGTACTCTTTGTTAAAAAAAAATCTGGCTTCTTTCTCTCCATAATTATTTTGAGGCCCATCTCTGTTGTTGGGTGTATCAATACTTCACTCCTTTCCAGGACTGGGTGCTAGTCTGTGGTGTGAATGTACCACGGTTTGTTTCTCCATCACCTGTGGGTGGACATTTGGGTTATTTCCAGCTCTGGGCTGTTACAAATAAAGCCTATAACAGACACAGCCAGGGCGTTTTCTGTGTTTCCAGCTCAGTCCTGAGGACTTTGCAAGTATTAACTTGTCGAATCTGCTCAGGAGCTCTATGACCCATGTGAGAAGTACTGTCTCTATTCCCAGTTTATGGATGAGGACACTGAGACCAGAGAGGCTGAGTAACTCGTGTGAGGTCTCACAGCCAGGGAGAGGTGGGGCTGGGATTGGAACCTGTGAGTCTGGCTCCAGAGCACGTTACTGTAACCAGAGCAGGATGCTGGCTGTCCATGTGTGCTTCTGCTGTTGCCTGGCTCTCGGATGGGCTGCTCTGCAGTTATCCCACCCACCGAGGGTGGGCCCAGCCAAGCCCCTGTCTTCAGCAGCCTGGCCAGCAGAGCTCCTGACTGTCTCCAGCTGGGGCCGACAGCCCCAGGAGAGGACGTGCTGGGGGCTCTGATGCAAGCCCAGACCCTGAAAAATCTGTAACGTGCCCAGCTCGAGGCAACTTGCCCTGTTGACTGTGGGTGGCCCACTCACCACTGTCTGCTCCCGAGCTAAGGAGTGTGACCATCTGAGATGTGACCATGTGACACCCCAGGGAAGCAGATGTTCCGCTGTGGGGTTGGCGAAGTGTGCCCACTGCATTTGGTCCTTATATTAGTTTCCTGTGGCTGCTGTAACAAAGTGCCACATCCTGGGTGGCTTAAAACAGCAGGAATTTCTCTCTCACGGTTCTGGAGGCCAGGACTCTGAAATCAAGTGTCGGCTGGGCCACACTCCCTCCAGCGGCCCTAAGGGAGGATCTTCTTGCTTCTTCCAGCTTCTGGGAGCTTCAGAATTCCCGGGCTTCTGGCTGCTCACTCCATCTAGTCTCTGCCTCCCTCTTCTCATAACCGTCTCCTCTGTGTCTGTTTCAAATCTCTCTCTGCTTTTCTCTTATAAGGACACTGGTCATTAGATTTAGGACCCACTGGGATAATCCAGGATGATCTCATCTCAGCATCCCTAACTTAGTTACATCTGCAAAGACCTTTTTTCCAAATAAGTTAACACTCACAGGGTTGGGGGATCTGACATGGACACAGCCTTTCAGGGCCACCCTTCAGCCCGCTGTAGTCCTCGTTCCTCTTTTATGGTTCATTTCACGGTTGGTGATACATTTCTCCACCCTGAGTGTATAATCTGAACCTGATAGGAATATGGAAGAAATCAGAGCCAGTGTCTGTATTTCCTTGGAGGAGGGGTGTCAAGTCCAGGGTGAGAGTCTGGCCTGATTGTACCCCAAATTACTTGGGGTGTCTGTGGGTGCCCCCAAGTTCCTCCAGTTATGTTTTGATCTGAAACCCCAGCACAATTCCTCAGACTATTTTTTTCCTGTTTTTCCTTTGGACAGCCAGTTGGCCTCTCTGTTGCTTAAATGACCGAGGACGGCTTTGACAGCAGCTCAGCCTTAACATCGGCCCCCTTCGCTCCCTCCCTCTCCCGCTCTGGTCGTCATTGATCGCATCAGGCCCTTTTGTGAAACCTACAGCATCCGGCACTGTTCAAATGACGACCAGAGCGGGCTCATAACTTGTTTGTCTGAGCCAAATCACATTCAGAAAGGACCCAGGGAGAGAGAAGGCTTGCAGCCGGCCTTCTGAAAGGCTCTGGCTGACCCCCCGGGAATCGAGATTGCCCTTCTTTCCGGCAACTTCCCATTGCATGAGCTGGTTTTGTTTTTCAATCATGAAAAACGACTTTTGAGCTCTCCCCATTAAAACATAATTATTGCTAACAGTTGCATCAATTTTTACTGTTTCCAAAGGGCTTCTGTGTGCACAACCTCTGTTAAACCCACAGCCTGATGAAGTAGGAAATATTATCCCCCCTCCTTTTTTTTTTTGAGGAAACTGAGGCTCAGAGAGGCTAAGGCACTTGCCGAAAAAAGAGGCAGTGAGGGAGCCAAGCCCCAGATCCAGGAAGACTAACTTCAAATCAGAACTCCCTGGGTTGGAGCCCAGAAGCATGGTTTGCCCTATAGGTTCCTTTCTGCTGCAGTTGATATTCAGACATGCATGTCACTCAGCATCCAGGGAGTGGCTTCCACTTTCCCAAAGGTCTCCTTCGGCTCCAGAGCAGTCTTGTGGATTAGCATGATCATCTTCACTTTGCACCTGTATAACCTGGAGAAGGGGAGGGCAGTGACCGGCTCTGGGCCACAGTTCCAGTGAAGGACGTTTCCCCGTCTCTAACTGCAGGAGGAAATGCAGAATAACGTGGAGGTGGTCCACACCTACCGCCAGCACATCCTGAACGACATGAACCCAGGCAACCTGCACTTGTTCATCAACGCCTACAACAGGTATGGGGGTGCTGCTCGCCACGCCACGGCCGTTGTCAAGTCTGGAACAGGGCGAGGCAGGGGGATCCCAAAACTAGTACAATATGCAACCCCTGAATTTGAGCAAATAGACTGTTAGGACAGGGGTGCCCTAAGGGCCCCGGGAAGTGAGCTGCCTCCTGGAGGTTTGAGCACCTTGCAAGGAGCTGAACTACCACTCCTGACCACCGGGGGGCGCAGGCACAAGTGGACGCCGCCATGCCCGTGGCTGACCCAAGAGAGGCCAGGTGTGAGGAGAGCCAAGAGAGGTGTCCCAAAAGTCAGGTGACCTCGCACGGATTGGCGTCTGGGTGGTTTGCCAGAAGGGCCAGTGGCAGGACCTCCGGCGTTGGCGCGGGGGCGGGGCTTCCTCCCGCGGATGGTCTACTGATGCTGAGGGTCTGTCTGTTGCCTGCAGCCGGCGGGACCTGGAGATCGAGCGGCCGATGCCTGGAGCGCACACCGTCACCCTGCAGTGAGTTGCTCTCTTTCCCGCGCTCTCTTAGCCTTGCTCGCGGTTGCTGGCCAGGCCTTCTTTCTGGGTTTGGCAGGACTTGTGCTAGAGCATCGCGATCAGCGAGAACTGGATGTATTCTGCCCAGGGTCTGGGCACACCCGGCCTCGCTCATCTGCTCCTTGTGCAAGTGTTCTGTTCCTAGGGTGTCCCCCCGACCTAGGCTGGAACCTTCCATCTCAGAGAAGGAATGATGACTGCATTTTGGACTGGATTTATTAAGCACCTACCTGCATGGAATACTGTGTTAGGCTTTGCTTCACAGAACCTGGAGATGAATAAGACACAAGACACGCCCTAAAGTGCCCTATAAAGCTAGGAGGAAAAGACAGTCGTGGATACAACGAACTGTATTCCACCAGTAACGACTGGGTCTTTATAGTTCCCTAAGTGAAGGGTATTATTTGACACCTGAACTTGGCACGTGCAGTTTCCTTTGTCAGGCGTGTTCTTTCTGTCTTCTGCAATTGATTGCTGGCAAAGTCCTACCCATCCTTCCTCGAGGAGAGGGTGCTTGAAAATAAAAACATCAGGGCACAGAAATGCCCTGTCTGAAATTCAGACTAAGGTGTAAATGACCACTAACCCATTTTACGCTAAGAACAAAGCAGAGCATGGAGGGAGAAGGAAGGAAAGAGAGCAAAGGGTACTGGGGGAACCAAAAGACATTTTTTTAGAACTCTGGTCCCAGCCTGGCAGGCCTGGGAGTGTGCGAGTCTTTAAATGAAGCTTGTGTTAACTCCCCCTTCCCACCCTGCCCCCAGGTGTCCTGCTTTGTTGGTGGTTGGGGACAGTTCTCCTGCTGTGGATGCTGTGGTATGTAGTCATCAATCACTGGTTGCTTAATTCAACAGTCCAAATCCGGGTGGCTTTGTGTGAGCTCTCCCCGCCCACCCCCTTCCCCTCCTCTGCTCCCATCAGGGCAGGTGTCGGCTTCTAAATGCCATCTTGGCCTTTGGGCAGAGAGCCCAGCCACCAGCCTCTTTCCCTGGTGACTGCCAGCCCCGGTTTCCTGGCAGGGGACCCTCTGTCTCCTGTCCCAGCCCCTCACCTGCCCATCTGCCTCCCATTGGCTTGATTATATGGGCGGGTTTGCCCCTCGGCATCCTGGCCAAGGGACTCTCCTCCCATTTGGGGACCAGGTGACGCTTTCCGACATGGTTCGTGCCTGATCATCTGGCAGGGCAGAGAGGCACCTGGGGAGTGGGGCTTAGGCAAGGCTTTCCGGCTCATTTCAGCCTTTAATTCCCACCTATGATGATGTGGAGGCAAAGCAAGGACTCTGCCTTTCCAACATCCCCATAGCTGGGGACATGGGAGACTTAGGGGCTATTGAGCAGAGTCCTAGAGTGGTGACATGTCTTGTGCATTGGGCTACAGAGCAGGATCTGTAAATGTTCATTTAGTAAAGACTTGGGGAGTCTTAATGAACCATGAGTTTCTTGTGATCTAACCCACTGGGCATAATCATAGGATGCATCAATAGAGATATACTGTTCACATCAAGGGAGGTGATAGTTCTACCGTAGGCACTTTGAATATCACAGGTTACATGTGGGTATTTTTCCCACTTCTGGATGCACGTTTAAGAGGGTCATTGACAAACTGAAGAGAGAAACCAGTTTGGTGGATGTGATTTCACATGAAGAATAGTTGTCAGGACTGGGAATATTGAATCTATAGAATCACTGGCAGCAGCTGGTTAAACAAGGCCATTCATTTAGCAAATATTTCTGAGCACCTCCTACATTTTAGCCAATCTTCATAACAACCCTTTGAAAAAGATAGTATCCCCATTTGATTGATGAGGAAACTGAGTCTCAAAGAAGTTAAGTAACTTGTCCAGGGTCACATAGCTAGCAATGGCAGGGCTGGAATTTAAAGCCACATAGGTTTAATCCCAAAGCCCACATTCTTTCTCTATGCCAATAGGAGTGTTGGAGTTTCTGATGATGGCGGCAGAGTGGCGGGGAGAGGGGAGAGGTTATGACTTTGGCTCCAGGTGGAAAATTAACAAATGTCTCCTCCCTTTCTGTGTCCAGGTGGAGTGCAACTCGAAATTGGACCCAACGAAGACCACTCTCCTCAAGGTATGGGGAAAATGATGGGAATTTGCATCTGGTCTTTCTTAGAAACTTCTAAGTTGTCTGCAAAATTTGAGGTGCGTCTGATTGAGGCACAGCTGGTGGTCAGAATCCATAGAAATGATTATGTAATGATCTACTCACAAATATCTATTGGGTGCCAGCTGGTCAGCTAAGCTGCAAAGATGGGAGGATCCCTCTGGGACCCAGGAGTCCAGGGGCTGCTGTTCAAGGTGCTCTGGCCGGGGGTGGACCAGGAAGCACGTGGGCAGGGCTCTCCCAGGAGGAGGTGGGGAGGAGGCCATTCCTCCGAGAGGGGCTCTGCTTGTCCAATAGGAGAGAATGGTCCCCCACGGCTGTGGAAGGGAGGCCTCTCCCCGGCAAGTTCATCTGAGCCCGTGTCTGCTCGCTCTCTCCGTAGCTGGACCTGGGGTCTGTGTAGCGGCCCCGCCCGTGCCCTGTCAGTGGGGGCTGAGGCACATTCCAAACCAATGCACTGTTTGTGGCAGCCTTGACCCAAGATGCGGCACAAGAGCAGGAACCTTTCTGCTTGTCCCCCCATGAAGGCAGAGGGCCGATGTTCCCCCAGCTGCCCCCCTGAGAGTAGGATGCCTTTGGAAGGCACGAGAGAGGTGTCTGATACTTACTCGGGGGTTGTTCCCTGTAACTGGCTCTTCACGTACATTTCCATTGAAGATTCCCTCAAAAGGAAGTTGCGAGACTGAAAGATGCTGGGCTTGGGGCCCGAGGGGGCTGCTAATTAGCTAACCTTTGCAAAATGGGACAGAGTGAGTGCCCTTTGTCCAAATTGTCCAAACACACCTGTGTCTGGACTTCTGCAGCATTCAGGCTGCTGTCCCGGGAGAAAGAAGATGGACAGAGAGTCAGACCATAGATGGGGATCCCACATGGCCTGCAGGCCCCAGTCACTGCTGTTAGGAGGATGAGGAAAGAGTGTTGGAGAAGGGTGGACTAGTGTCCTCGGGTGCTGGAACCAAGGTCCACAAACTAGGGGGCTGAAGGTCACAGAAATCCATTCTCTCACTCTTCTGGAGGCTGCACATCCAAGATCAAGCTGTGGGCAGGGCCATGCTCCCTCTGGAGGCTCTAGGGAGAATCCTTCCCTGCCTCTTCCAGCTTCTGGTGCTTGTCGGCCGTCCATGGTGCTCCTTGGCTTGTAGACGTGTCCCCCCAGTCTGCCTCCATCGTCACACAGCCTTCTCCCTGTGTGTCTCCACGTCCAGATTTCCCTCTTGTTTTGGGGACCTCAGTCATTGGATTTAGGGTCCACCCTAATCCAGCATGACCTCATCTTCTCTTAATTCCATCTGCAAGGACTCTATTTCCAAATATGATCACATTCACAGGTACTGTGGGTTAGGACTTCAGTATATCTTTTGGCGGACATAATTAAACCAACAACCCACAACATAGGGTAGGTGACCTGTCTAAGATCACGTGGCCAATTTGATGGTAGATCCAGGATTGGACCCCATTTCAACCTGATTCTAGACAGACTCTCCCCACTGCACCACCTTGCCCTGCTGAGTGGCCCTCTGGAGTTAAAGCCTAGCGTCCTGTGGCTGCAGTCTTGTGTCCTTAGGGCAGCCCCAGGGTAGTGTGGCCTGGAGGCTAGCCCTCAGGATCGGGCTTTGGGACTCGGGCCTGTAGGATGGCGCAGCCTCAACCCCTTTCACTCATTCCTTCCAGTCCTGTTTCTCTCGAAGCCATCCTCACCCATCCCCACCCATCCCCACCCCATCCTCACCTATCCTCACCCCATCCTCACCCATCCTCACCCATCCCCACCCCATCCTCACCCATCCTCACCCAGCCTCACCCGTCCCCACCCCATCCTCACCCATCCCCACCCATCCCCACCCCATCCTCACCCATCCTCACCCATCCCCACCCATCCCCACCCCATCCCCACCCATCCTCACCCCATCCTCACCCATCCTCACCCATCCCCACCCAGCCTCACCCATCCCCACCCCATCCTCACCCATCCCCACCCCATCCCCACCCATCCCCACCCCATCCTCACCCATCCCCACCCCATCCTCACCCATCCTCACCCATCCTCACCCATCCTCACCTATCCCCACCCATCCCCACCCCATCCCCACCTGTCCTCACCCCATCCTTACCCATCTTCACCCATCCTCACTCCATCCCCACTCATCCTCACCCCATCCTCATCCCATCCTCACCCCATCCTCACCTATCCCCACCCGTCCCCACCCCATCCTCACCCATCCTCACCTATCCCCACCCGTCCCCACCCCATCCTCACCCATCCTCACCCCATCCTCACCCGTCCCCACCCATCCCCACCCCATCCCCACTCATCCTCACCCATCCTCACCCCATCCTCACCCATCCTCACCCATCGTCACTCCATCCTCACCCATCCTCACCCATCCTCACCCCATCCTCACTCATCCTCACCCGTCCTCACGCATCCTCACTCCATCCTCACCCATCCTCACCCATCCTCACCCTGCTCTTCCCAAGCCTGGGCCCTGGATAAATACTCACATGTGCCTGGAGTGACTTCAAGCAGTGATGGCTTTAGGTTTTGGATTTAATAGGAACTTTGGGAGTTACAGCATTTACCAAGGTGGCCAGTCAAGACCCCCATCAGGCCTGAAGTCTCGAATCTAGCAGTTTCCTTCCGAGGGAATTTTTGAAGAGAATGTATGTACAGGGCCTCGTACGGTGAACACTAGCTGGTCAGACAGACCCTGGCCAGAACCTTGCAAGTTCCTCAGGCTTTCTGGCCCAGTTTCTGCCTCTAAAATGGCAGGGTTCTGGAGTGACAGAGTGAAATTATCTACAGGGCCTACCTGGCATAGCACCTGGCATATCATAAGCTACAAGTAATGGTTGCCAAGAAGACAGTTCAGTGCTGAGACAGATAGTAATGAAAGCAGCCTTCTCTCCCCACCTATAGTATGCCCAGTGCCCACTCAACAGGGCAGGGCAGCGGGCAGGGGGCCGCCGTTCAGAGCTGGTTCACAGAGCAAGGATCGCCTCCACCGAGGGTATGGCACTAACCAGCTTCCCTCTCTCCCAGATGGCGGACTGTGGTGGCCTCCCGCAGATCTCTCAGGTGAGTCCACCTGTCACCGCTCCCCAGGGGGAGGGCATGGGCCTCTGTGACCTGTTTGCACGTTTTCCCTCCCTGTCCACTTGTCCCCCACCTGGCTGTGACATCTGATGACGGTTTGTGTCCTGTTTATAAAAGGCGCTTGCACATGAGGACTTATTTGATCCCCCAGAAACCCCTGTGGAGTGGATGATTCTGGGGTTCACGGGGGTGAAAGGATCTGCCAAGTGGTCATAGCTTGGCAGCGTGGCCTAGAATGTAGGTGTGCCTGACCCCGAAGGCCACAGGCTTCTGTGGCGCCATGGGCTCCCGGAGCTCCAGCCCAAAGCAGGGGGCATAGAGGAGATGAAACCAGAGTGTGTGTGTCTGTATGTTTGTGTATGTGTGTGTAGGTGAGTGTGTATGCATGTGTGTGCACACATATAAACATATCAGTCAATGTTGTGTGTTTGCTGCACAGTAACTGACCCCCCCAATTCCCCACCCGTAAATAACCCAGCAACCTAACAAGTGAATGAAATTTTCATCTACATTCTTATCATTTTATATCATCATCGTTTTGTACTCTATCTTAAAATGAAATCGTATGTGAATTTTTGGTCATCTTTTCCACCAAACTCTGCCCTACCTCCTTTTCTTTCTCCAATCTTGGAAGACACTTCAGAGCCTCTGGAATCCCGCGATTTCTCAATAGACAACAATCAAATCCGTGTCTTTTTCGAACTAAGTTCTGACAGGTCCCCCTGAGCTCCTGGGGAGGCTCCCTTGCAGCAATGAGCAGGTGTTGGGGTCCATCCCACCCGCCAGGGTGTTGGGGGAGACGAGGTCAAGGGTGGCGATTCCGTCCTTCTCCCGCTGAGGGCGCCATGCACCAGAGGCTCAGAGAGCTGGTCAGGCCGTCGTTCTGGGCCTTCCTCCCTTTAGCAGTCCCCACCCGATGCCATCTTGGCCCTGGACTCATGCTCCCCTGGCTGAGGGGCATCTGACCCATGAGCCAGTCATCTGGGCGTTCACCCCAGGTTGGGGAGGTTAAAACAAACACAAGCTTAGATTGTCAGAGGGGAGAAAGGGTATGTGCCCTCCTCAGTAATGGCCCAGGGCCCGAAATGTATATTTTGAGAGGTTTTTTTAGTTTTCTTTTTTTGATCACTGATATTTATTGCTTTTACTTTTCTAATTACAAAGTAATACGTTTATCAAGAAATTTTTAAATATAGATGAATAAAATAATTAAAAAAAACTACGTCCATAGTGCCCCAGCTTCGGATTGCTGTTACAAATTTTAAAGTATTTCCCTCTAGTCTCCTTTTTGATACAGTTTCATACATTTTTTCTTACTTTAAGCAAAATTAGGATCATATCGCAGGTACATTTTTTCACTTGCGCACATAATTTCACATCTCAGGGATATCTCCATTTGTTAAAAAAGGTTCTCTGTCTTAATTTTTGTGTGTGTGTGTGAGGAAGATCAGCCCTGTGCTAACATCTGCCAATCCTCCTCTTTTTTTTTTTTTTTCCCCTGCGGAAGACTGGCCCTGGGCTAACATCCGTGCCCATCTTCCTCCACTTTATATGGGAAACCACCGCAGCATGGCTTGCCAAGAGGTGTGTCTGTGCGCGCCCGGGATCCGAACTGGTGATCCCTGGGGCGCCGCAGCAGAGCGCGCGCACTTAACTGCTTGCGCCACCGGGCCGGCCCCTGTGCCTTAATTTTTAATGAGAGCACAAAACACCATTGTACGGATATCCCATAATTTCTTTCCCTGATGCCCTGTTGCTGGACATTTAGGTCGTTTCTGGGTTGTCACTCTTCCATGTGGTCCTTCTCCGTGTGGAAGGGATCAGTTCTTGGATTGATTTCACGTGGGCCCGCCAATTTCAAGGGTTATCTGATAGAAGGCGGATGTCCCAGTCGCCAGATGGGCTACCGGCCGAGTCCTGCTTAGACAGAAGTGTGAGTTACTACCTGCGCATCAGGGTGCAGCCATTTCTCCATCCAGCCTGCTCCCAAGACTCCTGCTGAGACAGTGCGACTCTGGGGCCTTAAGTCGGCTGGAGAGAAGGGGCGCCATTTTTCCTTCCATCTCTCCCTCTCCTCACTCCCTCTCTGTCTCCCTTCCTTTCTCGACTTGAAATGAGAACAGATCTAACCCTGGCCATAATGAAAACACGTTGTAAATGTCATGGCAGGAGCTGAACTAGCCCAGGCTTCCAGGCGACCAGCCCGGGGAGGACCAAGTACTGTCATCCCTCCTCCTTGTGCCCTGACAGGTTGGGTGCATGTTTACAAAGGGCGGTCCTGTCCTTCGTTCCATTTGATTCTCGCAACCGTCCTTAGACATAGGAAGAGAACTGGGAAACTGAGGTTAAATGATGGGAGAGATTGCCCATGGTCGCCCAGGGGAGCCGAATTTGGGCCCAGGTAGTCTCATTCCCAAGCCTGTATTCTTGTTTCTGTCCGCTGTGTTGAACACAGGCGTCCCTGGCTGTCTGCAGCCCCAACCTGCAACTCTTGTCACTTGCTTACCATTGTCACATAAACCCCGGAGGGCAATTTGAGCACAGCCCATCCGTTAAATGTCACTTAGCTCTTTGTAGAATAGTGGCAAGAGTTGGTGGAGGTGGGCCAGAGCACTGCCCCTGCCGAAGACTTCTCAGGAGAATAGACACAGGGCATTGCATTTGAGGGTTGGAGGTAATTAGACTGTGGATATGACCTTTACTTGAGCATTCACCTCCTGCTTTAGATTAGATTAAAATTTTGAGAGTAATTGGTGGAACTGGGTGTATTCTCAGCATTCCAAACTCATTTCACTTAAAGTACCCAGTTAATTGATTAATTAGTTTGTCCAACTGTCTGTCTATCCATCCATCCATTTATCTATGCTTCCTTATTTCCATTTTTTTTCTTTCCTTCCATCCGTCCATCCTTCCTTCTTTCTGTGCAACCATCCTTTCTTTTCAACCCATCTATCCATCCTCCTTCCTTCTTTCCATCCATTCATTCATCCATCCATCTATCGATCTGTCTATCCATCCATCTTTTTCCTTTTTATCTATCTATCTATGCATTTTCCTTCCTTCTATCCTTTCTTTTCTTCCTTCTTTCCATCCATCTATCTATCTTCTTTCCTTTTTATCTATTTATCCAACGTCCTTTCTTCCATCCGTCGATCCAGCCTGCTATTGAGGCTGAGAGTGAACTGCCTTGAGAGCCTAGGGTTTGGAAAGCCTTGGGTTAATCTGCGGGACCCACCACTAATTAACTGTAGGACCTTGGATGGATTATTTACCTCTCCAAGTCTGTTCAGCTATGACTGTATATGAAAATGGTACTAACCTCATAAAGTTGTTGGAAGAAAAGGAGGTTATGCTGCAAAGCCCTTGGCACAATGAGTGGCACATGATGTTGATGCTGTTACATTCTAGATGCTGAGTTGGGCACATCACTCTATCTCGCGTAGTCTTCTTCACAGACACCCTCAGATGTGGGTGTGGCTCTCTGCCCGTATTTTACAGGTGAAGAGATGGGCTCAGACAGGTCACGTAACTGGACCAAGCTCCCCCAGCTATGAAGTGAACTTGAACTTTTTCTCCCTAGCCAAAGCTAATTTTGATCCCCACAACTATCCCTTAGTGTTCTCTTTACTTTTGTGTGTTGTCCTGTCAACATATGGTGGCCTTCTGTCTTGGGCCGCACTCTTTAATGAAGGTGACCACAGGCACAGCTCCATGTGGCCATACATGATCTGGACCTCCGGTGACTGACTGCGCTCTCCCTTCTTTTCTCCTGCAGCCAGCCAAGCTTGCCGAGGCCTTCAAGTACTTCGTGCAGGGCATGGGATACAGTAAGTATGGCATTTCCCAGCAGGTGATGGGTTGAGGGGCAGGTGTGGGAACTGCTAATATGATGCCCTGAACCAGGTTTGGATGAATGTTCTGTATCACCTTGTCCAGCTTCAGCCTTTTGCAAACTGGGCAGGTCAGGGGAAGAAATATTAAGGTGTGTAGACAGTGGGCAGCAGTGCAGAGGTTCTAGTCTCTCCTTCATACCGTAGTGGCTCCTTCTCCCTCCACTGTTGAACAGGAGTTGTTTCACACCAGGGAATGTTTTTAGGTTTAGGTGAGGACTATCCCTTTAAGCACCAGGAAGGCAAGAAACGATGAAACCGTGAAAATATTTTTAATTTTGAATACATGCTTTCTTAAGATATTTCCAATTGTAGTGATGATGATGGTGTTGGTGGTGGTGGTGATGAAGATGGTGATGATGCTGAAGATAGTGATGATGATGATGGTGGTGGTGGTAGTGATGAAGGTGGTGGTGGCGGTGGTGATGATGATGGTAATGATGCTGAAGATAGTGATGGTGGTGGTGGTAGTGGTGGTAATGGTGATGATCATGATGATGGTGGTGGTGAGGTGATGATGATGGTGATGATCATGATGATGGTGGTGGTGATGGTGATAATGCTGAAGATAGTGATAGTGACGATGGTGGTGGTGATGGTGGTGGTGATGGTGATGGTGGTGGTGATGGTGATAATGGTAGTGATGATGGTGATGATGGTGGTGGTGATGGTGATGATGATAGTGGTGATGGTGATGATGGTGGTGGCGATGATGGTGATGATGGTGGTGATGGTGATGATGGTAGTGATGATGGTGATGATGGTGGTGGTGATGGTGATGATGATAGTGGTGATGGTGACGATGGTGGTGGTGATGATGGTGATGATGGTGGTGATGGTGATGATGGTGGTGGTGGTGATGATGGTGGTGATGATGGTGATGGTGATGGTGGTGATGGTGGTGGTGATGGTGATAATGGTAGTGATGATGATGATGGTGGTGGTGATGGTGATGATGATAGTGGTGATGATGATGATGGTGGTGGTGATGGTGATGATCATGATGATGGTGGTGGTGATGCTGATAATGCTGAAGATAGTGATGGTGACGATGGTGGTGGTGATGGTGATGATGATAGTGGTGATGATGATGATGGTGGTGGTGGGGATGATGGTGGTGATGATGGTGATGATGGTGGTGGTGATGGTG
Organism: Ceratotherium simum simum; assembly: GCF_057802395.1. Classification (NCBI taxonomy): domain Eukaryota; kingdom Metazoa; phylum Chordata; class Mammalia; order Perissodactyla; family Rhinocerotidae; genus Ceratotherium; species Ceratotherium simum. Next base: position 10,110,006 of record NC_141922.1, read on the forward strand.
ATGATGATAGTGGTGATGATGATGATGGTGGTGGTGATGGTGATGATCATGATGGTGGTGGTGGTTGTGATGGTGGTGGTGGTAATGGTAATGATGAAAGATTAATAAATCATTTTTTTTTCTCATTTAACCATCACAATAATCCTATGAGATAATTCTGATCTCATTTTACAAATGATGAAATGGAGGCTTTGAGAGATTAAGCAAGGAGCAGAGTGGGGATCTGTGAAAGTTCTTTAAAAACTGTGAAGCTCTGAGTAAGCGGGTGACAAAGTCACTTATATTCAAGACAGAGCATATCTTTGCTAAATCATTAAATTTGGGAATTGAAGGGTAAATAGAAGCATCATTCAAGAACTTGCAGCTTCTCGCACTGTGGTTAGAGTATACCCGTTAGGCATGTACAGCCCCTTTTCAGGAATGGCAGTCTCATGACCAGGACAGGCGATGCCGAGTTTAAGCCCTCTGTTGGGTAGCAGCCACGGTCGGTGCACGTTGGTGTGTTGGCCGTGGTTCTTTTGGCTCTTCTTCTCTCCTGCTTGGAATTGTAATTTATGTACCCATCTTAACTAGGAAGTCTGAATGTCTAATCTCTTTCATTTTTTTCTCTGAGACTTATACTGTTTGCTCATTTAAAATAGTAATGTTATGTTTGGTGAACTGACCACAGTCTTGAGATTGGCCTCAGCCGCATTTAGTTTCTAGCAAGGCCGAGAGCGGGTGAGCCTGACTTATATGCTTCGGGCAGGATCCCCCTCCCAAGGTGCCCTCAAACATCTGCCTGTGGGTCTCCTGCCTTCGGGCCTGCTTCCCCTCTGGGAGATGTGCCCAAGGAGCTGGAGAACGCCGCTAGGCAGCCTTGATTTACCTTGCAGGGCGTGAGTCGGGGCTTGTTTGTCTTGGATCTGCCCTGGGTTTGGGTTTCTGCTTGGAAAGTGTTTTCTGGGGAGAAAGGAAGCAAAAGGCAAGCCTTGTTCCCCCCCCCAACACACATCGGCTTCTATTCCCAGAAAGCCGGAGCATCCTGCAGGTTACAGGGGAAGACCGCAGGAAGAGCTCTAGTCCAGAGGCACCAACCAAAGAGAAGGAGGGTGATCATTTACGGAGTGCCTCCTCCAGATGATGGGCCAGGCGTGACGAGCCCTTTGCATCCATGACAACATTCTGTAGTCACCAGAGCCCTGCGAGGTCCTTAAAACTCCCAGATTTAGGGTCGAGAAACAGGGGCTCAGAGAAAATACAGTCATGCACCGCATAATAATATTTCAGTCAATGACAGACCACACATATGACGGTGGTCCCATAAGGTTAGTACCATACAGCCTAGGTGTGTAGTAGGCTGTACCATCTAGGTTTGTGTAAGTACACTCTACGATGTTCACACAATGACGAGATCGCCTAATGACGCATTTCTCAGAACGTATCCCCGTCGTTAAGCGACGCATGGCTGTATGTGAGCGACAGATGTGGGATTGATCTGGATTCTTTCCGCATTCAAAAACTAGCTCTTTGAGAGGAACACTCATTCCAGCAAGGATTAATTCTGTTTGTGGGTGTCTGCCACAGAAAGCCAATGCATATGCCCGCTGAGCGAATGACGTGACCCCCACGTGCGTGTGTGTACCAGCTGCCTCAGTCTGCGGCGCCCATTGCGCCATGCGGCCTTGATGCTTCAGTCTGGTGGTGTGTTAGTTTCTTCTTAACAAATCTCCACAAACTGGGTGGCTTAAAACAACAGAAGTTTATCCTCTCACGGTACTACAGTTCTCGAGGCTAGAAATCTAGCATCAAGGTGTGAGCAGGGTCGTGCTCCCTCCAAGCGTTCTGGAAAGGATCCTTCCTTGCCTCCTCCAGCTTCTGGTAGTCGCTGGCAGTCCTTGGTGCTCCTTGGCTCATAGCCGCATCCCTCTGATCCCTGCCTCTGTCTTCACATGGCCTCCCCCGCTGTGTGTCTGTGTCTCTGTCTCCTCATCTTACAAGGACACCAGCCACCATTGCATTGGAGCTCACCCCAATCCAATATGACCTCATCTTAACTAAATATACCTGCCAAGACCCTATGTGCAAATAAGGCTACGTTCTGAGGTTCTGTTGGACATGAATTTGAGGGGGACACTATTCTACCCAGTGCTGGTGGGGGGATTGTTTTGTTTTCATTCACTTTATCAGCCACCTGCCATGTGGCCAGGCTGGGCAGGAGGAGGCGCCATCGTCAGCATGCAGGTGCCTCTAGGATTCTCCTGTCCCCTAACCAGGCTCTCTCCTCTCTCCCCAGTGCCCTCCGCCAGCATGACCCGCCTGATGCGCTCACGCACGGCCTCAGGCTCCAGCGTCACGTCCCTGGAGGGCGCCCGCAGCCGCTCCCACACCAGCGAGGGCACCCGCAGCCGCTCCCACACCAGCGAGGGCACCCGCCTGGACATCACCCCCAACTCCGGTGCCACCGGGAATAGCGCCGGGCCCAAGTCCATGGAGGTGTCCTGCTAGACGGCCTGCACGGATGGCCGCCCCCTGGACTCTGGGATTGGGATCGCTGTAGCTGCCCCCTCCTCCAGCCCCTTCCCGCCCCCTGCCTGCCACACCGCACGTAACTCGGTATTAATCCAAGGCTTATTTTGTAAGAGTGAGCTCTGGTGATGAGGAAGTTAGGTTGGGTTTGTCGAGGGCGCCCTTTCTGACGAGGGCGGGGCAGGGTGGACCAAAGGAAAAGCCTCTCGGTGTCCTGTTTTCATTAACGAGTGGCCTGGTGACCACTCTCTTACCCTCCCCCAGAGACGCCAAACTGCCAAAAACAAGAAACATAACTGTAAATACTTCATAAATCCAGCCTAGGCTGACCTGAGCATCCTGGGTCTAAGGGGCATTTTGTTGGAAGCCCAGCCCACCTACTTCCTGTTTCCTCTCCAGCTAAAGAAAAACTGACCCAGTTTCTGGAAACAAAACCTTTTTCTGACATGGGGAGGGGGAGAGCAGTGAATCCTGGGTAAATCTTTTAACTGGGCAAAACAGGAAGCGGGGGGAAAAGATGGAATTAATCTGGAGGCCAGAAGCGTTTGACAAAGCAAAGCCACAGTTAACTTGATGAAATAGTTGTTTCAAGTTCACGCATATATACATCTTTTAACGCCGGGGCATACAGGCCTGTTTTTCTGTCATCCTCTCAATGAACAATGAAAGCCAACATCTCCTGGCTTTGCAAAGAAATGGTCTCAGCAAACATTTGGTATCATGGATTGAAGGCTTCGGCTCTGCTGTGTGCCTCCTCCTCCACAGCCCCTACTTCCCACCCCAAATACGTGAGCGAGTGGTTATTTCATTCATGGGGAAGATCATTTAGATTTGTGGTTGCTTTCTTGGAAGTGGAGGGAAACATTCCGAATAACCATACCTGGCTGTGATGGGTCTCCATGCGGCAGGGGGCAGGGGTCTTGGGGTGGGGGTGGTCTTTAGGTGACTAGATGTAAGGGATTCCTGTGGTCGTGATGGAATCTGGTGCAGTTCTGATTTCAGTCGATCCCATCCCGGTTCCCTGGAATCTCGTGTGATTGAGTTAAATCCAGCTTCCAATCTTTGACAACTGGGGTTGAATCTGAACTTGACGGCCGAATGTTTCTGACCTGGTAACATTCCTGGATCTTCAGCTGGAACTGTTTGCTCTTGTAGAGGGTGGGGATCCATGTGCGGTATGGTAGCTGAGAAGACGCAAGGATTCTGGAATGTGTATTCCATGGAGTTTCCTGCCCTCTCCCGCCGTGCCCTCTTCCCTGCCCCTCTAACCTCCTTTCGGTGAATGGGGCGGCACCACTGACATTCCTGGGCGACCTCAGCGTAGCTGTCAAGTTCTTGTACTACTGCCTTTTGATTTTCATTTTGGCTAACCATGGATCTTATAGCAAGTTTGATCAGAGTGAATGGAACATTGTGAATCAGCCGCTGGGGCCTGGTGACTTAAGGACCCTAGAGTTGGTAGAAGGAAGTAGTCAAGCCTTCTAGGTAGCTTGAGGGGCAATGACTCGGTTTACCTGCCACCTACCACCTGGGCGGCTTCCCTTGACCTGCACAGAAAGGTCAGGGGTCAGGGCAGGAGTGGCTGAATCGAGACAAGAAACTGTTGTGTACAAGTCTTTCCAGAGGAGTTTCTTAATGAGATATTTGTATTTATTTCCAGACCAATAAATTTGTAACTTTGCAGTGGCTTGTGTCTTTTTCCTCTACCGAGAGATCGTGCATGCATCATTGCGATATAGGGATGATCTGTCCTTACCTGGGGCCTCCTGCCACATGCCACTCACCGTTGGAATTCTTTGCTTTAGAGCAGCACTGCCAATAAAAATATAATGCCAGCCACAGATGTAACTTTAAATTTCCTAGTAGCCACATTAGAAAAGATAGAAGGAAACAAGCGAAATTAATTTTAATAATACATTTCATTTAACCCCACATATCTAAAATATTACCATTCCAACATAGAATCAATGTAACAATTATTAAGATATTTCACATTCTTTTCTTTATACTAAGAAGACTGGTGTGTATTTCACATCACAGCACATCTTAATTCAGAACAGCCCCATTTCAAGGGCTCAATAGCTTAGACAGCACAGTGACAAGGGGATAAAGCTTTTCAACCTACAAGTGGAGGGAAACATCTTTTTTTACATTTTATTTTTATTGCAGAGCAGCATAGAAAGACCATTCCTTTTCTCATATCCAATGACAACTACTGTAATGCTTGTTTCTACTGTACTTAAAATTATAAACACAACAGGTTTTAGTATAACCTCCCATTTTTAAACTAATTTAAGATTAGTTTAAAATTTACAGAACAGTTGCAAAGAGGGTGCAGAGAGTTCCCGTGTACCCCACACCCAGTGTCCGCTATTATTAACATCTTACGTTACTATGCACCTTGGTCACAACTAAGAGATCAACACTGATACATTATTATTAACAAAGCTCCATACTATATTGGGACTTCACTGGTTTTGCCCTGTTCTTTTTCTGTCCCTGGATCCCCCCAAGATACCACATTACATTGGTCGTCATGGCTCCTTAGCTTCCTCTGGTCTGTAACAGTTGCTCAGACTCCTTGCTTTTGATGACCTTGACAGTCTTGAGAAGCAAAGGTCAGGCATTTTGTAGAATGTCTCTCAGTTGAGGTCTGTATGATGTTTTTCTCGTGGTTCCATTGGGGGTTATGGGTTTTTGGAATGCAGACCACAGAGGGGAAGTGCCATTCTGGTCCCATCATGCTATCAGCATGACGGGTCAACCTGATTCGTCTCTGATGAGGTTAACCTCAATCTCCTGGCTGAGGGAGTGTCTGCGGGGTCTCTCCACTGCCCAGTTACTTCTGCTTTTCCCTTCTTCTTCTTTGGAAGCAAGTCACTAGATGCAGCCCCCACTCCAGGCCCTCGTTCCCCCTTTTTAACAGCTATCATGCTGTTGTTTATATTGGCTTTTCTTCACTTACCTTGAGGAGTTTCTTAGCGTGTGTTATTAGCTGTAACACTTTTGAAGTCTGCATCATCGTGCAGCGAGTGGATGTGGTTTAGTTCACAGGCCCTGCTGTTTAGGAAATAGATTTGGAATAGCAAGGGGGAGCTGACTCAGCCCAGAAGGGTGAGAAGGCCTTCCTAGTGGAGGGGCCAGCGTGGCACCAGCATGGAAGGTGGAAAGTGTGTGCCTTTGTGAGGAACCTGTGGTATAGACCCAGGCAGGTGAAGGTGTATGCTATGCATGGAAGGAAGTGAGGTGGGAAGAGATTTCAATGCACAAAATAAAATACATAAGATTACAAAGGAAGCCACGTATAGTGAAGTATAATTATCCAGATGGTACAACTGTGTGACATAGTGACATGTACTTCTTTATTAACAAGTTAAATAGCAACGTGGAGGCAGGTCTCAACATAATTTCAAAGTAGTGATGAGCATAATATCTTGGCTACCTGCCACAATTGTGATAAGAAAGACGTGATTTCAACTGGTGATATTAGGGTCTGTTGCCAACATTTAGATAGAAGGAAATGCTAAATTACAATTAAACGTTAGTAAAAGCAAAGATGCATTATTTGGGCCGGCCCCGTGGGTTAGCGGTTGGGTGCATGCGCTCCACTGCTGGCAGCCTGGGTTCGGATCCCGGGTGCACACCGACGCCCTGCTTCTCTGGCCATGCTGAGGCCGCGTCCCGCATACAGCAACTAGAAGGATGTGCAGCTATGACATACAACTATCTACTGGGGCTTTGGGGGAAAAAAATAAATAAATAAAATCTTTAAAAAACAAAAAAAGATGCATTATTTTCCCTATCCAAGTACATGGCCCCTGAATTTTATCCACGAATCCCTGGTCCGAGGACCCAACGTTAAGAAACCCTGTTTTAGAAGCAGGAGGAGGAGCCCATAGGCTCATATTTATTCAACATTCACAGTAAGTGCCTTTTCTGTGTCAGGTCTCGTGTGATAGTCGAGAGTTTGGAACCAAGAAATGGGAGAGCCAGCAAGTAATCACCGTAACAGTGGGTGCATGCATCAGCTTTGGGGTGGTGGGCGGCACAGAGACCCCTGGACTGGCCAGTCAGCTCCCTGGAGCTCAGGTTTCCATGGAGGGAAAGTTACAGGTGTTTGCATGTATCGGATGCTATTTAGAGATGGTATGCCTGGAGGCTGTTTTCCCACCTAGGGATCTATTTCTGTTCTCCTAGCTGCTTGTTTTGGTTTCGATTCCCAGAACCTTGGGTTTCAACAGCAGCGGGGACCAAGTGTGCCCCGAGATCAGCCATGTGCAGGATCTGTAGGGACAGCCGAGACCTCCATCTGCCACCTTCCCCATTGCCCCTTCTCAGACACAATCTCACTATTAGGCATAGGATTGGTCCGTAGAGGTAGCCTAAATCCATCTGGTTACATATTTGCCTTGGGCTTCTCAGGCTGCATAGAAACTCTTCAATTGTGTCCCACGTGGAATCTAAGGGCCGACAGCGAAGCCTGGCCTTGTGGGTTGGAGATGGGATTAGGGAGAGGGCTAGCGAGCAGATCAGCCTTTTTTTTTTTTTTTTTTTGGTGAGGAAGATTAGCCCTGAGCTAACACCTGTCGCCAATCCTCCTCTTTTGGCCAAGGAAGACTGGCCCTGGGCTAACATCCCTGCCCATCTTCCTCCACTTTATATGGGACGCCGCCACAGCATGGCTTGCCAAGCACCGGAGACATGAACCCCGGCCACCAGCAGCAGAGCACGTGCACTTAACCGCTGTGCCACCAGGCTGGCCCATAAGCCTCTTTTCTAATATCAGATTTCCCTGCATCTCCAAAGCATAAAATATCTGTCCTAACCCAAGGGCTACATGACCTTCTGGTTCTACCTAGAACCAATCAGGTCTTTGGGTCTCTTAAGGGGCAGAATCTCATTGGTCCAGCTTGACTCAGGTTCCACTTGCTGTCCAATCAACTGGGACTGGGTTCACTCTACTCCTGCCCCCTCCCCTGCATTCACACCGCAGGGGCTCCGAGTAACTGATGGAGTTGTAGCAGGTGAATTGCCAGGTCCTTGGCATTGTGAAATGCATTGATGGCCACACTCACTGTTAGAAAAGAGGCCCTTCCTCCTCTCTGCTCTGAGAAGTGTTTTCTGATTGCCTCACCCTACCCAGGAAGCACTGACCACGTGACAATGGCACCCTGCAGAGATGGCCTCATGGTACCTGCAGCATTTGTAACGCACGCATCACCTTAGGCATTCTTTTCCCTCAACACTAGCATTTCTTTTGTAACTCCAGGGACAGCAGAAGTGCCCAACACATAACAGGAGGTTTTTGTTGAATAAATAGATGAATGAGTCCTCTAATGATAGTAATGTTTAGCATGTATTGTAGTTTCTTTGCCTGCTTTATTCTTTATCTGTGAAGATGAGTTATCCTTGCTTCACAGATAACAAAGCCAAAGTTTAGAGAGATTAAATGGCTCGTCCAGCCATTTCCAAAAGGGATTACATCCCTCACTGCCTCTCAAAGCAGTTCACTGAGGACATGACTAACGCAGCCACCTGATGCCTTGGGATTGTAGAACACCAGTTAGTTCCCGGGACTAACACTGTGGATGACCTTAAAGCTTTCGTTGCCTGCAGGGGTGTTTGTCCTTCCATTAGATAGTCCCACCCGGACTCCACTGGCCTGCTTTTACCATATCTTCTATCCGGTTCTTAATTCTTCTGTCTCCTCCTTTGCTGGCAGGCTGACATTTTCTCATTGTTATCAATAAGCCTGCTTCTAGAGGCTTCCTCCTCCTTTTCATGGGATGGACTATCCACTCTTAGTAGTGTGTGAAAAACAAGAGCAGTCAAGTTTAGTGTAGAGATCAGGAAGCATTCTGTACAGAATATGATAGAGTCATGCATTGTGTAACAACGGGGGTATGTTCTGTATCTGAAATGCATCGTTAGGCGATTTCGTTGCTGTGTGGACATCACAGAGTGTACTTACACAAGGCTAGATGGTATACCCTACTGCACACCTAGGCTATATGGTACTTTTATAGGACCACTATCATATATGCAGTCTTTCGTTGACCAAAATGTTATGTGGCGCGTGACTGTATACGAAACCCTATGTAGGCTTGTTGCCAGCTCCTTCAACTCCTTAGAAGTCATTTTTGCTCAGTTCTATATCTGGAAAAAAACCCAAGTTCAGCTGCAACTTGGACATCTGAATACATAGGATGCTGTTGCCTTTTCATTTCATTAGTTGGGGTAAAAGAGAACACAGGCATCTCTGCTATATGCTTTTTTACCTTCATAATAAGATGTTCTTATCCCATTTTCCCAAAACTTCAGCCACCTGATAGCATCAGAAATTCCTCCTGAAGTCTACACATTCATCTTAATCTGAGGTATCCCTAGGTCTCCATCATCTAATTTCCAATTTTGAAAAAAATATGCTTCAGGATAGAAGTGTTCTTGGAAACAATTCACGTGGCAGTTATGTTTTTATTGGAATCGATTCCCCCCTTGACTTTATTATAACAGCATCATGTGTTTTGGGGGGTGGTAGGTGAGGGAAATTTGGCCGGAAGCTATCAAATGTGTCATTCCCTTCATTTATGCAGCCATCTGCACGTCTGTCCACACAGCTGGGCATGTGCCATGCACTGCATTGGCTCTGGGAGACACAGAAAAGTGTGACATCCTTGCTGCCTTAAAGAAGCTGGGTGTTTAATCAAATTACAGCATAAAATGAAAACATAAAAATAAAAAAGTTAAGGGATCAAGCAGCCTATGATTAAAGGAAAAAAGCATTCCACTGAATACTGGTGATTCTTTTTCTGTATATTAGCTATTTTGAAATAAAGGCTAAATAAGTGGAATATACACACACAGACACTGACTCCAATTCTTTCTATGGCCCTGCTGATTATCCCCGGTTCATGGGGAAACTGAGACGCAGCTAACAATAGATATGTTTAAGTGCTTACCAAGTGCCAAGCTATTCTAAAACTTTGCATGCAATATGCATTTTAATTATCACATCGCCACCACTACAAGGCAGTGTCACTCTCATTTTCTGTGTTGCACAGCTGAGGAAACTGAGGTTCAGATGTGCTAAGTGAGGAATTCCAGTAAAGAAGAAAGTACATAAAGATCTACTTGACTCGCAAGGTCAGAACTGTTTCCACTGCATCGTGCAACCTCCCTTACACTTCATTGTGCTTCCCTTGCTTCCTAAGGCAGCTGGCAAAAGATACTCTACCCATCCATCTCTCCATCCATCCCCCCCCTGCTTACCCAATCTCTGACACATGCTAGGCACTGCACTAGGCTCAGAGGGTACAGTCGTAGTTCTCAACCTCAAGGTTGCCGCAGTCTAGTTGGGGATATACAAATGCAGTGAATAAATGAGTGAGTGAGTGAATGAATAAGTCAATGCTAAAATTTTCATATTATATGAGGTGTCTTCTAGCCTGGACACATTTGTAGCCCTGGTCTTTTCTGAAGGGCAGAATTCATATTTTTAAGTGCAACTCCAAACTTTGAGTTGTTTTATTTTTTTTGGTGAGGAAGATTAGCCCTCAGCTAGCCTCCGTTGCCAATCCTCCTCTTTTTCCTGAGGAAGGTTGGCCCTGAGCTAACATCTGTGCCTATCTTCCTCTATTTTGTATGTGGGACACCGCCACAGCATGGCTTGACAAGAGGTGCGTAGGTCCACACCCAGGATCTGAACCTGCAAACCCCGGGCCACCAAAGCGGAGCATGCGAACTTAACCGCTACGCCACCAGGCTGGCCCCCAAACTTTTAGTTATTTTTATTACCATATATAAAATATCTAACACCTAATTTCCACCATCTGCACATTTATTGAATGTCCTCACAATAACTGAATACACAAGAAAACCCACCAAATCCAGTAAATCACTTTGCTGAGGATTTATTGCTTTAAGAAGAAAAGCTATAAAAGGGAATTTGAGCAATGAAAACCCTCCAAATTGAGCAAACACGTTCCACGCTACACAAATTATGAGAAAAATGAGGAATGTTATAAAACATGACAGATTGCCCAAGTGCAATTTTTCCTCTATTGGGAAATTCCAAGACATTTCTTCATATGTGTTTTTTAGTAACTTACAAAAATGGCAGGACAAATACTTAAATATTAAGTCACAGTTTGAAAATAGATATATACATACAGATATACACACACACACATATGTATATGTGAGGAGACACAGCTGACCATTCTGATCATCCATGATTCCCAGCTGTGCAGGATTATCATGGCAGCTACTCTGGATCAAGACAAGTCCTTGAAAAAGCAGTGACCTAATTTAATGCGATAGTCACGGGCTACATTACTTCCCCACAATCTCTGTGTAGACACAGTACAATGTTAATGAGATTACAGGCAATCATATCCTTTGAAGCTACTTTCTTTGATCATTCTCCAAATCACTTTCAAAGTTAAAAATTGCATCTCTTGTCAGTAAAGCATCTCTTGTACCTTTTGATGTGGGGGGCAGGCTAACTGGGTTTAATGTCAGGAGAGCTGGCTCAGGTGTCAGACTAACCTTGGTTTGAGATCCTGGTCTGCAGTTCACTGGCTGGTAAAACATTGAGAAAATAACTTAACCTCTATAAGCCTCAAATGACTCATCTCTAAAATGGGGGAGTGATAATGATCCTATACGTCAAAGGTTTGCTATGAGGATTAAATAAGATATGGCATAAAGCACGCAGCACAAGGCCTGGCGAGTGTCCATCAAATGCTTATGAGAAGGCTTAGCAAGAATTAGTGGTTTGGAGAATCCAGGTCTCTTCCCTCTCCCACACCTAAGCACGCCAGAGAAATTCACTCTAAGCACTAATGTGAATTTCTTCAACAAAGGTTAACTCATCTTTAGTGCACCTTTCTCTCATCCCAGAAAGCGGAGTGACAAGGGAGGGAGAGGCGATCTATCTGGTCTGTTTGATCCCCCTGCCAACGTGACACTCCAGGAGGGGTTATTCAGGATCTGCCTAGAGGCTTCCCCAGGAGCAAGGCAGAGTGGAATAAGCTGGGGTTTGGGCTCCAACTTGTTTGGCTGATTTCTCAGCCTCTGAGTCTCAGACATTCCATTTTATAAAATGAGGAAGAGATGCTTCCTCAAAATTGCTGTGATAATTAGTAAGATAATTTAAAACTTAGCATAGGACTTGGCACCAAGTAAGCACTCAATAAAGGGAGTTTTTTTCATTGTGATTATTATTCTTAACTTTCATTAAAGCAGGTCACACCATTGCAGTGTGGAGTGCTGGGGAGAGCCTCCTTATATTGGGCCCAAATCGCCTTCCCCGACTTCAAAACATGGAGCTGAGACTATCCCTCTGGGGCCTGCATAAGACAGGTCCATTTCTCAAAACACATACTCACGGGGGCATTCTGGCCACCTCATTCCACCCATTCCCAGGATAATCTCCAATTCCTCCAGTCAGGCCTCCTACGATCTTGGAAGCTACGCTCGGTTTCCCAAATTGGGATGCAAATTCAGTTAGAACCTAGCTCATGAGTTTCTGCTGAATTTCAAATGGGCTTAGCTGTCATCTGGTCATTGTAATGTGGAGATGGCAGGTGATGTCACTCTAAGAAAATCCAACATGATCCACACAGACTTATAGAAGAGATTATTCATGGGGTAAATTCTTTTCACACAAAAATTCTTTTTTTCCCCAATAAAAAATATACATTTCTTTAAATGTTAAACGTCTCTTTTCCCATGGCACTTAAAATTTGGCTGATAAAAACTGGATTGTCACATACCTTTGGAAGAAGAGAGCTTCTGAATAAAAGTAGGAACACATACACAATTTCCTGTATTCATCAAATACATGTGGAGCACCACTGTATGCCTTGCACTGGCCTAGGCATTCGAGAGGTCACAGTAAGGGGGACACATTCCCAATCCTCTTCTTCTTTTTAGGAATCCCTCTGCACACCACACAGGATTCCCTCATGAATTACTGCATCACTCAACATGCAGCATTGGGTAAACAAAATCATCTTTTAAATGCATGATAAGAGCTGGTTCTGATTTGAAGGAGGGGATGATCTATAGGGTATTCATGGATTTTTATCTATCCCATATTCTTTGGGATGCCCAGGCACCTAAATTATCTGAAAGTCAAACACTCTTTTCTCTTGGGAAAGGAGCTAGAGAGACAGTAATAAGAGTGAAGAAAGAGAAGAAAAAGTCACTTATTCCAGCACGTTTTTCTGCTCTGACACGTTTGGAAGCTCTAACAGTAAGGAAAAAATAATGGGTTATAAGTCAGTCCAACTTGGATTTGAATCCCGCCTCCCCACTTACCAGCTGGGTGACTTTTGGTCATTTCTTGACCTCTCTGAGCTTCCACTTCACGTTTGTAAGAATAGAAATAATAATTGGCACCTTTCAACAGGATCGTGAAGTTTCCATGAGCTAGCGTATGTAAAGCACTGAGAAGACTGTCAGGCACATAGAAGGTACTAAATAAAAGAATTATAACAGTAAATATTTATATTTTACTAATAAAATAAATAATAGCCTCATTTCCGTTAGTAACAACCTTCTCTTCCTTATAGCTTCAACCCCTTTTGGCTTTTAATCCCTGTTAAATATAGTTCTGTTTCTAGACAACTGGTAAACTTCTGTCTTCACACCAGAACTGGTTTGTTTGGGTCAGCAGACCCAAAATCTGCGAAATGGGTCACTGTGGCAGAAATAGATGTGTCCTGGGCTCATTGACCCATGTCACCTCAGGCTGATGCAGAGTGGACCCACTTCTTGGTTTGACCCACACCCAGCCTGGACCTATCTGGATCATTTCAGGCAGGTCTGGCCTGGACTTCTGCTGGGTCTCTCAAGGCTCCATGAGAGCAGAGGAATGTCCCAGGACACCACTTTCAGGGGGCAGAGAGGCCATCCCAGGGGCTCCATCAACTCCCAAGAACCCCCAAGCAGGGAGAGGATCTGGATGCAAGGAAGAGCCTGGCCAATCGCCGAATGCCCTGTCTGTCAGCAGCAGATTCGCTGCTGGGGTCGATTGCTCCTTCCGAAAATTGGCTGGCCTTGTTCTGACCCTGGTTTTCCCAGAAACAAGAATAAAGTTTATCAAATTGCATCTCTGACTGGGATGAACTCAATTTGTACTTTCCACGGTGCAGAGGTGAAGAGAAACTTAACACCAACAATGCCCCGATTAATGGATACAATTTTCCATTAAAAAACAAAACCAAACAACCATTCGCCTACTTGGCAAATGTTTGGTGACCTTGGGATGCACAAATCTTTGGAATCAGAGATGCTTTGATGTACTGCGGTCAGACTGCCTATTAGAGCGCCACCTGGCAGGGCCCCAACAATAGACTGTCCCATTGTCCTAAATCCCATCTATCCTTCTGAATGGACCCAAAGCGTCTTGTGGTTTGGCATCTAGAGAGGGAACTAGTGATACTGAAAGTCTAGCTGATTCGGGGCCTTGGGACTCAGGCAAGATGCAGCAGGACTTCCAGTGAATTGGACAGGCTAGATCAGGCTTGGGTATTGTCCAGAACAGCTGGAGACAGGCACTTTCTTTGATGTGTATGCAGAATGCTGCCAAGGAGGGGACCCACAGTCTGGGCCTGAGCTGCGCCATAATGCGTTATTTGGGCGGTCAGAAACAGGAAAGGGGCCAAGGGTCTGGATCAGGGTAATCAGAAATGAGTGGCAAGGGGACAAAAGAAGGCTCAACTGCGGGCCTCAAAGGGCTGGCTGCTTTGCACGTATTGGGCCAGGCCCCAAGCCCCGTGTTTTGTCCCTGCCTAATCAGCAATTTCTGGGAAGTCAGGGTAGGATTCCAAGTCAGCAAAGATATCGTTGGGATTGCTACAGCTCAGGTTGCAGAAGCACGCATGAATCCATAGGACCTGGCGGGAGAAGTCAGGCCCATCGGGACACTGGAAGGAGACGTCGATGGTCTTGGACTTGTAGGGGACGCAGCACCTGTCGTCCATGCAGACCCCACAGTACTTGGGCCGGTAGGAGCGTGTGCTGCTGCAGCCGGCAAGGGTGAAGTTCTCGGGCACCTCTGTCTGGTAGACGGCCAAACACCTCTTCCCTTCCTGCGGGAAAGGAGGTTTCAGTTGGGATGCTCAGAGGATCAATAACCATCTTCTTCCCTCCAAGCCCTCATTTCCTCTCTTTCACTCACTATGCGGAAGCACTCCAACTTACTTTCAGATCTTCAGCATCTTCAAGCTAGGAGGGCTCTCCCCAAATACAGTGAGACCCAGCCATATCACGCAAGAGTAAACTGAGGACCACAGAAGGGAACTGCCTTGCTTGGGTACTACCTCCAGCCTGCAATTTCCTTCTTTCCTGCATTTCTGCCTTGCCAATGCCCAGTCTTGGTCACAGTTTCACCAACACAGGATGCCTTTGTAGCTCCTTCAGTTAGTAAGTGGCAGAGCCATCATGGGACTCCATGACTGGGGGATGCACTTTACCCCAACCTCCTCCTCTGCCTCCCACAGCCTCTTACACACACCCTTATCATGCAACTTATTCAACTGGATTGGCATTATTTAAAGGCAGCTCTGTCTCTCCATTGGGCTGTGGCCCACTTGAGAATGGGGCTCTTTCTGTGTCTCTTAGTCTAATTCTGTGCCTGGCACATAGTGGGCACTTACGAAAACCACTGGACTCACGGTTCTTGAGGTCTACTATGTACCAGCACCATGCCAGAACTGCAGGTGGAGCAGATCCAGGCTATGTGGGGCCTGAAGCTCATACAATCTGAGGAGCCCTCTTAGGGCACGTAATATGGAAACACAATTGGATGGGAATCATGAGCCAACAGCAGGGACTTGAGTCAGCTTTGTGGTAAACCCAACTCTGCTTCGAATGCACTGTGAATTCACCCAGCCTAGGACCTTTGCTCCTATTTTCCTGCTGCTGGTAAATTTTCCATTCATGCTTTCAGTTAAGAGATGTTTGCTGAGTACCTCCCGTGCCCTAAGCACCAAGAACACAAAGGCTAGTATGGCAGGGGAAAATAATCAGAGGGGAGAAGAAGAGAGAAGAGGAGAAGGAGAAGGAGGAGGCAGAAGGATCTAGTTGACTGACACAGAGAGGACTGGAGTAGAGGACAGAGGACAAGGAGCAATGTCTGATGTCTAAGGAGGACTCTGGAAAGCTGGGCTGTCTTGTCTGGGCAGCCCTCTCCTCAGCCTCCCCAAGAAACCACCGGTGCTCCTAAAATGGAACAAGGGCTGAGTTTTTTATTTTTATTTTTATTTTGTGTGACACCAACGCATATGACCAGTCCTAAGGCATAAATGAGGAGGCCTTGAGTTAGGAAAATTAGATCCATTTCTAACTCTGAGGACCGGGTGTCAGTCTACTGTGGCCCATTTCCTCCTTGATCCTTTATCAATTATCTCAGACGCTCAAAGCTGGAATGGACGTCTGAGATCAACTCCAACACTTTACCAATGAGGGGACTGGGGCTCAGAGATGCGAGACTGGCCACATCACGGCCGTCAGCAGCAGACGGGCATTTGACTCCAGCTATCCAGCGCCCCCTCTCGCCCAGCGTGGCTGTCACGCTGGCGCTCGAGGGTGTGGGCTGGCCCAGAGCAGGAGGAGAAGGGCAGTCAGGGAGGGTCCCTGAGAATCATCAAAGGACAGCACTTCTGAGGGTCGCTGGGTTCTCCCCAGTGTGACCTTGATTCTCACAGGACGGTCACCACACTCACTTCCACTGAGTGGATTCATGACACACCAGCCCCGTGATACACATGATCCCATAACTGTGACTAGCAGGCTTAATTATTCCTATTTTACAAATGGCCTCCACAAGGAAGGTGAGGATAGGCTCCAAGCCAGGCTTGTCTGTTAAGTCCCAGATGGCTGCCCCACCTCGAGGGAGACCCACCTTGATGTGGGGTCGGAGGTCCACGTCACACGGCCGCAGGTTGCAGAGGCGGCTTTCTTGCTCAGGCCAGCACCGGGCATTGACGTTGGAGATCCGAGTGGAGACCCCCAGGCCGCAGGTGGTGGAACAGGGGCTCCAGGGGCTCGTGAAGGCTATGCAGTTCCTGTGCCACGGCTCTACCTCGCCCGTGGCCGCTGCAGATGGGCACCAGAGTCCCCGTGAGTCTCCCACCTCCGTCAACCCCCCATCCGCACCATCACCCCACTAAGGGGTGGGCTCCCTGAAACTCAGGGAGGGGAGAGGTGGGCTGTCCCTCCCCACAGGAGGGCAAGTTGGCTGCAAACCAGCTGGGGTTCCCAGGCAGAGGAGGAATGTTCTGAGCTCCTTAGACTTCTCCGGAGGGAAGACCACCCTAGAGACATGTGGACTGAGTCCAAATCCTTCTTGACCACCTACAAGCTGTGTGATGCTAGACAACTCACTCTGGGCCTCGGTCTGCACTCTGGGACAGTAACACCTGCCTTGTGGCGCTGGTATGACAAAAAAAGGGTCTCAATATTGGCTGAGTATATAGCAGGCATCTGCAAGGCGCTGGGGATATAAGGTTAGAAGACACTCTTCCTGCCCCTGCAGAGATAAAGTTCATTTGGGGAAGGTCAAAGGGGAATGTCTATACTCTAGTTCCTAGTATTTTATCTGGGTGATGCTGAGGGAAGAGTGGTTAAGGGGACACCCAGGCTACAGAGTCAGATTGCCTGTGTGCAACTCCGAGCACAGCCACCTAGTAGCTGGGCAACTTCCAATAAGCTCCCTCCTGCCTCTGTGCCTCAGCCTCCCCTCCTGCACGTGGGGTGGACAATAGCATCTCCCTCCCAGGGCCGTGGACGGAAAAGAGGGGTTCACATGTATGAAAGCACTCAAGCTGCCCCTGGCCCTCAGTCAGCCCTTGGCGGGTGTGAGCCTGTGTGGGTACCTGACTGTCGGCCAACTAAACACCAGCTCTTGGGTGGTTCTGTGAATGCCTGTATCCCAGCATGTAGAACACGGAGAGCGCTCAGTAACTATCTGAGAAATGGGAAACGGAGTGAGCCAGAGATGGAGGCAGGCAAAAATCCAGGAAGACAGAGGGGAGATCCCACAGAAAGATGGAAGAAGATACACAAGAAAAAGATCCAGGAAGCCAGAGGGAAAGGAAGAGGCAGAGAGGGGAGGGGTGGAAAGACAGATGGACAGCAGAGGAGAGAGGGAGAGGGAGAGAGAAGGAGGGAGACAGAGAGAAAAGGGAGGGGGAGAAGGAAAGAGGGAGAGGCAGAGAGAATAGGGAGGGGAGAGAAAAGCGATAAAAGAATGGGGGAGGGGAAGAGACGGGAAAAGAGAGACAAACGGGAAAGAAAACACATCTAATGAGAGCAGGAGGAAAGGGAAAAGGGGAAGGCTGGGTGCTGATGCCCAGCCCCTCTAAGCTAACAGGTGTGTGGGGAACACTGATGGACAAACAAGTAAGAGAAGGGGAGGTCTGAGAGACCAGAGGCTGAAGAATAAAAGAGGAGGGAAGGGGCTGGGCTGGGCTGGAGCTGTGAGCCTGGAGGCAGGGAGGGGCGACGAGGATCTGCCTGGGAGGATGAAAGGCTTTGCTTTCTGGGTCATCCAGGAGGCAGGCAGGGGCTCTGCTTGTCCTCGGTCAGAACGGGGTCACTGGGCCACACACGAAGAGCAGACAGCCGCTGCCCCTCCCCGCTGTGACCCTCGTGGGGCTCTGCCAAGGCGGGTGGTGGTGGACTGCTGCCCTGGGGCTGCTGGGGACAGAGCCTTCCCTGCCACCTGCTCCCTCAACATGGCGCGGCCTCTTCATGGGGCTGGCTCAGCCCCTGTGGGGCACCCACAGAGAGGCTGTGCATCCCTGAAAGGGGGTGGGGGGACCACCCTCCTTCCTGGTCCATTCAGACCCACTGAGGGCACGCAGCCTGGAGGCAGGTCTCTACTGACTGATCCAGTCCCACTATAACCTCTGCTTTCCAGTTTGTTCTTCTCTGAAACGCTTTCTTCACTTGGTTCCTGCGAAACCTCTTTCTCCTGTTTCTGTCCTGCCTCTTGGATTTGTCTTTCGCAGCTTCTTTCTCTCCCTTCAACAGCAGTGTCTCCAGGGCTACACTAGCGGTTCTCCATCGGGGCCATGTTGTCCGCCAGGGTACAACGGGCGGTGTCTGGAAGTGTTTTTGGTTGTTACTACCTGGGGGGCAGGTGCTATGTGTACCTAGTAGGTAGAGGCCTGGGATGCTGCTAAACATCCCACAATGCACAGGGCAGCCCCCACCACAGAGAATTATCTGGTCCAAAATGTTGTCAGTACCGAGATTGAGAAACCCTGCTCTACACGGTCTCCCTGAGCAATCTCATGCACTTTTAATTTTTAAAAAATTACCAGGATCCTTAGAACTTCCAAACGCTATTGCCATTCCTTCATTCCTTCATGTCCACTTGCCCAAGAGACGCTTTCCTTCTAGAAATGTCCTCATCTGCTGTCTTTTGTGTCATCAGACGCTCCTGGTTTTCCTCTTACGTCTCCGACTCTCCTTCTCGGTCTCCCCCTCGGCCTCCGCTTCTTCTGTCCACCCCTCAAATGCCAGCCCCCCAGACCTCTGCCCCAGGCCCCCTCTGTCTCACTCGGCACATTATCTCTGGGCCATCCCAGCCCCACCAGCAGCTCCAGGTGGATGAGCTCCAGAGCTCTCTCTGCCCCATCTCCCTCCTCCAATATTGTCCCCACAGGATGCTCCTCTGGGTGACACCAGGGCAGGGCGCCCTGCCTCAAACAGTGCAGATCTCCTGCACCCCAAATGTGTTCCTCTCACATTCTACCCTAGGCAATGACGCGCCCCAGCGTCATCCTCCACTCCTCCCTCTCCCTCACTCGACGCACTGGATTGACTCTGAGACCCTCAGTTTCCTCGAGCAATGCCTCTTGCATCTGTCCCTTCTCTGCCACCTCTATTCCCACCGCCCTAGTTCATTAGCCCATTATCCTCATTAGCCCATCCATCCACCCACCTGTCTATTCCTCCATCTGTCCCTCCGTCCATCCACCCATATGAGAAACACTGATTTGGTACCTGCTAAGTTGGCACTGGGCTAGGCCCCAGTAAGCAGAGGTGTAACAAACAGACCTCTCCCCGTCCTCCTTTCCAGGGCTTCCTCTGGCCTGGCTTGCCTGGCTGAAGCCTCACCTGTCCACCCATCCTCCACAGTGCCGGGGAAGCCGTCTACTCCTCTCCCGCCCTTCCCCCTGCCGCTCATGCCTCTCCTCCTGGGCCACACATCCACCCTTCCTCCACCTCCACACCCCCAGCTAATCTCTTAAATAGGGTAATAATTATGTGTCTGGCTGTGTTCTTCACAAAGCACTTCCTCATTTTATGCTCCCAGGATCCTCTAAGACAGGCGGGACAGATGGTAGTATTTCCATTTTAACGATGGGGAAATAGGGTCCAGAGGAAATGTGACTTTCCCAGGGTCACAGAGCTGGTGCATGGTGGACTGGGGCAGGGGACTCAGGGGCTTGTGTCAATCATAGGCGGTCAGAGCTCCAGGAGGGTCTGCTAGCGCCCCCAGGGCCCCGCCCTCCGCCCCACCCCGCACCCGCGCGCCCCGCGCCCCGCACCCACCGAAGGCGCCCGTGTGGCGCGGCGCCGTCTTGCGCGGCCTCCTGGCGTCGTCGTCGCACACCCACTGGTCGCAGCAGCGGCCGGGCACGCTCACCCGCCGGGCGCGGCCGCACCAGAGACGCGGGGGGCGCGCGCGGAGGCACAGCGGCGTGCAGCCCACCGCGCCGTCCACGCACGTGCAGTTGTACTTGCAGTTGGGCTGGAAGGACTGGCCATTGTTGTAGCGCACCCCGTCCAGGACGCAGCCCACGCCGACCACCTCTGCGAACACAGGCGGCCGGTCAAGCCCGGCGGGCACGGGACCCCCGCCCGGGGGGCCTCCCAAGTCTGGACCGCGCCCAGACCCCGGGGAATCGCTCCCACCTCGCGGCTGGGGCTGGGCTGGGTGAAAGGGCGCGACCCAGCCAGCCATGGGGAGCAGGACAGGACTTGAGAAGGATGGCCTCAGCTGCCACCCACTCGGGAACACCCCTTCCCAGGGTGAGGGGATACAGCGAGTCCAGGATGGGGACCCAGGCAGCTAGCATCTTGTCCCATCCCTAGCACGTGACACAAAGCCTCTTAGTGACAGATATCTGCCTCTAGAGTCCCGGTTTGTAAAACCAGTGGGAACACTGAAACGCAGCTTCCACTCATTCAGGCATATTTGTGGGGTGTTCTAGGCGCTGGAGATTCAGTGGTGAACAAAACAGACAAGAGCCAGGCCCTCATAGAGCTTACACTGTCCTGGGGGTGACAGAGGGAAGACAAATATAGAGCGACTGGAATGTTGATGGGGACCCGGGCCAGGGAGAAAAATGACACAGGAGGGGGAGTTAGGTGGGGTGGGGGACAGGTTCACATTTAAATCTGGTGGGCAGACAAGGCCTGGATGAGTGGGACGATGCTTCAGCAAAGATGGGAAGGAAGTGAGGCAGGGAGCCGCCCAGGTGTCCAGGAGGAGGCTTCCAGGCAGGGAGGGATTTCCCTCCCTGAGGTGTAAAGACCTCAGGTGGGAGCAGGCCCAGGATGTGGGAGAGGGCAGGGCAGGGGGCAGGAGATGAGGTGAGAGAGGGCTTCCTTGTAGGCTCAGAGGAAGATGCAAAGCCGCTAGAGCCTAGAGCTGTGCCTGGCGCACAGTAGGTGCTCAGTAAGGAACTGTCGAATTAATGATATGAATTATGCTTCACGAGAACCCTCGTGGTGCTGAGTTGAGAATAGACGGAAGGCAGTGAGGGCAGCGCCAGGAGAACCCCCCGCCCCCCCCCCCGGGGTAATCCAGGAGGGAGGTGGTGGTGGTTGGACCAGGGAGGGACTGAGAGCCAGGAGAAGAGCTCAGCTTCTGTGTATATTTGGAAGGAAGAGCTGCAGGGACTTGCTGATGGATGGGATGTGAGGAGGAGAGGAGAGGAGTTGGGAATGGCTCCTAGTTCTGTGACCTGAGTTCTGGAAGGAAAGAGGTACTTTGTCCTTGGAGGAGCGGGTTTTGGGGTCAGTGGACTCAAGCGTTCTTCATTAGACCTGAGATGCCTGGTTGACATCCCACTGGCCACGTGGAGTCGCTTATGCAAGCCTGGAGTTCCAGGAGAGATCTGGGGCTGTCGGCTTGGCTACCACCCTTGGCGTCCTGTCCTGCCTTGAGGACAGTGTCTGGATGTGCGGGCAGAGAGCCCGGGCTGCAAGGGTGCCCACCCGAGGAGGCTATAGTTAGGAATCTGCAGTGTGCCAATATTCTCGCTTAACTCCTGGATTTGCCTGGAGGTGGTTACTAATAATAATAGCAATCCTAGTATCTAACAGAAGCGAAGGTTTCCTGAGAGCTCTGTCCCTGGTCCCCTGACCTATTCTGTGTCAGGCTTTCTTGCATTGCTGATTTTAATCTGTGAGGAAACGCTGCCACGTTACCACCTTTGTTTTCACATACAGCAGTACTGAGATGGAGCGGTGGGAAGGAAGCAGCACCTCGGCCTGTGGGAATGTTGACATGACTGCTGTTTTTCCTGGGAGGTGAGTGTGGGAAGAGGCCCAGAAAGGAAAGGCGCTAACACTTACTGCCCATCTGATCTCGTGCCAGGCCCCGTCTGATATGTTATCTCGTTCGGTTCTCCCAGTGACTTCACAAGGAGAGCTTTATTTTCCTCATTTGGCAGACAGGAAAGCTCAGAAAGGTCAAGTGATTCATGAGCTCAAGGTCACCCAGCTGATGAACATAGAGCTGCCCCTCAAACCCAGGGGATCTGCCCCCCAGCCCATTTCCTTCCACCAGACACCAGTAAAGGAGGGGAAATAGGAAAACAGAACAAAACAAAGCAGAGGAAGCGTTGGGTGAATCACTCATCTCTGGTTCTGAGTCACCCTTCTGCACCCACCCTCTTGCTCCAGGAAGCTGTGCGTGCGTGTGTGCGTGCGCGTTGGTGGAGGGGGAGAAGGGAGAGTGCGAAGTCCCAGTCTCTGCCTCTGGGTGTGGGAACTTTGGATGGAGACGGCAGGGCTGGGTGCTTGGCAGCCTTAGCACTGTGGTTCTCACCACCAGCTGCACGACCGCGTGCCCTGGGGGGCTTTTAAAATTCTGATGCCCACACCATATCCAGGAATATGGGGGTGGACCCGGGCCTCTGTGTTTTTACATTTTTGGCCTTGGCAGTTTTAAAAGCTCCCCGGGTGAATCCAATTTGTAGCCAAGATTGAAAACCACTGCATCTGGAAGTTGCTTGCGGTCTCCTGGGAGCTTTGATTGGGGAGTGGGTGGGCAGGGGAGGTGTGATGTGTGTAATGGCTATGGATGGGCCCATCAGTGGACTCTAGTGCCCCCTCCTCATTCACTTTCCTTCTAGCCAGTTGAAGGACCAGTTCCTAACGAGATGGTGAAGGTGACTGAATTTCCTTCACCATCTCCTATCTAATCTTGTTGTATTATCACTCACCTATGTTCACTGTGTGAATGGATGGATAGATGGATGGATGGATGGATGGATGGATGGATGGATGGATGGATGTGAGGTGGGGTGAGCCCTAATTTTTATTGAGCTCCTACGATGTATCAGGCACTCGACATCCCAACCACACAAAGAGGTAGGCATTATTTGTTGCATTTTCCTTGATGAGGAAACTGATACTTAAAAGGTTAAGTAGCTTGCCTAAAGTCATCATGCTGGTTAGTTATGGCACTGGGATTCAGACTTAGGTTGTCTAGCTCCAGAGACCACGTGTGAGAGTTCATACTGGGGAGTCTGAGCCTGGAACCAGACGTGCTCCCAGCTCTGAGGATGACCATGGACAGGGCTAAGATGACGTCTACAAGGGAAAGTTACAACAAAGCAAATAATACAATGACCCCGAGCAGCCGGTCAAATTTGAGGCTCTAATGCGTCCCTTTGTTTATTCTCAACAACCATGTGAGATTGGTTTGATCAAGTTCCTTAAGTGACGTGCCCAAGGTCACGTAGCCAGCAAGTGGCAGAGCCAGGATTCAAAACCCCAGTCTGTCTGCCTGTATATTTCATGATCCTTCCAGCAAACCACACTGCCCTCAGACCCCACCCAGCTGCATCAAATGCAGAGTAGTGTTTGTACAACTGAAATAGCCAAACAGTCTAATTCAGAGGTCACTCTCTGCCCACAGATGTATTTAGTTTGGCCCACGGAGTGTTTTTAAAAAAATTTTTGAACGGGTTGCCAACATTTACAAATCCTACCCAAATCTGGATTTCTGGATTCTCTTGAAAACAGAGCAGACTGAACAAGACCAAGTTCACTTTTCTGCCTGGCCAAAGGGGCGGGGGCCCAGTAGGGGTGACCTCTGATAGCCAAAGCTTGTGTTCACCAGTTTGCCAGAGTCCCCACCATCTTCTGAGTCATCTGAGTCAGTGGTGCAATTGCTCATTTTTATTACCTTGTCCCGGCCTGGTTACATGCACATTTCCAAGGACAGATTCAGCCTGTCCTGGGGATCGTCCACTGGTTGAGCTGACCATCTGCTGAAAGATCGTCTACTTAGAGGAACTCTTCTATCTCTTTCCCTTCTGGTCCTCAGGTGCCTTGCTCTCTATGGCCTGCGGACCCTGGACTCTCTTCCTTCTTGCATTAGGGTCTTATGAACTCAGACACTATGGCAGCGTTTCTAGGAAGATGTTCAATAGAACATTAGTGAATTGTGTGTGTGTACATGTGTGTCCATGTATGCATGTGGTGTATGTGAGTGTGTGCAAGTGTATGTGTGGTGGGGTGAGTGGGTGGGTAAAAATCTACCTGAACAAGGAGTTCACTGGGCAAATAAGTTTGAAAAGAAAAGTCTTCTTGGGACCGGCCCGGTGGTGTAGTGAAGTCCGCGTGCTCCACTTCAGTGGTGTGAGTTTCCTGGGTTCGGATTCTGGGTGTAGCCCTCCACACTGCTCATCAAGCCATGCTGTGGTGGCGTCCAACATACAGAGTACAGGAAGATGGGCACAGATGTTAGCCCAGGGCCAATCTTCCTCAAACAAAAAGAGGAGGATTGGCAACAGATGTTAGCCCAGAGCCAACCTTCTTCACCAAAAGAAAAAGAAAAAAAGGAATAGTCTTCATATGATAGCTCTCATTTTGGAATTTGACAATGGCCACGAACATTTAAAATCTCTGAGAAGTTCTGTAACATTTGTTTTGCTCTATTCCAGTATCTGAAAACCTAGATGACCAGGGAACTATTGGCAAGTGTGACACTTATTAAAATTTTCTGCAGACCACAGTTTTCTTTCCAAATAAAAGGAAAGGAAATACACAGAGACTCATGATGAGGGAGAAGTAAGAAGCTGTGGTGAGTGGTGGCAGGACCTGAGATACAAAGAGATGGGGGGTGGGGGTGGATTAGAAGGTGATGTTCAGGCCCCTGGTGGGAAAGGCAGGCAGGAGAGGCCATTCCCAGGCCTGCACAATCTCGGGGTCCATGAGAGAATGTCTATAAAGGTGTGGTGCCTGGTGCATGCTAAGATGTCAGTACAGCCTGAGAAGTTAGTGTAATCACAGTGAACTGAATTACCTTTTTAACGACCTTAAGAACAACTATAAAAGAGAAGAGAAATGATGAGACAGTCTCATATAGCTGGAGGTGATTCTAGTGCAGGAAGGCTCAGCGAGGTTTCCTCACCTGGGTATGAGGCGAGAACGTATGACTGTGTGTATACATTAACAGTCAGTCTTAACCTTATGCATGCATGAGAATCACCTGGGAAATTTGCTTAAGGTGTAGCTTCCCATCCCTACTTCCAGAGAATTAGAATCCATAAGTCTGAGGTGGGGCTCAGGAAGAACATTTTTAAACAACATGTCAGATGATTCTATTCAGGTCGTGGGGCAAATTCTCTTTGAACGCACTTTTGTGGGGCTAATAATGAGTCTGAGTAAAAGGGAAAATAGTGGAAGGATGGGAAAACCAACCTAATTACTTGGAACGCTAAAGAGAGATGACTTGGTATGAAAGTTGAAATATAAATCAATGATAAAAGAGCAGAAAGTTCTCATAAATTAACCATGAGGCTCAGATAGGATTGTCTGACTTGATATTATGTGCATAACTCTCACCAACAACCCACGTCAGGAAATATAATGGGTTAGCTGAGGATGAGACATTGTGCTATGTGTGAATATGTAATGGGGTGTATATGGAGTCATAGTTATGGGGAAACCTTGATTCAGCACTAAGGGAAGAAAGGTGTTCTTGAGTTTATGAGGCTTTGTGTAACTTTTCAGAAGTTAGGCTGCTGCGTCATGATGCCTAGTTACCTCTCTTCATCATGCTGGGTCATGTATCTTGGATAAATGCTTAGATGATTCTAGCTAAGTGAATACCCATCCAGATAGAAGTAAAAGACCAGAAAGTCCCAGAAAGGAGGTCTCTGGGAACAAAAAAGAACATGATGGCGCACTTGAAGAGCAAACAAACAACAAACAGCAATAGCCCTTCCCTGCCATATGAGGCTATTATAAAGTCCAAGAGTAAAGGAAAAGCAAAGGCAGATAGAAACCCCAGGAAAAACAAAAGGCTTCGTAAGAAAGGAAATTCAGACAAGTACACTATCTTATGCTGCAGTGAACAATATTTACGTCATCATAATATTGTAAATAGTGGTTGTTGTATAACTAAAAATAGGACAGTGACGTTGAAAGATGGGGGAGGTGTCACGTGGTATTGAGGAGCTAAGTCAGCAGCTATCATATAGGATCGTTAATAGATTATCCACAATTGACATTTTAAGCCAATCAAGATGAAACAGAAGACATGTGTTGCATAGTGGTAACAGAAGAAAGGGCTAAAAAGTTGAAAGTGACTATAGTAACTTGAGGAACGTGGGTGGGTGGTAGGAACGAATGGTTGCAACCTGCTGAGTTTTAGTCTTTCAAGGCTACTGAATTTTTTAGACTGTGTTATTTTAATTTAGAACATTACTGAAATATCTGGAGTTCTGCAGGGTCTTGGTGCCCCCCGGAGAAATGGATATCAGCAAAGGGTCCTACCACTAAGAATGAAACCAGAGTCGGGTCTTTCCTGGTGGCTCCCTGCTCCCTGGAGTCAGCCACGGACGTGCCTCCAGGACTGAGAAGAGAGCAGGAGGCCAGGTTCTGGAGGCAAGAAGAATGCAGACATCCCTCCCTCCTTCCTGAGCTCTGGCTTCTAATCATGGGCTGGAGGGGGTGGGGGGTACCTCCTGCAGAACAGGAGCCTGGCCAGGGAAAGGGCTATGGATAAGGGGTCCTGAGACAGAGCCGGGGGTGTGGGGGGTGTCACTTACGTGCACACACTCCTATTGCGTACCTCGGGCGGTCCCCACTGTAGTCGCAGTAGAGGCCCCGGTGGGGGTCACAGATGGCAGCCTCCGTGCAGTTGTCCCCAAGCTGCTGAGCACACATCTTACAGCACTCACAGCCGTCTGTGATGAGGCTCACCCCCAGCGGGCAGCGGGGTGGGTTTGGCGGGCACTCACATGGCCACTTGCAGAATTGGGGGCGTGAATAAGTGTCCTCCAGCGGCTCCGGGGTGAAGGCCATGGCCGGGGGGGCTGGAGAGAGGGCCTGTAGGGGAAGGGCAGAGATAAAGGGGGGCTGCCGGGCGGGGGTGTCACAGCCCAAAGGGCCTGCAATCACCTTCCCATCTTCATGGGGTTTGAAAGGTTTACATAAAATTATGTTTTTCTACCATGCCTTCGATAGCCAGACATCTCCTTCTCCTCAATAAAACAAATAGGACCAGGAAGCCCGGAGTTCAGAGAAGTTAAGCCCATGGCCTGAATCTGCCTGCTGCTAGATTCTGCATCAGAACTCTGGCCTGCTAAGCCTCAGGGGTGTTCCTTCTCCCACTTGAGCGTCCCACAAGCCTGTGGATGAGTCGGCCTGGTGTTACAGAGGAGGGAGGGAGGCTTTGAGGAGTAGACGCCCTCTGATGAGTCACGGCGTGAGGTGCGGCCGTGTCCCCCTGCTTTCTTCTCTGCTTCCTGAAGATCCGCCCTCCTTACTCCCCTGAGGGTCCTCAAGAGCTCACAGGGCCCGCTGACTCGTCAACACTGGGTTTTGGCCAGCACACCTGCTATTACTATTATTACCATCATTATTATTTGCCCCTCTGAGTGCCAGGACAGGGCTGCAGTGGGTGGCAGCGGGGGTACAGCTTCATAGCTCCTTGCAGCTGGTCTCCCTGCCCTGTGGGGAGGGGAGTTGCCAGCACAAGCCCTGCAGAGGACCCCGCTCCACTCCCCCCACTCGTACTCCTCCCCATGGCCCCATTCCCATCCCCCACTAACAGGATCATCTTCATCCTGGCAAATGTGATG
Organism: Ceratotherium simum simum; assembly: GCF_057802395.1. Lineage (NCBI taxonomy): Eukaryota > Metazoa > Chordata > Mammalia > Perissodactyla > Rhinocerotidae > Ceratotherium > Ceratotherium simum. The sequence goes on from NC_141922.1 coordinate 10,137,866, forward strand.
GACACGACAACAAGCCAGCTGGGAAGGGGAAATAAGGCCCAACAAGCCAGCCCTGTGCTGGAGAACAGAGCCAGCAAATAGAACGGGAGGCTCTGGGGTGTCTGTGAGTATAGGAGCTTCCAGCTGCCTGCATCTCGGGGATCTGGTCACTTTCCTACCCTCTCTGGTGGCCTCCCTGAACCACCATCCTGGCCCCTCACTCTTTTTTTTTTCGCAAGGAAGATTAGCCCTGAGCTAACATCCATTGCCAGTCCTCCTCTTTTTGCTGAGGAAGATTGGCCCTGGGCTAACATTCGTGCCCATCTTCCTCTACTTTATATGGGACGCCGCCACAGCATGGCTTGACAAGCAGTGTGTCGGTCCACGCCCGGGATCCGAACCTGCAATCCCTGAGCTGCCAAAGCGGAGCAAGCAAACTTAACCACTATGCCACTGGGATGGCCCCGTGGCCCCTCACTCTTTAGTGCAGAGGAGACCTGGGCCTGGGAGGAAGAGAATTGCCTGAGGACAGAGTGTGGGCTACAGCCAGCTTCCAGCCGTTCGCCCTCCCCCAGGCTGGAGTGGTCCCCCCTGGGAGCATAGTGTCCAGAGCTTCTCACAGCGACTCTGGAATTCTGCCATGGAATTCTAGTGGAGGTGGGCCAGGGCTTCTGTGGGGGCAAAGGTGGGGCTGGTTGGGCCCCAGGCCGCCCCCTCCATCTCGAACCAGTGAAGCTCTGCTCTATGGAATTTATGGATCCACATTTCCTTCTTTGAACAAGAGATGCTGACATATTCAGACAGATTCATCCTCCCTTTTCCCAAGGAGGAAACTGAGACCCAAAGAGGCGGAATCCAGGCACATCCAGGATGACACAGTCCACATCAGGGCCTGGCCACAAACGACTCTCTGAACTCTCATTTCTATACGCTTTACCTTTACATCCTCTGTGCTCTTTCAGTCACTTGACAAACATTTGCTGAGCTAGCTCATAGTCTCTCTTAAGTTTTAGGCACTTGAAAAGGAATTTAAAAATTCTCTGTGCTTGGGGGCCCCACAGCGTATGGGAGAGACAGACATTGGAGGTGATTTATGACAACGCGAGGCTGTGTGCAGAGAGCTGGGCATCCCAGGGGAGCCCTGGGATCTCTTTGAACACCAGGGAGGGAAGTGCTTTGCTGTGATGAGTGAAGTTCACTCTTGCCCACATGGCTGTGAGGACCAGGGACCAGGAGAGACGGTCCAGGTTGAGGTGCTGGATTAGCTGGACTCTCGGCTCTGGGCTCAGCACACAAGAAGTGCAGTAAATATTGATTCCACAAATAAAGGGCCTTGAAAGGCAAAATGGCAAATCTGGGCTTGAGGTTTGTCACCTTGAGCTTGGGTTCAGGCAGGTTTGTGGATGGGGACCGCGGGGCTGGTCTGCCTTCACCTGTGAGGATTAGTTGCCTGCCCTTGTTTGCTTTTCCTCCAAAACACAACATGGCACAACAGAACCCCAAGCCCCCAAATCAATAAAATCATCCAAACACACCACCCCCCTTCCTGACTTCATGGAGAGACTCTTTCTTGTTAGTCTGTGACAGTGGAAGGCCTGGAGCTTCATGAGCACTCATGGACCATCTGTCACCAGTCCCCAGACCTTCAGAACATACTCTTGGAAGAGGAAATAAAAAAGCCCTCTCCTCCAGGTAGCCTTCCATGCTTTTCCCTGGCCGTGTTAGAGGTGCTGCTTCCCCCACTAGAACGTGAACTTGTGAAATACAGGGTCTGTGCCTTGCTTCTCCCTGTGTGCCTGCAGGAGGGCACATGGCACCCAGCAGGGCTTCGTAAGTATTGACCAGGAGATGGATGGATGGGGGACCGTTGACCACAAGGGGTTTGGCATCACTTCATATTCAAGACGTCCTGTCCTGGAACCCCTCTTCTCAGCTCTGATTAAGTTTGAGTGCCAAGAAAACAATGTGGGGGCCCGGCCTGGTGGCGCAGCGGTTAAGTGCATGTGCTCTGCTGCGGTGGCCCGGGGTTTGCAGGTTTGGATCCTGGGCGTGCACCGACGCACTGCTTGTCAAGCCATGCTGTGGCGGCATCCCATATAAAGTAGAGGAAGATGGGCATGGATGTTAGCCCAGGGCCAATCTTCATCAGCAAAAAAAAAAAAAGAGGAGGATTGGCATTGGATGTTAGCACAGGGCTAGTCCTCCTTACAAAAAAAAAAAAAAAAAAGAAAAAAGAAAACGTGGGGCCTGAGACGGTCAGAAGTGGGTTCTCTCTGTGTGGCCTTGGACAAGCTTCCTAACCTTTCTGAGCCTCAACATCCCCGTCTGTGATATGGCCACAATAATGCCGCCTCCGGGAGCTGTTGGGGGGAGGAGGGCATCATGTACGTGGAAGTACTGGCGCAGATGGTGCGTGGCAGACACTCCAAAGCCCGACTTCCCCCTGCACTTCTTCGGTTGTGCATCCTCCTCCGCCCCCATAGGGCCCAGCACAGGGCTCGGGCGTCTGGACACCTTGAGCTGAGCTGGATGGGCTGTAACCTGGCGGGTATCCCTCTCCACATGGTCACTGTTCACCCTGCAGGCTCCATCCCGAGTTAAAGATCCCCAGAAGGAAGCCTCCTTTCCAAGTACCTGCCAGGAGCCCAGGGTACGCAGCTCCCTCAAGGGAAGCTCGGAGAAGGCCCCCCTTGGACGAGGGAAGCGGTTATGGGACCCATGGGGCAGTGGAGGGATGGGCTCTAGGTGCACTGAGCTAGCCTTGCTGTTGGCGCCATCTAGTGGTAGGAAACCTCCCAGACCACGTCCAGGGGAGAAGGCACTCCGCAATGGCCGCACTCTGGATGTGAGGGCTCCTGGGTCTGGTGCGTGACCCTCTGAATCCCGGCTGCCTGTCCAGCATTGACACCCTAGGGGATGTGACTGTAGGTCACTCGTAAGTACAGACTCCTGATAATCAATTCTCTGTGTGTGTGTGCACGTGGGGAAGCAGATGGCTGGCACGTGGCTCCCGCCCTCGGGGTGGACGGTTTAGTAGGGGAAATGAACGTTCAATCTTCCACACGTTCTATGGGGAGGTGCTTGGTGAACACTCACCATGTGCCAGGCTTTGTGCCAGGCTCGAAGGAAGCAAGGGTGCGTAAGACACAGTCCCTCTCTTCACGAACTCACCATGCCACGAGGCCAACAGACATTTAGATGGTAATTGCAATTCAGTGTGCTCAGTGCTATAAGATGGCATGCACTCGTTCATTCACTCTCCCATTCATTTGTTCACTCAACACATCCCTAGGCTCTCAGTTTGTGCCAGGCACTGGCACACGTGCTGGGCTTATAGTGGGGGATGCAGTGGGAGAACCAGAGGGCCCTGCCTGTGGGAGCGCAAAGGAGGGAGGGTTGGCCATGTCTGCCGGGGCTGCAGAGGGCTTCTCGGGGAGGAGGCGTGGGAAGTGGATCTGAAGGACGAGTAGGACGAGAGCAGCGAGGAAGGGCACCAAAGCAGAAGGACCAGCAGGTGCAAAGGCCATGCGCTGTGAGCATGTGCTTGCGTTTGGAGCATGCGGGGAAGCGCGGTGAGCAGGTGTAGGGTGAGGCAGGAGGTGGGAGGAGGCAGAGGCTGGCACAGACAATGGCGAGGTCGTTGGGCAGCATAGATGAAGGAGGGCCTCGGATGCCTTGCTAGGGTCTCAGCTTTCGGCTGGAGTCAGCTGCAGCGATTTGTTGAAGGATTTCGGCAGAACGATAGGGGCTGATTTGTGTTTTAGAAACACTGCCCTGTGTCAAGTCTAGCCTTTGCCACCTACTGTCCATGTGACTTGGGGAAGTCGCTTTCTGAGCCTTGGTTCTCTCCATTGCATTGGAGAAATGGCATTCTCACTACTAGATACCCCACAGGGGACGGGGAGCGAGCACCAAATGACATCGTGGCTGTAGCTTCTTCTGGCTCATGCTAGCCGGTCCATGCATTGCAGACCATCACTCTGATGACTGCCAGGGGCCAGTCTCGAGCTAGCCCTCAGTTCCTCTGGCCCATCTTCTTTTGTCTTTCCCACAGGGGCTGGTGTCATTATCCGCATTTTATAGATCAGTAAAGTGACTCGCCCAAGGTCAACATGTAGTAAGTGACAAAATTTGGACTTGAACCCAAATCTGTTGGGTTCATGCTTTTCCCACTAATATGCATGAAAGAGAATTTTCTCATGGAAGAAACTGGCTGTAAGGTAGTGATTATACCATCAGTGGAGGTAATCAAGAAGCAGCTAGACAGTCATTTGGGCTGGCAGCTGTAGAGGAGTGTCAGGCCTCACAAAGCCTGTCACATAGTAGGTGTCAATAAGCATCTGTCTGTAGAATGAATGGAAGAGTCCACGCACCTTTCCTCGACTAAACTGTCCACTTTTGAGGGCAGGGACCACGCGCCATCCATCTGTTGGCGTGTTCATCATATACGGAGAGCTTTGTATGCCCTATCTCATATAATGCCCTCAACAAATCACAAGGCAGGCCTGCTAATTTTCCCCAGAGCAGAGGAAATGGAGGCTCAGAGAAGTTGAGTGACTTGTGCAAGGCCACACAGCTTCCGGGGCACAGCCAGGATGGAACCAAAGTCTGCTTGCCCAGAGGTCTTGAGCCCCTGACTCTTCTGCCTTCTGTGATCACCCCCACAGGGAAGACTGTGCACCTGTGGTCTTTGGGGACATGCTCCCGTCAGCCCTTGAGCACAACAAATGTTCCACAGGGGCTGGAAGCTCTAGGAGAGGCCGTCGGGATCCCAAGATCAGAGTCGGATCCCTACGCGAGGTGTCTGTCCCCTCAGGACCGTACTTGATGACAAGTGGGGACCCTGGGGGCTAATGTCACTCCCAAGGTGAGCTGATAGCAGCCCATTGCCCTGTTTCAAAGTCTCTCTTCCTCTATAAACTGCAGCCTAAGCTGCTGTTCTGGTGGCTGAGTGGGTGAGCAATGCAGCAGTGGACCCAGCAAATTTGCTGTCCCCACAGAGCTCCCAATCTCACTATGCTGCTTTTCCAGTCTCTTTTAATTCCAGGAATTTATATATATATTTTTTTTTTTTTCAGTGAGGAGGATCAGCCCTGAGCTAACATCTGATGCCAATCCTCCTCTTTTTGCTGAGGAGATTGGCCCTGGGCTAACATCTGTGCCCATCTTCCTCTACTTTATATGGGATGCTGCCACAGCATGGCCTGACAAGCAGTGCGTCTGTCCGCGTCCGGGATCTGAACATGTGAACCCCGGGCCGCTGAAGCAGAGCGCGTGAACTTAACCACTACGCCACCAGGCCGGCCCCCAGGAATTTGTATTTTCATTTCAAGAGCTCCTACAGCCAATATTGACCCAGGCTTGTGGATTTTAATAATTAATGCCAATTATTTTCTACATTAAATATGCTACATACAGTGCTAAGGGCTTTATACGCATTCTATTTGTTAATCCTCATACCAAGCCTTTGTGGAATTACTAACCCATCCACTTAACCACCACTAACCCCACCCACTTAATCATCGGGGAAACTGAGGCTCAGGGAGTCTAGAAGTTGCCCCAGACGCATGGAAGTGAATGGCATAAGAGTACAAGTCTGAATTGTCTGACTCCAAGTCTGTGCTCGAAGACTCCGGGTCTCCCTGTGGAATCGCCACTAAAGCCATGGTACTCTCCTCCCTCCTGCCCCACCAAAGCTGTACCCTGAGGTGTGTGGGCCAATGACAACTTTGCTGTGGCCCCTCCCTGAGCGGGAGACATTTGCAGTGACATCAGCTTCTAGCAAAATGGCCCGTCCAAGAGACCCCAGGCAGCACCTGGGATGCGGGGGTGGCGATGTGACTTCTTAGCGGCTCCCAGTTAGTCTTGGACCCACAGTTCCAGTGTGACCCTGGCACCTTGTGCCTGTCCAACTATAGCCCCCCCTTGCCCCAAACAGGGGGAGCAGGCCCACCTGTGGGCATCTCTTTCAGGTTCCTCCCTGGTCCTCCAACTCCCTGCGATGCCAGATGAGACTGCGTCTGTCTGTCTCTCTCACACGTGCAGACATACACACATGACATCAGTCACCCTGTGGGTCCAATATGGCATGGCGTGTCCCCCTGCCCTTTGCTTTGTACAGTGGCCCTTGCAAACTCACTGCCGTCCGGGGCCTACAGCGTTTCTTCTAACAGCAGAAGGTGAGGGAAACAGTCGTACAGCAAGGAGAATGTGGTCCAGCGAAGGCCAGGGAAAGCGGAGACCGGCCTCGGGCACTTCCAAACTGCGCCCGTTCACATAAGTTTCTTTTACAATGTGCTTCTGGAACCAGACTCTCTGCAGATACCACTGTGCTTACGGGGAAGACGGGAAGGTGGAGGCAATCCCCCGATGCTTCTCGGGCGGGGTGCCCAGCGCTCGCTCCGTCACAGCTGCTCCTGCCAGTTCTGCCTGCTCAGCCCCGAGGACACGGGCCTCGCCACCCGCCCGGCTCCTCCCTCCTCAGCGACCCCTCCTGACAACCCAGGGCAGCGACCTCACACAGACTGCCTTCCCGCGGTGGTTCCCACACAGCTACGTGTTAGAAGCACCCGGAGGCTTTAGTTAACAATGCTACCAGGCCACTGTCCTCAGACATCCTGATTTAAGTGGTCTGGGGAGGAGCCTGGGCGCTGGGATTTTCCAGGTGGTTCTGAATGCAGCAGGGGCTGAGAACCAGGGCCTAAGGACCTTGTTTGAGTACAAATTCCTGGACCCCACTGCAATATTCGCCTTCAGTTCCTCTAGGCTGGGTCCGGAATCTGTATTTGATTTGCACCCCTGGTGATCCTTGTGTGATGGGACCCCTGCCTTAGAGTTCAGGGCAGAGGAGGGAAGGCGTGGGGCCTCTAGGCTGTCTTCTTTTCTTAACCTGTGACTTGTATGACTGCACTTACATGCTGTACCCACTGGCGCCCTACACGGCCTTCCAAAGCGGTTCATGCAGACCTGCGGAGCCCACAGCCTCTGTGACGTCACAGGGCCACACCCTGCTCCGTGAGTGGGCCGTGGCAGTTAACTGAAAATGAAGTCCTTTGCCTTTAACACTTTGTGAAACTGATTGAAAAATGAAAAAGGAGTGGCTCCCCGGGATAAGACCCCTAGGAGTCTGCTATGGTCTGACTGTTTGTGCCCGCCCCAGAATTCTTATGTTGACATCCTGACCTCTAAAGGTGACGGTGTTAGGAGGTGGGGACCTTGGGAGGTGATTAGGTCCTGAAGGTGGAGCCCTGGTGGATGGGATTAGTGCCCTTATAACAGAGACCCCGAGCCCCCTAGTCCCTTCCGCCACGTGAGGACGCAGCGAGAAGATGCCACGTGAACCAGGAAAAGGGCTCTGACCAGAACGCATCCATGCTGGCCTTGGTGCTGGACTCCCAGCCTCCAGACGGGGAGAAATAAACTTCTGTTGTTTATAAGCCACAAGGCCTATCTTGTTATACCAGTCTGAACGCACTGAGATGGTGTCAGACACTCAACTCTCTGGACAAGGAGGGTCATCAGTAGGCAGGTTAAAAGCGATGATCCCTTTGATCATATTTATTGGACAAACTTATATTAAAACTGGGAAGGAAAAGAATTAAATTCCCTCAGGAAATGCTGCACACACATTTTTGAGGTGATGCGTAAGGATGAGCAGTGCCTACGGATTTTACGGTGTTTTCCAGCTCTCTGAAATGGACCCAGGAATGGTAAGTCTATAATTGGACTTTTGCACATCAGTTTTACTTCATTTTTACAAAAATGCATGGTAGTAAGAGTGAGAACAGAAAGTAGGATCCTGGCTGTGGTGGGGTGCCTCCAGGGGACCTGAAATGTCCCTTCTGATGAGGGGGATGGACCCCACCCTCTCCTGAGAGTCTGTGGTTCATGGGTGGACAGGGCTCTGGGAGGAGGGGGAGAGGGCACGGCATCCAAGCCTCTGTGACCTGGGGCCGTGCTCACCCTCTCTGAGCTTCTGTTTCCTCATTTGTCCAGTGGTGATGAGGACAGCGTCCTCCAGCACCCTCAGGAGCACTTACTGGTATTAGCCCCATTTCACAGATGAGAAACTGAGGCTTAGAGAGCTTGAGTTTCTTGCTCGAGCTCTGGCAGCTGGGAAGTGGTCCATGACCCCAGAGTGTCCCTCCAGAGCCCTCACTTGTAATCACCATGCTGTACTACTCCCTCTCCATTCACATGCACATTCGTTCATTCATTCCTCCATCCACCCATCACACACAGGCTCTAAGCATCTCCTGTGTGGCTGGCGCTCAGATGAACAAGACGAGGTCCTTACCGGAAGGGAGCCTGCAGTCTAGAGACACACTAAAGGTACGACACGGCTGGTGAGGATTGTATGGATGCCAAGGGCCCCCCAGAAGAGGAGATGGGAGCTTCTCGTGGGGGTTTTCAGGACAGGTTGCCCTTTCTTGTCTCTTCAGTGCCCAGCACCGCACCAACACGCCCTGGGCAAGCGCCCAGTGAACAGGACAGATGGTCCGGGCACCTGGATGCCCGTGTTGGGGAGGCTGCACCCGGATGCTCCACAAGGGGGCAGGGTTGAGACAGAAATGCCTGAGCCGCCCCAGCGGGGCCTGGGGGCTTTAGGAAACCTCTGCTCTGCCTGGAAGCAGTTTCCCTTTACTCATTTACTGAAAAGAGAGGCCCCTGGAGGGAGTAGGAGTCTGCGGCCCAGGCGTGGGCCCAGAGCGGTGGATGCCCAGTGACCTGCCCTCCCCACAGCTTTGATCTCACATTTCTGGTGCAACTGGCCGGGGCAGCACAATGTGAGTTGGTGGACTCCTCTTTTCTGAGCACCTCCTAGGAGGGTACCTCTAGGGGTCTGTACCCGGGTCCCTGTTGGGGCCATGGAAAGTGGTCTTGCTTGGACCACCGGCCTGGAAAGCTCTTAGCCTCAAACCCTGGTCACCTGGCCTGAGAGCCTGGAGGACCAGCCTTGCCCAGAGCCTTCCATGCTCAGCTCGGCTCTGGCCCGGATGGCAAGACCTCCAGGGAACTGCAGGGCCTGCGCTGACTCAGCGTTGGCCAGGCTGCTTGTCATGGGATGTGGGAGGTTTTTGGAGATTTTCTGCTAATTGGTTTTATAAACATGCAGTCTTGTGAGCTTCTGGTGGGGGAAGTCGACTTGACATGGAGAGGGTGGAGGGGCAGGAAGCCAAATTTCTTTCCAAATAACGAGCCCTCGTGTGTTTGTTCGTTCACTCGTTCACCAAACACATATAAAGCATCAACTGAGTTCCAAGTCCAAGCCTCAGGGAACGCCCTGCCTTCTGAGGAGAAACGAGGATAAGAAAGGTGACCGCATCAGGGAGCGGGGATGGGAAACTATAGCCCACGGGCCACATCTGGCCCACGGAATTTTTGTAAGGGCCAAGAATGGATTTAACATTTTTAAAGAGTTGTAAAAAAAAAAAAAAAAAAGAGAAGAATATTCCACAGAGCCCTTATAGCCCACAGAGCCTAGAATATTTACTATCTGATCTTTTGTAGGAAACTTTGCTGACTTCTGTTACAGAGTAATAGTACCATTAAGAACAGCCCACCCTGGGGCCGACCCGGTGGCACAAGCGGTTAAGTGCGCGCGCTCCACTGAGGCGGCCCGGGGTTCGCTGGTTCGGATCCCGGGCGCGCACCGACGCACTGCTTGGCAAGCCATGCTGTGGCGGCGTCCCATATAAAGTGGGGGAAGATGGGCACAGATGTTAGCCCAGGGCCGTCTTCCTCAGCAAAAAAAAAGAGGAGGATTGGCGGATGTTAGCACAGGGCTGTTCTCCTCACAAAAAAAAAAAAAAAAAAAAAAAAAAAAAACAGCCCGCCCTTACAGAGTGGGTATCAAGTGGCAACACTTTATATGTAAACAAATTTAAAATGTGCTAATTCTTTGTTATAGACATGTTCAAATATTCACAAAAGTTGCAAGAATAATATAACCTCACATACCTGTATCAGCTTCAATAATTATCAACACTTTGTCCATCTTGTTTCATTATTGCTCCCACCTACACACAAAGTTTTTCATTCTTGAGTTTTTCAAAGCCAATCCCAGACATCATGTGATTTTATGTGAAATTCTTCAGAGTGTGGCTCTAAAGTATGGGGAAATTTTTTTTAAAAAAACGTAACCCCCGTACAATCATCACACCAATAAAATTAGTTACACTTTGTAATGTTCTTTAGTTAATGCCTGTTCCATATTCAAATTTCGCTGATTGTCTCAAATATTTTTTTTAATCAAATGGTTTTCTTGAATCACGATCAAAACGAGGTCTGCGTGTTGTGCTACATTTTGCCTTTGAAGCCTCTTTTACTAGTTTACACTCTAAATAAGTCATCCAACCCCGTGATAGCCCTAAGAGGCAGGCTGCTTTCAGAATCCTCTTCCCTGATTTACAGATGAGTAAACTGAGCCACAGAAAGCTCAGATGATTTGCACTAGCACATGGCAGAGCTGGGATTTGAACTCTGTGTCAGTCTCTCAAGGCCTCACACCTAAGGGCCACACTATAGGGTGCCTCAGCAGCATCTAGGTGAAGACTATGAGGGCAGGATAAGAAGGGAAGGGGCAGGGGCCTAGGAGCAGGGAGTGCTTCCTGGAGGAGGAGGCATTTGTACTGTTTTACAGGATGAGTGAGAATTGACCAGAAGGGCATCCAAACTGAGGGACAGCACGAGTGAGGGTGTGCAGCTAGCAGCAGTGTGGCATGGCACAAGAGTGGCCATTTGTCAGTGTTGCTGAGACGTGGAGATGGCAGGCGGGGGCCACGGCCAGAGGACCTTGAGGGCCATGCCTGGGGTGTGTGCACCCCCTCGGGGAAGATGGAGGTCTTTCCTGAGTCAGCCAATCCTTGTGCCAGGTGATAATCAAAACAACCCTGTGAGGTCTGCACTGATCATCTCAACTTGACAGATAGGGATACTGAGGCCCACAGATGTTAAGATGTACAGCAAGAAAACACTCAGCTCTTCTGATTCTGCGTCTTATGCTCCTGCAACGACCTCTAAGGGACCCTGCTCTTGTCCAATTTCCAGTTCACTCAATTAACCAAAAGGAGCAGAGAGCCTTCCATGTCCCAGGCCTGGGTGTGGCAGTGGCCATGGTGTCACCAGGGATGGGGTGAGCCCTGGAGCAACAGCCACTGCAAACAAGGGTGGGAGAACTTGCCATCCACTGAGCTCACGGTGGGGAGGGAGCAGCTGGCCGATGGGGCAGAGGGAGCTGTCTTCAGCTCCTCTGCCCAGCCCCGTACCTGGAGGTGAGAAGCCCTGGGCTCCAGCCCCCACCCTGAGGCTTGCGGCCTGGGATGAGCCATTTGCTCCCCCACAGGGCAGGTCAGGGATGAGGCAATCCCTCTGGCGTCTTACAGCTCTGACGTTCGGCTCCCTGGGCTGGGCCTCAGATAAGGTCTCTCCTCCCTCCACCGCCCTGAGCCCGACCCGCCTCCCTACCCTCCTCCTGGACTGGGTCCTGACTCAGGCAGGGACGCAGACGTGGACAAGAGGCTGGCACCCAGGACCCCTCAGGAGTGGGTCCCAACAGCCCTGCATGGGGGACTCAGTGGTGTTCTTGAAGCTTGGGTGGCACAGGGATCAGTAAAACCGTGTGCCTCAGTTTCCTGCTTTGTAAAGTGGGGATGATAAAGACTCCCGCCACCTGGGGCTCTCCTGTGACACCCGTGTGGACCCCGGCACACAGTGAGGGCCAACAAGGATTGGCGCTTCTGATCATTTAAGAGCTGAAGTTTCAAAGTGTTAGGATGTGGTTACTTGGAGCACAGGGCCAGAAACAGCTGCTAAGGAAGTGGACTGGTGTGTGTGTGTGTGTGTGTGTGCACGTGTGTGCGTGTATTGTGTGTGTGGGGGCAGGGACAGGTTAAATACCTGGGCAGGGCAGCAGCTGAAAGGACAGACAGCTGCAGCCCCCAAGCCATGCAGCGCCCACCCACCAGCTCCTATAGTCCAAGAACTCTCAGAAGGGCCTAGAAGACAACACCCCGAACCCCAAAGCACCTTGCCGTCCACTCTCCTGTTTGTGCCTCCTCGGGCTCCTCCTCGACCCATGCTCAGCACCCAGCCTGCGCCCTCTCCCCAGTCACAGGGCTCTGTGAGACGGGCTTTTTAAGTCCATGTCACAGGTGACAAGCTGAGGCCCAGCCGGGAGGTGGTGCAGCGGGCCGTTGACCCCCGGCTGTGTGCCGCCACCTCCCTCCCCTTACCCATCGCACCATCCTGCCCGGAGCACGGGCAGAGTGGGTCTCCTGTCCCCATTTTCAGATGAAGAAATGGAGGCTCAGAGACAAAATCAGAGCCTAGACCAGACCCGGGTCTTCTGACTTTCCGTTCTGTGCCCAAGAACCAAACCCATTAGCCACCGCTCGCTGCTCGGTCCTCTTAGTGATCAGTCCAGGCCCTCTCATCAGATTCCCTCCTTCCCCGTCCCCAGCACGAAGCCTCCACTTCAGAGAGGTTGCTGGTGGTCCCCTCTGTCCCTTCTGTCCCCTCTGCACACATCCTGCCGGGCCCACACCCCTTGGGTCTGGTTTTGCTTATGAATTCATTCACTCAACCACAAGTATGCGTTGGGCACCTGTAATGTGCCAGCATACACGGTGACGGCCGAACTGAGCAGGGAAGGCATCAGGTCCAGGAGGGAGAAAGCAGGGCAAGGCACGGGGAGGGCACAGCACATGCCAAGGTCTGGGGTTATCCTTGCGGGAGGAGGAGCTTCGAGGAAGGGCAGCTGGTACATGGGGCACGGCCGGCAGAGAGCTGTGCTGAGAGACATGCTGCCTTCCACCGGGGTGAGAGCAAGGACCAGGGGTGCCCACAGTGGGATGCTGACAGCTCCACCTGGGGGAGGCCAGGGAAGCTTCCTGGAGAGGGACCAGCTTCACTGACGTGGATTTCCTGAACAGAGACGGGAGGGAAAGGTATTTCAGGCAGAAGGAACAGCATGGGCATGAGCGCAGAGGTGGGGACACTTAAGCATGTGGGAGAATGCCCTTGAAGTAGGAATTGGGGCAGTGATGCTGGAAGGGTGATCACCAAAGGGTAATGCTGGAAGACAGGCGTGGGCCAGACTCAGGGGAGGAAGTAAAGCGATCGTCACCGAGCGCCGCCTGCTCCAGGCTCTGCGCCGACCCGGCTCATTCTTTGGCACAACTCCTTTCAGAGGTAGATCCCACAGGTCACAGACGAGGAAACTGAGGCTTGGAAAGGTTAGGTAACGTGATCAAGATGATCCCCTCTCTAAATTCAAACTCTGTGGTTGACTCCAGATCATTCCAACTGCAGAGTTCACTCTCTTCCCTCCGAGCTCCAGGTGTGGACTTGAACCTCTTGGCTAGGGGAAATGCCTAGAGGTGGAGGAGGGGGGCCCAGCTGGAGGTCCGCAGCAGAGCCTGGCAGCAGGAGCGGGGAGCTGGAGGCCCTGGGCGGGGAGTAAGGGTGAATAATGGCCCTGGGTTTCTCAGGGGGCAGATGGAGGCCTTATTTACTGAGATGGGGAGGCAGGCCTGCTGAAGCCCTTTGATGGCACCTGGTATCTACAGCAATGCTTCCCGAACTTGTAAGACCTCCAGGATCATCTGTGCTGGGAAACGTTACAACTCTGGAGGAGTCTGGACCCCTGCCCAGCCCGACTCAGTGGGCCTGGGGGAGCCCGGCTTTGGTCTGTGCAGGCAGCACCCAAGGATCCTGAGGACCAGGCCTGACTGGGAACCACTGAGATGGAGGGACCCTTGGAGGTTAAGCAGGTGGTATGCTTTCCAGTTTTATGAGAGCAGGAGTACACTCTGAAGGGTTGAAAGAGGAGGCATAGGCCAAGAAGAGAACATTTTTGGACACCTTGAAGGGAGGAAGCATGTCCAGAGGGACACCCCAGAGCATGGGGCACCCCTTTCTAGAGTGGCAGCAACATGACCCCCCCTAATTATGGCACACGAGCCCTGCTGGTGAGATGAGGGGCCCGCCCAGTGAACCAGTGATGGACCCTAGGACTCTATGGTGGCTCTAGCTGGAAGCAAGTTTGGGGGCAAGTCTAACCTCCTCATTTTCAAGATTAGAAATGGCACTGAGAGGGCCATGGCTTGTCTAAAGTCACAGCAACGAGCTCTTCCTTTGGTCTTCCGGCGATCCAGGTGAGTCTACTGCTCTGCCCAAGGGCAGGGTACAACTCCCTGCTCTCTCAGAACGTTCCTCCACTCTTAGACACCCCCCTCCCCCTCACCCCTGCAGCCCTGGGCAGGCTCATGGAACACGCCCCTTCTCTCCACTCTGAGACTCAGGATTCCCGAGGGGCAGGGTGGACCCTCCCTTCCTCTCCTTTGGGCCTGGCTCTCATTTCCTCTCACTCTGTCTCCCCCGCCCCAAAGCTTAGCAGATCCACAGTCCACGTCCCAAGCCTGGACGCGCCTCCAGATTGGGGGCCTTGGAGTGGGTGTGGACAGATTTTATCACATCCCCTGGAATGTCCGTTATTCACGTTTTGAGAGGCCTGGTTCCTCCTCCTCTGATTCTATCTCCTTTCCCTCCTCTACTTCCCTCTGTCATGGAGAGGAGGAGAAGGAGGAGGAGGAAGAGAGAGAGGAGGAGGAGGAGAGTGGGCATACGAACAGAAAGTCAAAGCTGGAGGAGAGACTAGAGTCTGTCTAATTCAATGGTGTTTGAAATCAAGTGTGCATAAGAATCATCAACGTGTTGGTTAACGTGCAGGTGCCTGGAGGTCTCCTCAGGAATTCAGGCTCAGGGCCCTGGAATTGGTACTTTTCTCCTGCAGACCTCTGAGCTTCCCTCTCTGGTTCCTCAACATACTCCTCTCTGCTAGTGTAAAAATCTGTCCCCAACATGTGAGCCATCCTAGATGTTAGGGGCAGAGCCTACCGTTTATCATCACATCTCTAGAAATGTGAAGGGGCAGGGCTGTTAGCATCCATGGAACGTAAGTGGATGGGCTATGAATATTATCATCAGTATCAAGGGACCCTGCCTCAGGGATGGAAAGCACAAGTCTCACCTATAAACATCATTATCACCACCATCATCACCATCACCATGACCATCATCACCATCACCGCCACTAACATTATCATCACCATCACCACCACCATTAGAACGATCATTATCATCACTATCATTACCATTATCATCACCACCATCATCACCATCACCACCACCATTAGAACTATCATTATCATCACCATCATTATGATTATCATCACCACCATCATCACCATCACCATCACCATTAGAACCATCATTATCATCACCATCATTAGGATTATCATCACCACCATCATCACCATCACCACCACCATTAGAACCATCATTATCATCACCATCATTAGGATTATCATCACCACCATCATCACCATCACCACCACCATTAGAACCATCATTATCATCACCATCGTTAGGATTATCATCACCACCATCATCACCATCACCACCACCATTAGAACCATCATTATCATCACCATCATTAGGATTATCATCACCACCATCATCACCATCACCACCACCACCACCACCGCCACCATCAGCAGCATCATCATCAGTATTTCTTTCTCCCACACAATAATCCGAAAGTGTTCATTGGCTCCCTCTAAATGTGCTGGGGAAGCGGGCCAGGATGTGGAAACCTTGGGATCTTCAGAAGACGTCCCCAGCATTGAGCCCAGCAAAGCCCAGCAATTAGTCTGCCCCTCCCCCCGCCCACCTGGCTCTGAGCCTGGAGTCTTTATAAACCCCTGCTCGACCAGACGCGGCACTTGTCTGCAGCCCGTGCTTCCACTAAAGCTGGGCCTCCCCAGCCCCTGCTGGTGGAACAATGGAATCATTTCCCATTTCCCCTTGAGTTTCCAGGGGTTCATGTGCTTTATCTCCATTTCATTCTTTAATCCTCCCAACAACCCCGAGGAGCAAGTACTAATATTACGCCTTTTTACAGACAAAGAAGCTGGCTCAGACAGGCTGGGTTACTTGTCCAAGGGTGCACTGCTTATAAGTGGAGGGGCTGGGGTTAGAACCCTTAATATTTTTCCCTCCCCACCTGTTGTAACCCCTCTATGTACATTTGTGTCTTTCCAGGCCAACACTCTCTAGTAAAATATAATGTGAACCCTATATGGAATTTTACATTTTTTTGGTAGCCACATTAAAAAGTGATAAGAAACAGGTGAAATTTATTTTAATAATATATTTTGTTTAATCCAATATGTTAAATATATTATCATTTCAACATGGATTCAGTATAATTAATTATAATGAGAATGTTGCTTTCTTGTATACATAAGTCTTTGAAATCTGATGTATGTTTCACTCCTGCAGCTTAGCTGGGACTGGCTGCATTTCAGGTGCTCAGTGGTCATGAGGTGAGTGGCTACTGGTTGGACTGGGCTAGTGCTGGGCTAGACTACAGTGATACTGCCAGCTGCATTGGTGTGTGGTTTTCAAGTGAGTTGACGTATATACGCAGAGTGCTCAGGACGCTGTGCCCAGGACACAGTGAGCCTGGTCAACATTAGCCCTCATTATCATCCGTGTTACTGGGACGTAGGGCGCCGCATAGGTGTCCTCGAATGAATGAACAAATCTGCCGGATCCTGCTCCTAGACTTTTGCAGTATTATCCGGTTCTATTGCGACCCTTCCTGCTGTGCTTTGCTTCCTGGGCTGTGGTTGGCATCCCTCCCAGCCCCTCCTGGAATTCCACCCTGGACCCTTGCTGGCTCGCTTTCCTTGCTCCCGTATAAAACCCACAGAGTGTGCACCAACCTCTCCCCACTGCCCAGAAAGATGACGGAGGTTCCTGGGAGGAATCCCAAGGTTCTGTTTGTACAAAGCCCAAGGCAGCCTCCTGGCATTTGGCTGCTTTGCTGGAGTGTGGCAGGGCCTTTTCTGAAACCTAGGGGAGCTGAGTGTGCTGAGGGGCCTGGAGGCACTGCCCAGCCCGTGGTCAGGGTCTGGTCTCCCAAAGAGCACTGCTGTCGTGCCCATTCCAGAGGGCGAACCCTCGCCAAGTGCCTGCTCAGGTGGAAAGTGTCTCTTCCTGCCACGCTCTCAGCAGCATCCTGGACAAGCTGTGGGCAGGAGGGGCGCTGAGCTGGGAGCAGAGCTTCCAAGCTACCGGAAGAGGCTCTGAGCAGGGAGCTGGTGGGTGTGAGGCCCAGGGTGGGGTTTGAAATGCTAGCTCAGATCCAAACTATGGACGGAAGGTGTAAAGAAGGCATCTTGTTTACGGTTCTGCAATTTTTTAAAAGCGATACGCCACGTACCCGGGTCCACACTATCCTGCAATTGGTCCCAGGAGTGAGAATGACTTTGCATTTCACACTTAGCAGATGCATCCTCACACACACACACACACCATGGGGATTTATATATGCAGGCAAGCCGCAGTCACACACACACGTACACACGTACATCTGTACACACCCCACATACATTAATATGGGTCTCACCTGTGAACGGACTACCACAGACCTGCTCTCTGCCCAGGAATTGATTAGCGGGGCATTTGTTTATCCATTACGTGCTTCTGCGAGGCTTCCCTCGAGCAGGCCTGTGTTCACTCACCAGCAGCAGGGAGCTCGGTGGGGCTGAGGTTGCTAGCCCCCATTGACAAGGGAGGACAGTGAGGTCTGGAGTGATTAAGGGACTTGCTGAAGCTGGCACAGCCGTGGTAGACCCTGAACCCAGCCTCTCTCTCCTGGATGACATCGTCCTGTCACCTCTCATTCCGACATGTGGGTGCTGTCACCTTCCTCGCTAGCCTGTGAGCTCTGTAGGGGCAGGGACCATGTACTTCTCGTTCTGCACAAGTATGTGGACCAAGACGCTGTCCTGCAAAGAGCTGGACCTAAGTTCAAATGTCAGCTCCACTGAGTACTCGCTGTGTGACCTGGGACAAATTACTTAACCTCTCTGAGCTTCAGTTTTTGCATCTACAAAGGAGGATAATTAATCTGCGTAATGGTATTGCTATGAGAATTTTAGGAGATGCTTAATAAATGTTAATAAGTGTCTGTTGGATGAAGCAACGAAGGTCTTATGTACATATATATGTGGCATTTGGCACAGGACTTGGCAGTGCTCTCTAAGCATGGGCCCTCTCTCTCAGCACACGGTGGGTACTCATTATGTGTAGAAGGAAGAAAGGAACAAAGAGATGGGAAAACAAGCCATATCTGCAGCACGCCTTTATCATACATTACATTCCCGAACATACTTGGCTGCGTTTCTGAGCTCCATACCCCATCCTGCTTCTTGATTTATCGCTTCCTGGGTTGGCATCTTCCTCCTTCAGTTACAGACCCTTTCGATAAGCCTGGAGTATCTGACTGGGCAAGTTTTCTGCTTCCTAAGTTTTCTTGGCAATTCTCAGAAACTCTTTCTTTCATATGCACATCTGTAATCATTTTTTCCATCAAACTCCCACTGGCCCCCTGAGTGGACTTGTGTTCCTGTTGTATATTCATTTAGGAAGGATGGCCATGTATGGAATGTGGCTGTTAAGCAGGGCACTGGTGGCCATTTGTCTCACGGCCTCACCGGGGGCGTTAATGATGCCCCGAGAGGTCTAGTGCTGGGCTATGTGCCAGGAGCCCCCAGATTGGGGACAAGTGTGGGCTGGGCGGTGCCGAGTCCCCAGGGAAGACCCAGGGCGGGGGGGCGGGGAGAGGTGCACAGAGGAGAGCTACTTCACCTCCTCCCAGGAGCCTTCCCTCCATCCTGCTGCCTGGGTCTCTCAGGACCCTCGGCCCTGTGCTGCGGGTCCCCTCTGCTGAGCCCGCGGCTCTGTTCCCCACTCCGCCCCAGCGCTGGTGGCTCTGCGGAGGTACCTGGGGCTCCTGTGTACTTGGAGCCACCCGCAAGCTTCTCTCCTCCTCCTCACTCAGACTCTGGCCACCCCACACCTCACACCCCTTCTCCATCCACCCCCTGTCCTCCTGGCCATGGCACCCTGAGATGAAGGCAAATCTGTCTCCTTCTGGTTGCTCCAGTTTGCAGGAAATGCTCAGTTTCCCCTAACCTAGGAAAGCTCTGGAAAAAAGAGCAAGATTTGGTAGGAAAAGATCTAACTTTGGGCCCTGGCCACTTATTAATTATGAGACTCTGGATGAGTCCCTCACTTGCTCTGTCTCCATTTCTTTCATTGGTAAAATGGAATTGAGAACTTTGTGGGCTCGGCCCAGTGGCCTAGTGGTTAAATTCGAGTGCTCTGCTTCAGCAGCCTGGGGTTCGCAGGTTAGGATCCTGGGCATGGACCTACTCACCACTCATCAAGCCACGCTGAGGCGGCGTCCCACATAGAAGAACTAGAAGGATCTACAACTAGGATATACAACTATGCACTGGGGCTTTGGGGAAAAAAAAAAGAAGTTTGTTTGTAGGATGTTTGTACCAGCTATGGGCAGGCACTACGCAAGGTATGGAGGATTGAACAGTGAATCACACAGACACACGCCCTGCCCTCATGGTACACACCAGGGCACTTGGAGGAACACCCATCACCCAGCTCCCACGAGGCCACCGGCCCATGGTTGGCCATGAGCTCTCAGCCTCCGATCTGGTTGAATCCGAACCAGTGTCTTTGAGCCCATGGGCAAGTAGCTTACCCCCCAGCCTCAGTTTCCTCATCTGTGAATGGGACTTATTGATCCCAAAGGAATCAAAGAAGGAGAATCAATTCCCCTCTTGCTATCTTCCCACTGACTCTCGGATTTGCCCCTGGCAGCAGGCCCTGGCCTGGCTGTGTGATCTCCAGTTCAGAAGCCCTTCCCAGCTGCCCACCTCCAGCTGCTTGCCCCGCGCCTGCCTCCGCGCCTGGAGCCAGCAGGCTGGCTGTGTGCTGCCACGCATTTTGTGCCCCTGGCTGCTCCTGGGATGGAGGTGGGAGAGAGAGAACCCTCAGGAGCCCCCTGAAGCAGCGGGCTTTATATACAGGACCAAATGTGCATGTGTCAGACACTGTAGAGGGCTATGCAAGCCCAAGGCGGCTGCAGTTGAGGTTAGAAATCCATCCCCAGCACTGTTTGCCCGAGAGAGGTGCTTCGGTTGAAAGCTGGCATCTTCCTTTCCAACTTTTCTTGGCATTTTCCATCTCCCCTCCTTGTAGTGTCTCCAACACTTGGAGACTCGTTTTCCAAACTCAAAGACTCTAGAAGTCTCCTAACAACTTTTTCACTTTATGGAGCTCAGAGAGGGTGTGTGACTAGCCCAAGGTCACTCAGCCAGTCTGGGCAGAGCTGAGCGTGGAGTCCAGGCCCCCGACTCCTGGTTCCACCGAGTGCCCCTTTCTGCTGTTTCAGGCGGCAAAGAAGGGCATGGAGGATCCGCTTGTTTTATTTCTCCAGGTGCTGCCTCTTCCTCCTCGCCCTGCCAGGATCTGCTGACCCTGCCCAGCCCTACTCCTCACCTAGGGCCTTGCCTCTGCCCCCAAGCGGGCACCTCCCTGCCCCCACCACTCCAGCCCCTCTCATGCCACCCACCCATGCAGCAGACCGGGTGGAGGGGGGACCTGGGTCCCCTCTCCCAGCCCCTGCAGGCAGGACTCACCGTGGCCAGGGTGCTGCCTGCAGCTGCTGCTGTCACCACTGCCAGCGTCCAGGGCAGGAACCACCTCATGCCTGGAAGTCAGTGGCAAAGGCATCGACCGAGCAGCCCAGAGGATCCAGCCACCTCTCGGGGGAGCTGGGCCGAGACTGGCCTGGCCCATCAGGAGCGCCAGATACGCCTCTTCCCGCAGTCTTTGGGGGGTTTTATTAAAGCGAGATCTGACGTCAGAGTTGAGGACAAACCCTGCATTTTCCTCTGAAAAAACTTTTCCTGCCTCTCTCTCTTTTTTTTCTTTCTTCCCTCTGTCCCCACCTCCAGCCCAGGCTTGGCTGGCCTCCCCGGCTCTGACAGTTCTTAAAGGGAAAGTTACAGGGCTGTGATTTCACACTGGGGCGGTACATTCTCGCAGAAGGAGCTGGGGTCATCCTGCCGGGGTATTTCACAAAGGTGGGGAGGGGGAGATGGTGGAGGGTGCGGGTGGAGGTGGAGATACAGTTACGGGCCAGGATGGAGGGCCGGGGGTGCTTCGAGAGGGCTCCCAGTGGGGAAAAGAACCTCCCTCCCATTCCTTCAGGCTGCTCCTACTTCTGGTTTTCATTTGTCATCTCTCACTCTTCTCTCCCTGGCTAAAAGGAAACGAGGGCGGCTTGAAGCGCGCCAATCTAGAAGTGATAGGAATTTGCAAATGAACTCAGCGCTGGGGCTCAGGTTCTCGTCACCATAGATTAAAGCCGTGGGTACCGATTTGCGAGAATTCCGTCCCTGCTCGTTAGCCAGGACCTTTGGTGCAGGAGCTGTCACACGTGCCACACAGGTAAGGAGTCTCCTATGGGGCCTGGTCTGCCCTCGTCCAGCCCCCTTCCTTGCACGGACCTCAGTGACAGCCTCTGGACTGGTTCCCCAGCCTCCCCTCCAGACCTCCACTTTCCACGCTTCTCACAGCCACCAGAGCCGTCCTTGGAAATCTAAGATCATGGCACTCCCCCACCCCCGGCCCCATACAGCCTCCCAAAGCCTGCCCATTGCACTTAGCACGGAATCCCCAGTCCCAGTGTGGCCTCCAGGCCAGCTGCCTCCCTGAACACGTCTCTTTCCACTCTCCCTCTCGTGCATAAGTTCTCATCTCTGGGCCTCAGTGGGAACGCTCTACCCTGTGGTTTTATTTTATTTATTTATTTATTTTTTGTGAGGAAGGTCAGCCCTGAGCTAACATCCGTGCTAATCCTCCTCTTTTTGCTGAGGAAGACCGGCTCTGAGCTAACATCTCCTCTTTTTTTGTTTTCCCCCCTAAAGCCCCAGTAGATAGTTGTATGTCATAGTTGCACATCCTTCTAGTTGCTGTATGTGGGACGTGGCCTCAGCATGGCTGTGGAAGTGGTGCGTCGGTGCGCGCCCGGGATCTGAACCCGGGCTGCCAGCAGCAGAGCGTGCACTTAACTGCTAAGCCACGGGGCCGGCCCTACCCTGTGTTTTTAAATAACAGTTACTCCTCTTTTCTTTCCCTGTGGCTTGTACAAGGGGGTGCTGAAGCAAGAGCGGCTGCTTGAAGGTTGTGGCAGGCTTGTGTCCACGGAGGAAGTTTATAACCACAGACATGACCCCACAAGAGGTGACTCTGGGGATCTCTCCATTCGCTGACCTGTGAGTGGGCCTCTGATTTAATTCTGGCCAATGACACAAAGGAGAAGTCTGCTGGGGGCTCCTAGAAAGGATTCCATTCCTGGGGGGGAGGAAAAGCTTTTCTACCCACTCTCCTTTCCTTATGTGCAAAGTTGGCGGCTGGAGCTGCAGCAGTTTTGTTGGGTATACAAGGCACAAGCCTTAGAATGAAAAGCCAACATGCTGAGGATGCTGGAGCAGAGGGAGGGAAATAGTCTGGGTCTTTGGGACTTTATGGTGTTATTGAACCAAACCTGGAACTGCTACCTCTAGAATTCCTATTATCTGAGTTAATTCAACGGCTTATTGCCTAAGCCATAGTTAGTCAGGTATTCCATTCCTTGAAGCCAAATGCATCCTCATTGATATACAGTCATGTGCTGCATAACGACATTTCAGTCAATGACAGACTGCATATTTGATGGTGGTCCCATTAGGACCATGTAGCTTAGTGGGTAGTAGGTTGTACCATCTAGGTTTGTGTAAGTGCACTCTGTGATGTTCATACAATGACAAAATCACCTAACAACGCGTTTCTCAGAATGCATCCCCGTCGTTAAGTGATGTGTGACTGTATGGGGATTTATGGCAACGGTATATAAAAAGTGACAATGGAGGTATTTGTGACGTAGAGACTGCCCAACAAGTATCAGCCCTCATTTTTTTCTCATGAACTTATTAGATGCTCTTAAAACAAATCCCACAAGGCAAGCACTGTGGACAGGTGTCATTAAAGGAGTCACCCCAGGTGCTAGGTGCTAATCCAGGTTCAATGCCCCTTTGACGAGCACCAACTACGACAGGCCCTGTGAGATGTCTCACAGCCATAAGGCAAATGACATTACTACTGCATGTTACGGGGGAGGGGAAACGGGAACTTAGAGACACCAGGCGACTTCAGGGCAGACAACAAATTGTGACAGCCTTGGGGCTGAAACCAAAGTCTCTGAACCCTGACAGGGCACAGGGTCAGGACCGGACACTTCCAAGCCAGCCTGACCCACAAAGCCTCTGGATATTCAGTGACAGGAGCCAAGCTGCACCCGGAGAATACCAGGGTGGTTTTTAGGATATCTGATCGCGACGAGCAGTGGGAACAGACATCCCAAAGCATGATGAAAATGCTGACCACTCACACCTGTTGGTGAAGCCTCAGATGGCCCAGCCGGCCCTGCTGGCAGCTGCCGTTCGCAGTACCAGCGACACCTGGAGAGAGGTGACACAGTGACCCAGGCAGGGCAGTGGGTTAGGAGGAAAACGCCTGGGGTGCTGC
Organism: Ceratotherium simum simum; assembly: GCF_057802395.1. Classification (NCBI taxonomy): domain Eukaryota; kingdom Metazoa; phylum Chordata; class Mammalia; order Perissodactyla; family Rhinocerotidae; genus Ceratotherium; species Ceratotherium simum. Next base: position 10,161,350 of record NC_141922.1, read on the forward strand.
TCCCGCTCTGCCACTGGTGGGCCTTGGACAACCAACTGTCTCTCTGAGCCTCAGTTTCCCTTGTTTGAAGAAATAGGACCATATTAGTGTCTACCCTATAGGGTCATCAGGAGGCCCAAAGGAGACAATCAGGTGTGTCCAGCTTTGTGAATGAGGGGCCCAGAACTGGCTGCAGCCTGGGCCGAGATGATTGGGTTGTCCTATGTCCGTCCTGTGTCAAGGGTTGGGCGTCTTGGGGGAGCTTCTGATGCAGCCTGGGTGTGTGGCTGGGGTCAGCCTTCATGAGTGGGGGTCCAGGGCCAGGCACTTCCTGCACGTGACCTGGGCAATCTCTAAGTGACTGGCCGGAGGTGACCGGAACAACGGCTGCCATTTACGGAGCACCCTCCGCGTTCTAGGAGACACTTCTTATCTCAGCGAATCTTCGTTTCAGTTCATCCTCACACCCGGTCTCCCACTAGATATCATTATCCCTGTTCTACACAAGAGGAAACTGAGGCACACAGAGATTAAATAACTTTCCCCAGCCATTCAGCTAGTGCATGGCAAAATTGCAATCAGAGCTCAAACTTGTGTGGCTCCAAAATAATTTTTTTTCAAGCACACCAAGCTGCCTTATGTGTTGAACAAGTAAGTGACTAAATGGAGGAATGAATGACAGATGGACAGGCAGATGGACGAACGGATAGCGTGTGGGGATGTGATTCCACAGCCGCTGTTGGGAATATTTCATTTCCCAGGTCTTTCTTCCAGGATGGGCTCTGCATCTTTAGTTTTCCACAGCCAGGTCCCCCTTCCCTGACCCCTCCACCTAAATGGGCCCCCAGTTGGCATCTAGCTCCATAACCCATTCGCCTCCTTCCCAGCCCATAGCCCAGTGTGCCATTGTTTGTGTATTTAGTTATTGACTGTCTCCCGCATAGTTTGTGAGGTTCAAGGGCGAGACCAGGCCCACATCTTCCTCTCTATGCTGTACCCCCGGCACCCGCACAGCATGTGCTTGAGACAGACTTTAAGTGATGGCCAAATGAATGAATGAAGCAGACGCCTGAGGTGGTGAGGGGTGTACGTATTGGTGAATGAAGGGAGGAAGAAAAGGAAGAAGGAAGGAAGGACGGAATATCTGGAGAAGGAGACAAACATGTCCACCTGTCTCTCAGGCCGCACTGTGCTCCCAAAGTGCCTGGAGGAATATGTAGCCCATGGTGGGTCTTCAGAAACCACTTGCTGAGAGCGTGAGCTGGGAGTAAACGAAAGAGCAGGCTGTGCCGTGTCCTGGCGAGCCGAGCTGACATCAGGAGTGTGCGGGTGGAGCTGGGGGTGACAATCTGCATTTCCCATGGGCACCACACCATTATTTATTTCCATCGTCATTAGTAATTAATTTCTACCTGTGCTGCAGAGGGTTCACGGCCACTGCCAAGGCCACACAGGGCCCCCTCTGGACTTAGCATCTATCTGCTCCCTCTCATTTATCCCTGCTTCCCACGACTCTCCCCCGTTCTCCCCCCACCACAGGCTCGGTCTACATCTTTGACTTGCGCCATTTGTACGTGTGTATCCTCGTAAAGTATGCAGTGCGGTTGTTCATTTAACGATCACGCACGAAGCACTCGCTATGTGCTAAGCACTGCTCTGAGGAATTTGCAGGTAGGTGCTCATTTCCTCTCCTCTTTTTATTTGGGGAAATCGAGGCACAGAGACTAAAGGACCTCGCCTGAGGTCAGCGGCAGAGCGCGGATTCGGGACCAGGGAGGGGGCTCCAGAGTCCTGTGCACCCGTGAATGTTTGTGTGGGTAAAGGGCAGGGCGCTGCGGTCTGCACCCAGTGCTCCTTTCTTCCACTCATTCCTGTTTCTCAGATCTCTTTGGCTGCGTCTTTCTGGTGTGTGGCGTCTGCTGTTGCCTCAGTTTCCCCAGTGTGCAACCTTCAGGATTTCCCTTGTCCCATCCCGCGAGTGAGGGGCCCTCACATTCCCTCCATCTCTGCACCAGCAGGCCCAGACACGTCCCTTACGGGCTTGTCGGAGGGCTTCTCTGGAATTCAGGCCTCATCATTAGTTGTCACCGTAGCTGATGTCATTCCTGTGTGGCAGATGGTTCAGTGCTGCCTGTACAGGCCTGGGTTGGACTTCTGCCTCCTGCCACTCATCTGCTGTGTGACTCTGGAGAAGTCACATAACCTCTCTGAGTGCTGGTTTCCTCATCTCTAAAACGGGGATGAGAGGGGTCCTGATGGCTCTGAGCTGCTCCTGGCACAGAGTACGTGCCGTGTCAGGATGTATTAAACAAGCTTTGCACATAGTCAGTGCTCAATAAAACCCCTCGCCTATGATGAATATTCTTCCTTGGCCTCAGTGCTGCAAGCACCTCAAGGGCAGGGTCTGGACTAGGTCATTTCTGTTTCCTGCCTCCTGACCTGACACACAGTAGGCGCTTAAATGTGTGTGGCGAAGGGCAGGGAGGCTGCAGTGGGGGCAGGGTTTGGGCCTCCCACTTCCGCCCCTCCCAGCCCAGTCTCCCTGCCTCCAGCTGTGTATGTTCTCCCTCAGCCTGAGCACAGCTTCCAGGCTCCTTCTCCAACAGACCTCCCAGAACAGCTGTAAATAAATTCCAAAGAGGGGCTGGTGGAGGGGTTCAAGAACAGAGGCCAGGCGAGAGCATTCCTATGCCAAACAGTAAGGCTGCCTTGACCAGAGCCAGATGCACAGAAGATTCCAGAGACTCAGGACCAGGAGCCCAGGAAGCCTCAGATCTGCTTGCAGCCTATTTGTCATTTATTTGTCCCATGAATGCACACGGAGCCCACATAGTACATGATGCCAGTTCCTGGGGTTACTCTGAATTACGCAGCATGCCCTCGCCCGGGCGGCAGAGGCCGCTTCTATTGAACCAGCCTGGCTTCTTCAGAAGGCAGAGGACGGTGGAGGTGGGTCTGCTCCCTGCAGCGCTGGCCCTGTGGTGCATGGGGGGCTCTGCCCCTCTTCCTGGGGCCCAAGCAAGGAAGGAGCAACCACTGAAGGGTGACCCCGGGTTCCACGTCCGCCTGGAGGCCAAGGGGTCAGGGTACCTCTCCCTCACGCCCAGACTAAACAGCTAGGTCTGCGCTGGGAGGCTGCAGTCACTGCGCAGCCCCCGCCAGCATCCCTGCTTGCTGCTCCAGTTCTGAGCCATGGCTGACCTGGGTAAGAGCTCACCTCTAGAGCCAGGTGCCCCCCTTCTCACCTGGAGGGGAAACCAAGGGCTCTGGGGCCAGGCTGACCTGCATTAAACTCTCGCTTTGTTGCGTGCCAGCTGGGAGATCTTGAGGAAGCCACTTCACGTCCCTGAGCCTCAGTTTTCCTCTCTGTAAAATGGGGGTAATGAAAATACCTACCTCTCAGGGTTGTGATGGAGACTGAATTAGTGCTCAGCCCGTGGTAGATGCTGAATGAATGGTTGTTATTAATAGTCTTCTTTGCTCTTCATCATAGGGACTCTGCCTGCGTTCCCCCCCACCCAGCGTCACCTTGATCCCAACCCTCGCTCTCTCTGAGTCTCCTCTCCTCAGTGTGGCTGTGGGTTGGGACACAGTGTCCCTGGTTCTTTGCTGTCCCTCCCCACTCCAGTAAAATCCCACAGTCCTCCCATTCCTCAGGGGGAGTGTTTCTGGGGGTCTCTTTGCTGAAACTCACTGGCGGAGTGAGCAGATGAGGAAAAGCAATGAAGTTGCTGGGGCAGAAGTAGCAGTGCCACCCTGGTCTGACTCACTCCCCAGTGACCCATGGCAGCTGTAGGGCCTTCTCTCCTAACGGGAAGGCAGGGTGAGCTCACCCAAGTCCCCTTTGGAACCAGAAGCATATGCGTCCTGAGCTCATCCACCCAGGGACCCTCCTCCAGCCCCGGGCCTGTAGGACCTCTGGGGGCCCTTGACTTGGGGCATCCGTGGCATCTCCAGGCCTTCCAAACCAGGGTGTGGGTCCTGCAGGGCTCTGCCTGCTCGGTGGGCAATCTCTGAGACAGACAAATGTTATCTCGTTCTTCTTTTAAAAACAATGAAAGTATAAGGTACATAAAAATGCACAAATCTTAGGTGTACAGCTTGGAAAATTTTACACATGAGTTTTGAGTACTCCCAGGTCAAGGTAGGAAGGTTCCCTCATGCCCCTCTCCCCAGTTGACACCCGCGTCTGGAAATCACAGCGATGACTTCTATCTCCCTGGAGTCCCTTTGTCTGTTCTGGAGCTCTGCGCACATGGGAGCAGGTGGTTCATGCTCTTTTATTGGGTTTTCTGGGCCCCACATCATGTCTGTGGGGGTCACCCATGTGGTCCGTGCAGCAGTCGTTGGGTTTGCAGGGCATGGAGGTTTGTTGTATGCCCGCTGTCTGGTTCCGATGAGCCTCCGACCCTCTCCGTGGGGCCTGGCCCTTTCCTCTGCCGTGGGGACCCAGCTTGGCCTCTGCCTGAGTGTCCAGCTTTCACCCCCATTGCCCTGGACCTGGGCTCCCGACACGAGGATTCCTGGCTGGATACAAGGTGGCTGCTGTGGGTGGTGGCAGGGACACTCTCCCAGGGACACATCACACTCTTCATCTCTACACCCCCTGTGAGCTGGCCCTGTGCCTTGCATGCAGTAGTCACTCAATAGACGTTAGCTTTAAACATAAAGCTGCTTCACCTTCTTGTAAAAGGACAACACTGTCTCCCTCACGGCACTTTTGTGAGCGTTAAATCAGAGAAAGTGCCCCTCTGTGTCTCAGAGCCCTGTGAGAGGAGGTAATGCTGGCTGCTTGCCCAAGTCCTCCCCATGTTTTTTTAAACACTTTTTATCTTTTCAGAGAAATTTTAGATTTACAATAAAATTTAAAGGAAGATACAGAAATTTCCCATATACCCCCTGCTTCCACACAAGCATAGCCTCCCCGCTATCAACGTCACTCACCAGAGGGGTACATTTGTTACCAAGAAGGAACCTACATTGACACGTCATGGTCACCCAAAGTCCACAGTTACATTAGGGTTCACTCTCGGTGTTGTACATTCTGTGGATGTGGACAAATGTGTAGTGACATGTGTTCACTATTAAAATATCACACAGAGTATTTTCAGTGCCCTAAAAATCCTCTGTGCTCTGCCTGTTCATCACTGCCCCTCCCCAACCCCTGGCAGCCACTGATCTTTTTATTGTCTCCCGAGTTTTGTCTTTCCCAGAATGTCATGCACTTGGAATCATACAGTGTGTAGGCTTTTCAGATTGGCTTTTTCACTTGCTGATGTGCATTTAAGCTTCCTCCATGTCTTTTCATGGCTTGATAGCTTATTTCTTTTTGGTGATGAATAATATTCCATTGTCTGGATGTACCAGAGTTTATTTATCCATTCATCTACTGAAGAACATCTTTGTTGCTTCCAAGTTTTGGCAATTATGAATAAACATCTGTGAGTAGGTTTTTGTGTGGACATAAGTGTTCAACTCCTTTGGGTAAATACTAAGGAGAGTGAATGCTGGTCATATGCTAAAAGTATGTTTAGTTTTGTAAGAAACCGCCAAACTGTCTTCCAAAGTGGCTGCAGCACGCTGCGTTCCCACCAGCAGTGAATGAGAGTTCCTGTTGCTCCACATCCTCGCCAGCGTTTGGTGCTGTCAGTTTCTGGATCTGGGCCGTTCTAATGGGCGTGTAGTGGTATCTCGTTGTTGTTTTAATCCCTCCCCATGTTTTAGTTCATCAGCTCAGGGCCACTGGATAAGACAGCCGCTAACATCATCCCCATTTTACTGAGGCAGAAACTTGCGTTCGCAGAGGTAATGACCCAAAGTCATGTGAGGGGTGGGGCTGGTGACCTTGTCCATGTTTATACCTCTCTGTACGAGGGGCACTCAGGACTCCTGGAATCTCAAGTGTTCAGAGGGGAAGTGTGGTCTGGAGTCCTGGGCGGACTTGGTGGAAGACCTGGGTACGTGATGGATTGTGGAGGCTGTGCTGGGTTTGGGTTGGTAGTGAGTAGGAAGGAAGTGGGGTTCCAGGCCAGGAAGCAGCGAGCCTCCGTGCCGTGGAAAGGAGCATACTGTTACCTTGTGCTGGGCGCTGAGGCTTTCCAAAGGACCCGCGGAAGGAACATCAGAGAAGCATGTTCCAAGGCAGCCTGTGCAGGAGACGCCCCAGCATCTGAGCCACACCCTAGGAGCCAGCTGGCGGCTAGGTTAGGCCAGTGATGGGACTGTCTGTCTTCATTCTTGAGCTCCTGGGCATACGACCAGCCTCAGAGGCAGCCTAGTAAGGCGTTCTCAAAAGTGATCTAGCCCGGGTTCACCTGGAAGCTTTTAAAGATTTTATTTTATTTATTTTTCCCCCCAAAGCCCCAGTAGATAGCTGCGTGTCATAGCTGCACATCCTTCTAGTTGCTGTATGTGGGACGCGGCCTCAGCATGGCCGGAGAAGCAGCGTGTCGGTGCGAGCCCGGGATCCGAACCCGGGTCGCCAGCAGCGGAGCGCGCGCACTTAACCACCAAGCCATGGGGCCGGCCCTGGAAGCTTTTAAAACATGCAGATTCCGAGGACCACAACCCAGAGATTCTGAGTCAGTGTGTCTGGGAAGGGCTGCAAATTTTCCTTTGAACAAACACTTGCTGGTGAGTCTGAGGGAAGGCTGCCTCGGAGCCTGCTTTGAGAAACCAGGCGGTGTAAACAAGCACATGTGGTGGATGCAGACGGGCCTGATTCTGACTCCAGCTCCCGCCGGTGTTTCATCTCGGAGGAGCTGTTTACATTCTCTCAGCCTCTGACTTATCTGAAAAATGAGGTGAAAATATGTCCCACTGGGGGTTGTGAGGATGAAATGAAGCAACTATGTTTGTTTCCTAGGGCTGTTTAACAAATGCCCATAAACTTGGCTTAAAACAACAGAAATTTATTCTCTGATAGTTCTGGAGGTCCGAAATCAGAAATCATGATATCAACTAGGCTGCACCCCCGCCAGAGTTTCTAAGGGAGAACCCTTCCTTGCCTCTTCTAGCTTCTGCTGGCCCCAGGCATTCCTTAGCTTGTGGTTGCTTGAGTCCAGTCTCTGCCTCTGTCTTCACATGGACTTCTCTTCCCTCCATGTGTCTGTCCGCTGTGTGTCTCTTATAAGGACACTTGTCATTGGATTTAGGACCCACTCAAACAATCCAGGATGATCTCCTCTTGAGATCTTCACTTAATTACATCTATAAAGACCCTTTTCCCAAATAAGATCGCATTCACGGGTTCTGGAGATTAGAATGTGGGCATATCTTGTTGGCTGTCACCATTCAGCCTCCACAGTGACCTCTGTGAACACTCTGCGTGTAAGGCCTGGGGCATAACGAGGGCTCAATAAATACAAATCTCCTCCTCCCACTCCTTCCTGTTTCTCTCTTGGTAAGTTCTGTCATCTCTACCTTCAAAACAAATGTACAACCTGATCACTTTCTACCACCTCCATTGCCACCACGCAGGGCCTGTGACCTGGGCTCACCGGGGATCGTGTCACCCCCAGGGAAGTGGCTGTCCTGAGAGAGCTGGGTGGCTACTTTGACAGCTCACGCTGGACACACAGATGCAGGGCAGTGGCTTTGGTGGAACTTGGGGCCTCACCAGATGCGGGGCTGGAGCCTGCCTGGCCCGCAGGGGGACTGGGCTTCATCAATCAGTCCAGCTGCCCAACATTTCCTGAGGGGTGATGGGCAGATCGGCGCCCCACTCTGGACCTCAGTTCCCCATCTGTGCAAGGAAGGCGAGGCCTCCACTCTGCAGCTTCAAGGCCACGTGACTCTGTATGCAAATGACTCGTCTCTGTTGTACAGACAGTATCTGTTCAGAGGAAAGGGGGATTATCAAGAGCTCCAGTAGGAAGTGGGATTTTTCTAGACATGAGAGACCAAGTTCCTTAACCTTGTGCCCAAGACCATCCCCGACTGCCTCCCGGCCTCATCTCCCACCACACCCACCTCCCTTCTCTCAGCTCAGGCCAGGCTGGACTCCCTGGAGTTCCCACAGGGCCAGCTGCACCCCATGCCCCAGCTCTTGCCATAGTGGCTACAGCAAGCTCTTTGCTGCAAACTCTTACTCATCCTGCAAGGTTCTGCTCAGGGTTTATGTCGTCCAGAAAGTTTCTGTATCACTCATGATTCAGTGAGGGAAGAAAGAGTGGCCATAAATGTCATGGGAATAATGGATTCCTTTTATTGCACATAGGAATTTACTTGTGGAATTTCTGGCATTAGAGTTTACACAAATGAGTGTTGAAGTGGGCTGGTGAAAATTTGGGAGGAAGGAGTGTGTGTTGGAGGGGAGGGGGTCAGAGGACAGTCACTAATCAGCCATCAGGTTTTCGTTTTGACCCTGTAGCGCACTATGATACCCATGTCCTCCCGGGCTCTGTAGTTACCACTCTGGGACTCCACCATCCCCAGTGAATTCAAGAAGCCCATGTGATGGGACACCTCCCTGTCAGCACTGGCTTGCAGAGGACATCTATCTCAGAGGCTTTCAAGGATGCTCACCAATATATTTCCCGAGGGTTTGGAGAAGGGCGTGTCCTCTGGACCCTCATAGGGGTATAACTCAGGGGCAGGTAAGCAGTTATATAAAATATTTGTTCCAGTAATCCAATCTCCCTAAGTCCACTGTAGAACACCAAGGAAGTTCTGGCATTTCAACTTCATCCCATATTGGCCACTTTTGGGGCCCAGGTTTCAGTGACTCTACCAAATAAACAGAACCACTCCCGGCTGCTTGAGCTGACACTCTGAATCCAGATTCCTTAGATAATGAGGTCATATCAATAAATAAGGCCTGATATAACATCACATTCCTCTCACCCTGACCCCACATCCTCATGAATCATTGAAATATATATGTCAAGTGCCCATTGATATAAGTTAGCAAAATTTTGTAGGTGACAGATCATATCCCCTAGTGCTGTTGGAAATTGCAGCTGGTTATCAATCTAGAAGCAATGAAAGGTGGTGGAGGGGGCTCTTGGGGTGGATCAACACACCGCTGTATGCTGCCTACCTGAGGACACTTCACAGTAGGTTCTACAGACAGGGAAGATTAACGTCCCAGATGGGGAGGGAGGGTTGTTTTAACTGGAAAAGGAAGCTTATAGAATTAGGGAGTTTACGGTCCTCAGATTCATTGGAATACACCCACCCATATGTCCCCATCTCGATATTGAGGGTCCCACTCGCACAATTTCTCCTTCCTTGCAAGGCTGTGAATTGAATTTGCATTATAATTCAGCCACTGCAGGGTTGTTGGGTTTGGCTTTCAGAAATCTCACGCTGTGGCTACAAAAGACAAGGATTTCTTTTAGGACCACAGTAGAAGCATGCACCCTCCCGTCCCCCCCAACACACACACACACATGTCTCCCGCTGGTTTGCATCCTTGTTTTGGGAGAAACACATTCTAGACACATGACATTCTGCTCTATTCGCAGTTCTCCCAAGCTCTGAATGGGGAATGTGAGTGGCTGCCATGGGCGGTCTTGTCTGTCAACCATTGGATGCTTGGGACCAAGAGGTGGGAATCATTGCCTTCTTAAAGCCACATGCACCAACTCCCTTAGCTTCTTGGAGATGATCCACTAAAAACTAAGCCTGCATGGCCACAGTCCCTCCCAGTGTAGGCTGGGGCAGCCGTTCTGCAGAGCAATCTGGTACCGCTTAACAGAATAAATAAAATAAAAGAAGCATATGTTCCTTGGCCCAGCAGCCCCACTCCTGTGCATATGCCCCTGAGACATTTTCCCGAGGACTAGAAAGGGACGTGTAGGAAGACATTCATCTAGGTTCTGCTTGTAGTGATGAGGAGCTGGGGGCAACCTGGTGTCCACCTTGGGAAAACGGGGAAGTAAACTGGGGACGATGCATACCGTGGGGTCCTGTGTGGCAGTTAGAAACCACGTACAGATGTGCAGAGAGCAGCCGGGAGAGAACTTACAATCCAGAGTTGACTGGGAGATGTAGGATGGGAATGAGGCCTCTGGCCAGCACCCCTGATGTGAATTAAAGTCAGCTGCGTGCAATCACACTCCCTTTCTCACAAGTATATGCGTGGATTCAAGGGCACACACTAGAGATGCTGCCCGTGGCTGTGAGGCAGAGGAGGAAGGGATGGGCCCGGGGAGGAAGGAGAAGAAGACCAAGAGAAGAGTCTGGAAGCACTGATGCCGGTGAGCCATAGACTGGAAAATACCGTTAACATCCCCTGTCTGCACCCCGGGGCAACACAACCAATTTAAGAGACATTGAAGAAGAAGGAGGAGGAGAAAGAGAAGGAGAACACAAAGAAGAGGAAGAGGAAGGAGGAAGCAGGAGGGAGGGGGAGGGGGAGGGGGAGGGGAAGGAGAGCACGTGTTTGCACAGAAAGCTGTGCGGGAGTGTTGAGAGCAGCTTCATGTGTAACAGCCCCAAACTGGAAACAACCCAAATGCCGTTCAGTGAGTGAGTGTTTAAACCAGTCGTGGTCCAGCCATTCCATGGAATGCTAGTCACCAATAAGAAAAGAGCACATTATAAATTAGTCACAGAAAGGAATGGGGGAGGAAGTAGAATTTGGGGCAATCTCCCATGTTCCCGGCACTTTTAAGTTGATGACTCATTCTGTTTTCGCAGTAACTTCACAACACCAGGTATTATGATGCCCATTTTACAGCTGGGGAAGCTGAGGCTCAGAGATCAATGGAGCCTCAGAGAGATCACAGAGCGTACTAGCCTGCCATAAAAATGTACCACAGACTGGGCGGCTTAAATAACAGAAGTTTATTTTCTCACATTTCTGGAGGCCGGAAGCCCGAGAACAAGGTGTCGGCAGGGTTGGTTTCTTTGAGGCCTCTCTCCTGGGCTCGTAGATGGCTGTCTTCACCCTGTGTCTTCGTGGTCACCCCTCTGCGGTGTCCTAATCTCTTACAAGGACAACAGTCATTTGGATTAGGCCCATCCTAGTGGCCTCATTTACCTTAATCACCTCTTTAAAGACTCTCCAAATACATTCTGAAGTACTGGGGGGTTAGGACTTCAACATGTGAATTTTGGAGGCAGGAGACACAATTCAGCCCATAACACATGGCTGGTAATCAACAGAGCTGGACTTGAACCCAGACCTTTGGGCCGGTCAGCCCTTTCTCCACCCACGGACCACTCTGGTCTAAAGCACACACAGTGGGCACTCTGCCCCTCTCTCCATCCTCATAAACCTGTTTGTTTTGACCATGTCTGAGTGGCTGGGCTGGGCCTTAGCTCCCTGCGTGTGCCCTTGCCAAATCCCTTGAATCAATCCTCAGTGCAAATTCTCCAGGAACAGGCCAGTGGACGCGGGGAGGGCAGAGCCGAGGCCAGCCGTGGCTTGACTGAGCCCAGCAGATGTGGGTCAAGGTTTTGGGAAGCTGTCCAGCTACTTGTTCTCCCTCCACAGAGCAAGTAGACAGACAGCTGGTCCACGGCAGGGATGGAAGATTCACTCTCTCCCCTCGGCTCGATGCTCAGCTTGCTTCAAGGTGGGGACCAGCCGGCTGGAATCTGACACGATTCCCTAGAGTTCTGAACGTGTGGGAAGTTCTAGAAGTCAGACAGTATCCATGGCTTGGTGCCTTTTCCTGCCAAGACCATCTGGAACTTTTGGAGACGGTCATAATTTCTTCCCGGTGTCTCTGGAGGGTGATGTCGCTCTCCGGGCATCAGGGTGTTGTATGTTAGACAGTCTCAAAGTTCTTCCTAATTGTGTGTTCCACGTCACAGATGGCGAGATGGATGTGTGGGGGATCAGAATTAGCTACCTCAAAAAGGCTCTTTCCCTTGATTATTTTCAAGAACAAAAGACTCTGAAAGAAACTTTGACCTCCCCCCAAACTACCTAAAAGAATTTAACATAGAAGCCCTGTTCCAGGAAGAAGCCACTCCCATATGATAGCTGTAGTATAATGTAAAATAGATGTGATAAGAAAGCCACCAACAAGCCCATCTTACCTAAATTCTCTCTCTCAGGCCACGTTCTCTATAGGTGGCCCAGTAAAGAATCCTCTGACAAACATTTGCATTTCCATCTCCATGTGAAATGTCTTCCTCCCCTCTGAAACCCCAAACCACTACCCCAACATCCTCCTTGTCTTTAGCTGAAGATACTTAAGCGAGCAGCTTAGTCAGAATGGCTGAGTTGCTCAGTTCTCTTTCTGAGTTTCTTCCATGTATACATGTTATTTAACTTTGTTTTATTTTCTCCTGCTAACCTGCCTTTTTAATCATTTGGCCAGCCATAAGGACTTAAGGGAGAGGGTGGGGGGGATTCTCCCCCTTCCCCAACAGACGTGACTGTGGTGAAGCAATGTGGAGACCTCCTGACCCTTGTCAATCACTCTGCACCAACCCAGACGTTCCCCCCACTCTGGTGAATCTCTCACTAGCGTTAGGCTAAAGTGAGTCAATTTAACTCAACAAGTGTCTGCAGACCCAGCTGTGAGCCAGGCTCGCGCTTACAGAGGGGACCCCGAGGTGAACAGGGGACAAGCCGGGGTCCTGGCCACTGCAGGGCCGTGGGGGAGCACAGCAGATCCATTTGCAGCTTCCCCATCTGGCAAAATGGGGTTATCTGCACCATGGATCAAGGAGAGTGAACCTGGGAAGGCCATGGATGGGCCATGAAGGGCACGTAAAGGATGGATAGGAGTCCATCGCTAGGTAGTGGAATAGCGGAGGACTCAGATTTCAGAGGGAGGAAAGAATGCACAATTTCACAATGTACTCTAGCATCTTCTGTGCTCTTTGTATGTGCCAGGTGCCATTTAAAGCACTTTACGTGTATCCATTCATTAACCTTCACCACAAAACAAAACACAGCTGTCCTTCTTCTATCTCCATTTTGTATGTGAGAAAACAGAGGTGCAGATACATTAAATCACAAGCCCCAGATTTCATGGCTAGTAAGTGGTGGAGATGGGATTTGAACCCACAGAGCACGGCTCTAAGGTCCACCTCCTTAACACTATTCCAGGCTCGCTCTCGACAGTCCTGATGGTGATTCTCCCATTTGCCGTTCACTGCTCACTGAGCACCTACTGTGTGCCAGACGCTGGAAGGAGCTGGGGTTATGGTGGTCAACCAGTCACAACCCTGGTCCCCAAAGACTAATATATAAGGAAATAGTCAAGTTCAACACTATGCAGTAGGATTGCAATCTAGGCAAACTCAAGGAATTATAGGAATACAGAAGAGACTCCTCACTCAGCCTGGGGTGGTGTGGGATTTGGGACCAGGGGTGGATGGGAATTTGTGGATGGGGGCAACTGAGATGCAGAAGGTAGAATTTAGTTAGATGGAGCAAGGGAATACGGCTTTCCACGTGGCAGGAAGATCAGGTGGCCCAGGGGTGGGAAAGGATGTCTGTGGGGCTGTGGGCATTTCAGGCTGGCAGGGGCAGGAGACTCTGAGGGGTGAGTGGTTGGGACAGCTGTGAAAAGGCCAGATCCCCAAAACCCTTGTGGCCCTGCTAAGGGATGTGGTGCCCCTCTGAGGATGGCGGAAGCCGCTGAAAATGTGTCAACAGGACAGTGATGCAATCAGATCTTCTAGAATGTTCTCTATGATTGTGGGGACAGAAGGAGCATGGTGGAGAGTGTTGGAGGCAGGAAGTCCAGTTAAAAGCCTGTTTCTGGGTATCATGAGGGTGTGACTGGGGCTCAGGGCACACGAGGGAAGTAGTGGAGACAGAGACTTGATACTGAAAGGAGAACTTATCAGGATGGAAGGGACTTCATCCTCCAGGTGATGGGAGCTCCCTGGGCTTCAGAGCAGGGAGTGACATGAACAGAGATGGATAGATGAGTGAATAAATGAAGAAATGGATGGATGAATGGATGGATGGATTGGCGGTGGTGGGGAGAAAGAACAGAGGTAGGGAGAAAGGTGTGATGGCCTTTGCCACACCCATATTTCCTGGGATAATGAAGTGGCGAAGTGACAACAGATGCAGTGAGAACACCTTGGTGACAGTTACCGGGTTGATGGACTTAAGAATCTGAGCATTCAGCACACACGGGCTAAACTCCACTTCTGGGAGAAGAGGAGGTGTGAGTGGAGGTGAGAGGAAAGATGGACGGCTCATTCAACTGTCCAGCAGGGTGCTTGGCACTGAGTAAGCTGCGGAACAAGCCAGCTATGGTCCATGTCCCCAGAGAGCACACAGTGCTTGGAGGAATGAGGGAGGGTGGAGATTCGATATTGAAATCAAAGGCAGAGTTGCAGATCAATGATGACTCCTTATCCACCATCCCTGCTGCTTTGGACGCTTTTAGATCTTCCCACATCAATGGTTTCTCCTCCAGGCAGGTTTCCCTGAACCGTCAACCAGAGGTCCCTCTCCCTCTCCCTCTCCCTCTCCCTCTCCCTCTCTCCCTCTCTCTCTCTCTCTCTCTCTCTCTCTCTGTCTCTCTCATTCCTATAGCATTTTGTTTTTCCCTGTGCAGTTCAAACAACGGTTACAGATTTTATACATAAAATATACATGTGTCTTATGTGTGTTGTAATTATTTGGATATACTTTCAACCTTCTTAACAGACTACGAGCTATTTGGGGACAAAAGCAGGGCTTCATTTAGTGGCATATACCCTGTGCTAATAGTGTCTGACTGTGTTCAGTTAAGTGATTGCAGGAAGGAAGGGAGGAGTGGAAAGAGGAAGAGAGGAAGCAAAGAGGAAAGAAGAAAAGGAAAAGAAAGCATAAATAGCAAAAATAATAAATAAAAAGAGGAGTGAATTGGGAAAATGACTGGGTGGATGGGAAGATGGATGGATGATGGATGGATGGATATAGGAATGGATGGATAGATGGATATATGGATGGATATATGGATAGACATATGAATGGATGGGTAGTGATTAAATGGATGAGTAAATGAATGAAGAAACAGGAATCTGGGAGAACTGAAGACCAATTTTAGAGTTTTTGCAATCCATTGGGATGACAAGACTAGCCCGACAGTCTACGGTCTGGTGGTCTCAGAAAATGGCAGGGTCACTTGGCTGGCTGTTGGAGGAACTGGGCCTAAAGAAGTGACTCCTGACTCTGAATTTAGGGCTATTTCTACTTATGAATCTGTGTATAAAGACAGTAGGGAAGACCTCAAATATCCTCGCTTATGTTGTCTTGGAGCATGTTGCTTCATTTCTCAGTGCTCAGTTTCCCTTTCTGTTAAATGGGGATACAGAGCTTATCACATGAGTGTGTGGCCTCCACGCAACAACGAGCGTGTGCACTTTGCCCATGGCTGCCCTGTGCGTGTTGCAGAGTTAGGGTACCTTCCCTTTGGGTCTAGGTTATGCGGTGTTGGCTTCTGCAGCACACTCGGGCAGCAGCTCATTGTGAGTCTCTGAGCTGGTCCTTCCCCTCTCTGGGCCTCAGTTTCCTGGTCTGTAAAATGAGAGGTCGGACCGACCATCTCATGGAAACTTCTTTCTCTGACTCTCCCTGACTCGCCTGGCAAACCTCAGCTCCTTCCTCGGGAAGGGGGGAATCAGGCACAGCCCCATGGCCTGGCTGGCCAGCAGCCGCTGGCTGCGATGGCATCTGATCCATTTGCCTTGCAGACTCCAGGGGCATCTTTGGCTCTGCGTGGGCAGCCTTACCGGGTGGGGGGGCCCATTGTCCCTGGTCTGCACGCTTTGCAGGGCACAATGCTGCCTGTCTTCTCTCTTCAAGATCTGGGCTAGATAAACCATCTGCTTTCTTCTTTTCCCTTATTTCATATGAGTTTCAGCAAATTCTGCCCCAGAGAAAACTTCCAGGTCAGTGGGAACCTGGCATTTGTCAACAAAGTGAACTGAATGTGATCTTCTGTAGGAAAAACAGCCCAGACTGGTTCCCAAAACAGCTCCTGCAGTCCCTACACTCAGCAGATGCGGTAGGTTCCTGGGGCGCAGGGAGGCCACTGGGGCTCAGAGCTGGACACTCTGGCCCTGGAGGGAGACGACTTGGTGGGAAACCAAACCTTGCTGCTCACTTGTTGGATATCTTTCACAAGCTACCCAACCTTCTTACAGTTTCTTCATCTGTAAATGAGGATTACTAACAATTAGCCAGAAAGGTCTTTTGTGAGAATTAGTATAGAACATTTCTAAAGAGTCTGGCCAAATGTCTGACACGTGGAGACATGCTGCCTATTTTTAATACCAATTTGTGTGTATGTACATATATGTATATGTATATATAATTTATATATATTTAAAAATAATATTTGTTTAACAAAGACAGTTTTTAAAGAAGGAAATGAAAAGGCTCATATAGATCCACCCCCAGAGATAAGCACTGTTACCATTTTGAGTGGCTTTCAGTATTTTTTCTACACATATGTATATATTACATATATATTTAGAAACTGAAGTCATGAGACTTTTATTTATTTATTTTTAGTTGGTATTTAAGCTAAATATTTTTGTGCCTTCCATATCTTGGGACGGCCTGAAACAGCTGCATGATATCCCATCTATGGACTCACTGTGACTTACGAGAGCAATCCCCTGGTGTTGGACACTCCGCTTGTTTGAAGCTCTCTACCACTCTAGAAGCGCGGGCTCAGGATTTGAACCCAGGTCTGTCTGAGACCAAAACCCAGGATGCTTGAATTCCCCACGAGGCCCTCCTGTGGGGCTGGGGCTTCAACACCTGTTAACCTCTCTGAAGTTTCTCAAACTCCATCTCTGCCCAACTCACTCTCCCCCCTGCTCCTCCCCAAACCTCCCTCGAAACCCCGGAGGCTGGTCACCACCACCATCTCACTAAGGAGCTGCAGATGCACCCTTTTTAGAACCTGCACCCATTCCTTCTCCACATGGTCTGCCTGGTTGGAAGGGAGGGAGATGAGGAGATTCACGGAGAAGTGGAGTGACGGGAGATGCCAAATAAACATGGGCAAGAAGGATGGTCTTCGCTGAGGATTGGGGTTTTTTGTTTATTGTTTTTTGTCCTTCATGGCTTGGCCCAGAGCTTCAAAGCACAAGTTCAGAAGTTTCTCTTGTAAATCTATTTTTTGTTTTCCTAAGTGCGAGAAACCCAGGACCATGTGTTTCTGGTTCCGTTTACTCCACATTTAAGAAAATATTGCTCGGGGCTGGGAAGGACTCAAGACTAAAGAGCAATGGGCTGGTTGAAGCCCCTTCTCCCTGGTGGGCATGCACGTGTTCCTGAACTGAATCTCAGGAGGAAGGATGGCTTACAGAGGTCAGAACTTCCACCCTCTCCCTTTGCAGCAAACTCCTCCCTGATCTCTCTACAGCCCTCCTCCCCCAGTCCCTTCTCTCCCAGCTGCCACAGCGATTGGCCTAAAACAGAAGCCTGACCATTGCATTCCCTTTATTAAAATCCATGAAGCTTCCTTTTTACTCCCAAGGTGAGACCAAACTCCTGAAGCCTGGGGCCCGAACCTTCTGGATGCTTCCTCTCCTAACCCCTCGACCTTCATCCTTTCCACATTCTGTGCCTGACCTGAGCGAGCACTTGGAATCCTCCAGACTCTCCTTTCTCTCTTTTCCTCCAGACCTTGCTCATTCTGTTCTCTTGGCCAGGAAGACACATCCCTGATCTTACCTTCTTCCACAAGCCCCTCACCTGGCCACCTCCTAAGAGTAGGACCAAACGTAGTAGGCTCTGGGTCAGATAGTCTGGGTCTTAATCCTGGTTCTGAGCCTCACTTTTCACAAATTAAAATGGGGCTAATAATTATACTTCCCTCAGAGGGGTGTGATGAAGATTAAGGGGGCAATTTGTATGAGGTGCTCAGCATAGTGCCTGCCACATAGCACATGTTCAATAAATGTTAGAACATTCTTGAGCTCAGGCATCCCCTCCTTTGGAAGACTGCAGGTGGTTGGAAATTCTTTGATAATCATCTAGCAAAAGATAGAGTTGCTTTCCACTCCCCTTGAATCTGGACTGGCCCATCACTATCTTGACCAATAGAATATAGCAGGAAACACTCAGTTTGGGGCCTAACGTTTCAAAGGATGGATGCCTCCCTGCTGGTCTCTTGCAGTCTACTGGAAAGGCGCTGAGATGATGTGGAGAGGCAGAGGTGTGTGCCCAAGCCCCTTCCAGCCATCCCTGCCAAGACGAAGCAGCCTTCTGGGAAGTGAGTACGCCAGCCCTGGCCGTCCCAAGTGACGCCATGTGGATGGGAGATGAACCGCCTTGCTGAGCCGTCTCCACATTCCTCAACCATAAAATTGTGAGCAAAATAAAATGGTCCTTTTAAGACACTGAGTTTGGGGTAGTTTGTTACGCAGCAATAGATAACTGAAATGCCTCTTCTAGGAGCTTTCTTGGGTTTTCCAAGTCTCAGATTTGTAGCTCTTTTGTGTGTTGAGTCTGCTTGCTTACTCAAGACTCAGTCTATATCCTGTAATAGCACCTATGGTAACAATAACTGACATTCAGCTGAGCGGATGGTTCTACCTGATTCTGGGGGTAGAACTATCCATGGAATCCACATGGAGACCTGCTCAGTTAAGACCTGGGCTTAGATGAGCAGAGGAGGATGCCTGCTCCCAGTGGGCAACACTCTCCTCAGAGGATGAGGGCAAGAGCTGCACTGAGCATGCTCAGTTACTCCTCCCTGGGGCAGGATGTGAGAAGGGGCAGAGGGGATGTTGTCACTGAAGTTCCTCTGCCTGGGAGGAAAAATCAGGGGTTCAGAAAGACTGCTCTTCTACCATAGATAGTCACCTCCTGCTGTCCACTCCTGCCACCTCTGCATTTTTGTTCTCTATTCTGCCACTTGGGCTGGGATGGACCCAAACTGAGGATTCAGACTTCTTCTCTGCATATACATACACACAAACACATAAACACAGAGTGTTTGTATGTAGCAGAACTTACCATAAAGCTTTGAGGATATGGAAGGAAGTTTATTTACAATAACACAAACTTAAAATAAAATAGATTTATACTCATCTCTCATCTTACTGGTCATCAGTCTCTCTGCCATGTGGTCTGACCTCTCTCTTCTGTTTTCTCCCCTCCAGCCCAAATTCATCTTTATTTCTAGCACTTCTTGATCCCTTGTCTCTTATTCATTTATGCCTGCGAGGTTCCAGAATCAACCTCAAGTTGCTGATCAAAAGCACTTCCTAAACAAACATCTGTGCTAAAATGTCACCTTCTGAGAGAGCCTTCTGGGACCATCGTATCGAAAATGGCCAACCCCTGCTGTCTACTCCTTTGCCTGTCTTTGTTTTATGGAAAGCACTGATCCCTACCTAATATTATACATATTTTACATATTTAAATATTTATTCATGTTTTTTTGTTTGTTTGTTTAAATTTTTTTTATTTGAACATTTTCAAACCCAAAGGAAAGTTGAAAGAACAATACAACAAACACCCATCTATCCCTTCACCTGGATTCACCAACTGACAAGTTCTTGCCATACCCCCTTTATTTCAAGGTCCTATACATTTATACACATACTTCCCTTCAGTTATACTACATCCAGGTAGGCTTCCCATATCATGATATTTCACCCTTAAAAACTTTAGCTTGCATCTCCCAAGAACAAGAACATTCTCCTACATAATCACACCACCACTATCACACCTAAGAAAATCAACATTAATACAATAATAGCATCCAACATTAAGCCCTACATTTCTTATTTTAGTTTATTATTGTCTCTCTCCCCATCAGAATGTAAACTTGAGGTGGGCAGGGACTTCATTATCTTTACTGTTGAATCCACAAAGTTCAAAGAGTGTAGGCACATCACAGGGGCTCAGTGGATATTTGTGCAAATATGAATAAATGAATGAATTGAAGGGACTCTGGTGCCAACCATTAGTACCTTTTAAAAAAATTTATTCCGCTACATAGTTAGTGATCCAGAGACTAATTATTGTTAGAAATTGGGTGTCCACAGAAGGTCTGAAAGATCAATCAGAATGAGTAAGATCAGGCCTGGATATGGAACTCAAGTGAGGAACAGGCAGCCCATGGCACTGCCTCTCACATCATCCCCTTTCCCACCACTGCCCCAATTCCATCATGAGATTCCCCTTTCTCCTCCTCTCTTGCTGCCTTCCTTGTTCTCAGCCTCACCATGGCCAGGCCTGAGGTTTGGCTGATAATACTTCAGAGTTAATGTTTTCCAGGCTTTTGCGTCCTTATGGCAAACCCACGGTCTAAGGCCCTTCCATGGATCTGGAAGAGGGAAGTTCTCTCTCATGGCTGGACAAAGTCCCGGAGCAATCCGAGCAGGTCCCATGGTCCCGCCACTGCTCACCCACTGTGAGCTCATGCAGGAACCATGCAAGTTGCCACAGTGTTGGTTAGGACAAGCCTGCCTTGGACTACGGGTGGACCTGTGGTTGGTTAGAGGTTCCCAAAGCCAGCATACGACCTCAGACTGAAATCCCCCGAACCTCACATACTCGAGTTGTTGGTTTTGTTTCCCTGCCATGAGCAACTCCAGAAGAACAAGCAGACATTCCAGGAATGGAGTGAGAAGGAACATCAGCCCCAGGAGTCCTCACAGCCCGGCTGCAGGTCACATACTGGAGCTGAGAGGTAGTGGGCAGCAGCGAGACCATCCACTTATTTCACAGATGAGAAGATTGAGGCCAAGAGAGGATGAAACCAAACTCATTAGGGAAGCTGGCTCCAGAGCTCACTCCCACAAGCCAAATGCAAACTTGAGGCAGGAGAGGTGGGGGCCTGAGTGCTGCGGTTAGCGTTAGCCAGGTACAGGCTCAGGGCCTGCTCTGCCACTTTCTGTGTGTGACTTCCAGTGAGTCTGTCTGCTGCTCCGAGTGTCAGTCTTCTCATCAGTAAACTAGAACAAAAACATTACTTTCGAGCAGCTGTTGGAAAGATTAGATGAGAGAACTGACAGAGTTCAATAAACAGTCGACCTTCTCAACTCCAGTGACCTCCATCCTCACCTCCTGGAATGAAGGGCTGCTGTTACCCCATTTTACTCAGAGGTTCAGTGGGCTGGGCAAAGCACAAAGCTAATACAAACAAGAATCTAAAATTTAGATTCCTGTGGAAATACCGTCTTTCCCAGTAGATGTTGAGTGGTTATTAACTATGAGCTCTCATCATGAGCATCAGTAGCCAGTCAACAAAGATTTACTAAGTGACTACTATGTGCCACGAATCCTCTCCCCACTGAGGATACAGAAGTGTCAATGACAGAGTCCCTGCCCTTGGAGAGGAAAGTCAGATACTAAATATCTAACTAAATAAATGAGAAGGGCCGGCTCCGTGGCTTAGCGGTTAAGTGCGCGCGCTCTGATGCTGGCGGCCCGGGTTCGGGTCCCGGGTGCGCCCCGAGGCACCACTTCTCCGCCCAACGCGAGGCCGAGTCCCACGTACAGCAACTAGAAGGATGTGAACCTATGACATACAACTATCTACTGGGGCTTTGGGGGGAAGAAAATGAATAAATAAAATCTTTAAAAAAAAAATAAATAGAATAAATGAGAAAATATCAGGTCCTGGTAAGTGCTATGATGGAGAAAAAACTAAGATAATCTAGTAGAGAGAGACTTAGAGGCAGCAAATTCCTTTGTCAAGTTCAGGGAAGACCAGAGAGCAGGTGACACTTGAGTTGTGTCCTGAATGATGAGAAAGAGGCAGAATTGTGACAATTGGAGGAATTGCTCAGGCAGAGGGAACAGAGAACACAAAGTCTCAAAGGAAGATGAGCCTGGGATGTTTGAGGATAAGAGGGAGGTGGGTGTGCAGAAGCACAGTGAAGGGAGAGAGCATGGGGGAGATGAGAATGGAGAATTGGGCAGGAGCCGGATCATAAGAGGCCTTTTTGGCCCTAGAGTTTGGGTTTAATTCTAGGTAGAATATGGACCCGCTGAAGAATTTAAGCGTGGGGGGATCGTGACCAACTTGCTCTTTAGCAAGAGGACGTGGGCTGCTGTGTGGAGGATGGGCTGTGGGGGGACATTGAAATCAGGGAAATCAGTTAGTGGTTTGTTGCAGGGTTCAGTGGGACTGTTGGTGAGATACGGTGAATCTGGGATATATTTTGGAGGCACAGCTGGTTTGCATGTGAGATAAGAGAGAATGAGAAAGACCACAGACGAATTCTTGGATTTGGGCCTGATCAACTGTTGCAAGAAGAGATTTGTCGGGTGGTGTTGAGGGTATGTTAAGTTTGAGATGTCTCTTGGATACTAAAGAAAAATATTGAGTAAGAAGGGGATGCCTGGTCTAGAAAAACAGTTGAAAGTTCTCAGCTTTTGTAAGGTATTTGAAGCTATGAGACTGGATGAGATCACATGAGGAGAGAGTGTGGATAATGGAGAGAAGACAGCCGAGGTCCAAACCCTGGAGGCACTCTGGATAGCTGTCCCATTGGTGGCTCAGTGAACCCACTGTCTGGTTGTCATCCTTGTGTACACCCCTCTGTCACACTGCATCTAGGCTTAGCCATGTGACTGGTTTGGCCAATGGGACACTAGCAAGCAGGATACAAGTGGAGGCTATTTAAGTGTGTGCACTTTGGGACTTATTGTCTTGGAATGCTCACTCTTGGAACCCAGCTGCCATTCTGTGAGGAAGCTCAAGGAGCCACATGGATAGGCCTCCCTGGCAGCCAGTACCAACTGCCAACCATGTAAGTGAGGCCATTTTGGGTCTTTCAGGTGTTCTAGCATCCCCAGGAGACACCTAAAGAAGCAGAAGACTGTCTTGATCAACCAGAGAATTCTAAGATACAATAAACAGCTGTTTTGAGTCACTAAGCTTTGGGGTGGTTTTTTAATACAGTAATAGATAACCAAAATATTCACGCCAACATTTACAAGTATAAGTGGAAGAAAGAGCAGCAGCAGCCAGGAGACTGAGAAAGAGACCCTGGTGAGGCAGGTGGAGAAAAAGGTGAGAGACATCGCAGAAGAAACATTTCCGGGAGAAGTGCTGACAGGCCGATTGAGATGAAGGTAAGGCGCGTCATTAGTGACCTTGTTCAGAGTTGGCTTGCAGGACAGTGGGGATAGGAGCCCTATTGGAGGAGAGAATGGGAGTGGACAATGTATGCACACAATTACGTCATCCTTTTATGGAATTTTGCTGTCAAGGAGTGCAGAAGAATAAGGTAGTAGCTAAAGGGTGAACTGAAATTAAGCAAGAGAATTTGGTCGCTGCATTGCTGATGGGAATTTGGTTGCTGTTGTTGCTGTTATACTTTTCCCTTCTCCTTACTCACTCCTAAGCCTCTTTCTCTTGCTCTACTTAATTTTTTTTTTAATTGTAGCACTGCTCATGTTGTAAAATTTTACATACTTAGCTTATTTATTAAGCTGATTATTTGTTGTTGCCTCCCTCCCGTTAGACCAGGATGTGTCTTTTTCATTCACTGATGTATTCTGAGCACCCAGAACTGTGCCTGGCATATCGTGGGTGCTTAACACACATTAAACAGGTGGAGGGATGAGTCAAGGAACGAGGTCATGAGGTTATGTGGTTATGAGAAGGGAAAGAATGAGGAGGAGGAAGAGATTCAAAAGTTGATTAGGAGCAAGATAAAGAGAGCATGATATGACCTTTCCTCTGGAGACACTGAACTGAGGGTTCTAGGTCCTGAGTCCTGGGTCCTATTTTCACATAACCCCAGGAGGGCAGAAGGACTGAGTGGGACTTTGCAGGAGTTTTTCTCCACTATTCTAGTCATTTCAGATTCTCTGGAATTCTGTGGGTTCTCTACTGGAGCCCAAGGATCCTTGGCCGTGACTGACTCTGCCTGGCCCTGTGCACAGTCAATGTAGAATGCTCTGGGGTTTAACAGACAGGATGCAGAGCCCTGCACTCCATTTGGAGAGGTGCACATCCAGTGGAAACGGAATGCTGCTCCTGTATGGCCATCTGGGGCAGGAGTGGTCAGCTGAGCCCCTGCTGTCTCCTTTGGGTAAGTACATGGCAGGTTAAGGAGTTCACCTTCCTGGCATTAATGGCCTTAGGAAATTAAGCGGACTCATTAATTAATTAATCAGCTAACTACCATGTCCTCAATGGCAGGCCTGGTGCTCAATTCTGGAGATCTAGAGATAAGCAAGACATGGTTTAGTAAGGAGTCCACAGTCTCATGAGGAAGACAGACAAGTAACCCAATAGGAATGATCCAAATGACCTGGCTGCCACCAGCTGGTCCTAGAGTTCTCTCCAGGTGGCCCATCTTCCAGAGTCTTGGCTCTGCCCCTGTTCCAGTAAAACTGTGTCCTCCTCTGTCCCTTCAGTAGAGGGGTGCTAATGATATCTGCTATCACTGGGTCCCTGGCACCTCCACATCTCTTCTTTGCAACTTGATCAATTGTCCCTCCATTGATGCCAATTCCAAGTCTCCTCTGGACATGTTCTCCACTTCCTGCAGGAATCCTTACTGATACGCTAGTGAGGATGTTATCTGGATCACCCATTCTCTCATTTAATAAACGTTTGTCGATGCCCCCTCTGTGTCAGGCGCCGGAAGCACAAAGTCCAATAAGGCCTGGCTCTTGCCTGTACAAAATGTACAGATGGCCGGGGAGACAGCCAATTAATGAACACAGCACAGTGTGAAAAGTGTCGTCAGCACAGTATAATGAAGAGATCACGGAGGAGGAAGCATCTCAATCAGACGAGGGGAAGTGGGTATGGGAGGGAACCAGGGAAGGATGAGAAGAATGTAGCTGGAGGAATAGATGTTGGGCAAGAGGAACAGTGTGTGGGCATAAATGAAGGTTCAGGAGGGCTGTGAGCATGAGGGGAACTAAGCACACCTCACTAAGATTGAAGAGAAAGGCGTGGGAGGACATTGGGCAGAGTAGATGGGGAGGCAGGCAGTGGTCATGACATGGAGGCCCTTGAATAGCTAAGGACCTTGGAATTTACCCTGAGGCAATAGGAGGACCCTGGCAGGGTTTTATGTTAGAGAATGAGAATGAGATTCATGAATTGGAACGATCAGGCAGCCGTGTGGAGGATAGACTCTGGTGGGGGGCGTTAAGACCAAGAGGCAAGCAAGGATTGTGGGAAGCTTGGGCTGAGGCAGTGACAGTGGATGTGGAGAGGAGAGGACGGCTAGGAACAACACCTCAGGGAGGCAGCAGCCACAGAATTTGGAGACTTAATCGACTGGGTGATGGGGAAGGGGGAGGAATCTCCATTGATTGTCCATCTTTTCCTTCCAGTTGAAGCAGCTTGATGAATGATGATGTCATTAGCAGAAATTAGCAAGACGGAATGAGGGTCAGCTTTGGTGGAAAAAGGCATCCAGAATTTTGTTTTGAATGCAATAAGTGAGAAGCCCACGAGACAACCTGAATGGAAATATCAAGTAGGCAGGTGGCCATGCTGGGGGAGGCGTCTGTTCTGGAGACAAACTTGAATGTGGAGGCAAGGCAGAAAGGGAGTTGTTTTCTGCAGCCACACTCTACCTGAGGAAACTGCTCACACCACCTTGTCCCTCTGCAGCCACCTCTACCTGCCCTGACACCAGAGCCTTCCCTAATTCTATGTCTACCTTGCCGGACCAACTCCGACACCCATTCCTTCTGATCCTGAGGTTTCCCCAAAATAAAATCCCACAGATCTGACTTTCTCATTTCTGTTCTAGACATGTGTGAGTAATATTAACTGAAGCTGTAGCATATGAAAAAGAAGGCAAAATCTTGTGGTAAAATCCTTAGAACCCTTCCAGAACTCTAAGACAAAAGTCCCACTGTCTCGGGGCAGAGGAGGAGAGGAAGGAGGGGGAGAGGGAGGAAGTGAGATCACAGGGCCTGGCATGACGACCATTGCAGGAGACAGGATTTCCAAGCTGGTTTTGCACCACATGGGCCAGCCAAGGTCTGAGGCCAGCAACATCACTCCTACAGCCAAAAATGACTAGTGGAACGAAGCACCGCAGAGGAAATCCTTCCAAATCCTTTATTTACAAAATCCTCCAGGATCTGGGTATTTTGCTTGGAAATAACTGAGTTCGGTTTTGAATTTTTTAAGGGTCTCTTCTCTGCTTCACCTGTGACCTCAGACATTCCAGTGCTTTTAGAGACAAATTGTATGCCGACGGCTCTCAAATGTACACCTCCAGCCAAGTCTTCTAGGAACTCTACACTCATATGTCCAATGAACATGTCGTAGACATCTCAAGGACAACATGTCTAAAACTGAGCTCTTAATGGGGCCTCCAGAATGTTCCTCCTACAGTCTTTCCATGTTAATAAAGGGACCACCATCCACTCATTTGCTAAAGTCAGAAAAATGAAGTTGTTTCCTCATTTCCTTATCTAATCTTTTAACAAATCCTCTTGACTTTACCTCTTGAATAGACCTTGAATCTAGTGATTCCTCTCCTTCCCCACTGCTACACTTCTGATCTGAGCTTCCTCCTGGACGGCAGCAGTAGCCCGATAAAGGCTTTCTCAGAGAGAGGGAATGAGTAGAGTCAGCACTTCAGAATTTGCTAAGATGTGGGACAAGGATGTGAACCTCTTTTGAAGTCTGACCCAAGATACACTTGCATGTATGGGATTTATATGCCTGTTAATTTCAAATGAGTCTGTAAATATGTATAGTTTGAGTGATGAATGTTGCAGTTCCAGAATATTTGAGAAATGAAATATTCTAGTCATTTGAAAATGCTGGCTAATTAAGAAGTATGGCATTTATCATCTCTTAGAAGATCTCTTGCACTCTTTCTCTTAAGACGCTAAAAATGTCAATGTTATAACATTAAGCAAAAAGAAAGAGCAGAACATGGTTTATTTATGTCACATGATCTCAACTACAGGGAAAAGTCTAGAAGGAAAACCATCATAGTTAACAGAGACACTCAATAGTTGATGGAATCATGGCTGAGTTCTTTTCATTCTTTTTTGTATTTCAAAGTTTTCTATAGAGATCCCTATTTCTTTTATAGTCACAAAAGTAAAATTATTAGAAAAAAATTAAAATAATAATATAAAAATGAGCTGATCATTCAAACGACCTAGAACATACTATACTACAAGGATTTCAGGGTGATGATTGTGAAAGTTGATTTGCATTGCCCATAACCTTGGCTGAGATCACAAAAGGTGGAAGAGTGAGCTGAACTCACGGCACCAACTAAATACAACCTTTTGGAATCTGTTCTAGAAGATACCTTATCTGTCTGCCATTGTTATCAAGGCGAGTCTTCATTTTATACTTATTCTCTCTCTCATGTGTTGCTCTGTCCACTTAGTAATACATTAATTAATTTTTTTTTAATCATCAGAGCAATGTATTCACAGGGAAATAAAAATTCAAACAGTATGGAAAGCTCCACAACAAAAAGTACACACTGGAAGTCACTATTTTTGACTTTTTTTGTTCATAGTTTCTATGGTGTATAATTCCATAACATTAAACAATACTCCCATACCTCTATATTTATAAATATTAAACCATATCTATTATTTCCTCCCTTCTCACCTTTCCCTTCTTTCATTCGACTCTTATTACTGCCTTCTCATTGTTTCTAGAACATTCCAGGCTTTCTGGACTCAGTGTCTGTGCACTTGCTGACTCCTGTGCCTAGGATGCTCTTTTCTCAGGTCTTTGCATGGAACGGCCACCCTAACTTCACTCAGCTCCCTGTCCTAGAGTCACCTCCTGACAGATGCCTTTCTTAACCACGTTTTCTGTTGTAGCTACACGCCCAGACTCACACTTTCCGTCTTTTACCATCATCACCGCAAGACATTCTCTCTTATATGTGTTTATTTTCAATTGTATTTTCCCCTCCCAGAACTATGCCTGGCACATGGCAGTTGCTAAATACATTCGTATTGAATGAATTAACGAGACTGTTAATTCCTTAACACCACTCCCCTTTGTCTCCCGCTCTTCCTTTTTTGTTGGTTATATTTCATTTTTAATTATTTCCCATCCATCAGATTTACATGGGACCTATTCATTTTCCACTGTTTAGGAAGAGAAAGTCAGCACCCCTGAACTCCCTACGTTTTTCTTCATTCCCTCTGCCTCTCCTCTCTCCACCTTCTCACACTTCTATTGGCCATTCCGTTGCACAAAAGGTTTCCCCCTTCTGTGGCCCTAATTACACCCCTGCTGCTATTTCTCCTGTACTCTGTTCTCCAGCTCCTCTGGGAGGTGCCACTCCAGGCCAGGAGCGCACCACATGCTTCTTCATGTCTGTGTGTTTGCATCTGTTCCTCCTTTCCCAGGACTGTCCTTTCTGTACATCAGAAAAGTTCTGGAAGTTCCAGTCTTACTCATTTGTTTTTTCACTATAGTTATTACTTTTATTTTACTCAACAATGCATAATGTCCTTCCATTAAGTCAGTAGGTTATTTACCTAATGGAATCTTTGATTTTTCCTGAACTTTTTCATGCATTGACACACACACACACAAATGGGATTATATTGGACCTGCCTTTGGTCTCATTGACCTGCTTTGTCCTTCTTTTCCCTTTTTGCTTTCCTCACCCTTCTCCTTTCGCATTATGAGCCCACTCCACCCCTCAACCCCACCCTGAGCCGTCAGTGCTGCCAATCTGACGTGCACTCTCTCCTGCTGTCCACTCTGCCCATAGAATCGTCCACACACATGTGCATCCATGTGTAGAGTTTTTGATCAGTTTGCTTTACCAAAATGACATAATGTAACGTAAACACACCTCTTCGCATCTTACTTTTATCACTCAACAATATGTCATAGAAATCCAACTGATATAATTCAAATATGGTCTTCAAATAATCCCACAATGTTCCATGGCATAATGTAGCATTATTTATTTGAACATTCACCTAATGCTGTGTGTGTGTGTGTGTACCCTAATGTGCTGATGCTTTCATTTCTATGGAATCAAGTCCCAAAAATGGGATTGCTGGATTAAAGAATATATGTTTTAAATTTTTAATAGATGTTGCCTTGTTGCTCATAAAATGGTTATGATAGTCTGCATTTCCTCCAGCAATGTATGCAGGTATTCTACTCTATTCATTCCATTCATTCATCCAGCAATAGATGTTATGAAGCTTTTTAGAAATGCCAGTCAGATGGATGTAAAATAATGTTTCATTACATTAATTTTTATTTCCCTGATGTCTAGTGAATTTAAGTATCTTTTCATATGTTTATTGTCCATTAGGATTGCTTTATTTTATATTTTTATCCATTTTCATTGGGTGGTCTGTGTTTTTCTTGTCAATTTATAGTAGAGATCTCTGTCTGTTACAGCTCTTCATCCTCTACCTGTCGTGTTTATGATTTGCTGGAGTAAAGTTTGTGGATGGGATTAAATTAACACTCTAATGAGTTCTGCATTGGTTAACCCAAAGAAAAATGCTCCACGCCTCAAACCTCTGTTTCCTTCCCATGTCTCTACCTGTGCTTGCTTTATTTTCCCTCATTCTCCCAGGAAGTAACTGAGTATGAAGAAAGGAGGAAATGGACATATATAAGGGCATTCCATATGCCAGTGAGTAGGCTGTGTAATTTGTATGTTACCTTATTTAATTAAATGAGATTTTAAAATTTTTAATCCCCATTATACAGATAAGCCAACAGAGGGTCAGAGAGGTTAATTTACTTCCCAACGTCATAGGAATGGCACAGTCAAGATTTGAACCTATGTCTGTCTGGTTCTAAAACCCATTCTTTCAAATGCTCTCCATTGGGTCCTGGGTTTATTTGAGGACCACAGCCACCCTGTGGGATTGTGAGGTAGGCTCTGTGATCCTCTTTCTTAGACTCAGAGGGGTTGAATGACTTGGCTTTGTCACACACAGAGGTGGATTGCAAACCTACGGTTGGCGCCATCAAATCTAGAACTGTTTCAGCTATGGTGTCTGACCATCCCTTCTCTCTGGAGTTGAGAGCACTGAGGTGATCTAGTGTCTTTCAGTGAATTCTCTGCTATCCAGAGGAGCAGAGGTGCCACCTGCTTTGCCAAGTTTACATGAACTCTCTCTGTCTTCAACGGATCATCCCCCCTGGTGGCTCGGGTGGGTGGAAGAGTGAGGGGAGACGTGCATAAAGTGAGGGACCCTGAAATCCCCAGGACAAAAATAACCTCATTTTCCCCCACCTCCACTCCCACTCTCCATCCAAGGGGAGGAAAGGCAAAGTTTCAGAAACTCTGAAATGACTAGAAGCAAGCGAAAAGTATTCTGGTTGCCCAATATTTACATAAGAAGTTGCTTACATTTTCCTTTCCTATTTTTAACTTATGAGCTGGCACATAGACGTGGACACCCACCCACATGCACACAAGGATGTGTGCCCAGACACACGTGTCTCCCACGTGCAGGCTCCACGTGCTTGTGGAGCCATCCCCACACACCACAGACTACAGATACAGCAGTGCCTCTGGGACCACCTAGTCTCCTCCCTGGGCTGTGTGTCTTTGTTCTTCATACAAAGGAGTCTACATGTGGGTTTCTCCAGGAGCAGCTCCTGAGATAAGAATTCAAGCACAGGGGGTTTATTTGGGAGGTGATTTGGGAAATACCACTAAGAGAATGGGCAAGTGAAGAAGGGATTGGAAGGAAACCAACCAGGGAAGGTTGTCAACAGATGGTGGTAAACATGGGCAACAGGGCCCAATCACACTGGGAGCTCTGGGAGAAAGTGTAGAACACGTCTCAGAATTATCCCACCCAAGGGGAGGATGCTGGAATGTGTATCAATCAACTCCCTTTCTGTCATGGTCATGGGCTAGAATGGAAAGAGAAATGCAGACTTCCATATTAGCTTGTCTGACATGCAGGTATAGGACACAGCCAGGCCAAGAGACGTGTCCCTTTACGTCACCCAGGAAAAGGCTTCAATCCCAGCTCTGCTACTTTCTTACTCAATACCTTGGATAATTCCTTTCTTCTTTCTGAGCCTCAATTTCTCTCATCTATAAAATGGGGAGAATACTGTTTCCCACAAGATTGGAGTGGGGATTGACAACTTGCTGAGTGGGCTCTCAAAAGAGATTCATTTCCAGTCTCGCCACCTAAACTTTCTTAGTCTCTTTTCAACCTCTGCTTGTTAGAATGGCCCCGGGCTTAGTTCTCAGGTCTTTTTCTTCTCTAGGACACACCTCCCAGGTGATCTCATCTAACCTGAAAGCCTTCAATATCATCTAGAGTAACACTCAAGTCTCCCATACTCTTGGGTCCTCTCTGCCTCCTTCAAAGTTGATCTGGAATCTGGCACTTCTTACCTTGCCTGTGACCACCCTGGTCCAACGCCCTATTATCCCTTGCTTGGATCTTTGCAGTAGCTTCCTAGCTCTTCTCTTTTTTATCCCTGTTCCCTTTACAGACTTTTTTCCACACAAAAGCCAGAGCGATCCTTTTATAATACGTGTTGGATCATGTTAACTCTACTCGGTCTTCTAATGCCTTCCATCTCATCTAAATGAAAAGCCAAACTCTTCACATTGGCTTATAAGAGTGACGCGACCCATTGACCCAAATCTCCAATCTTATCTCCTCCCACTCTCTGTCCTGCTCACTCTACCCCAGCTACTCAGACCTCCTTCTATTCCTCAAGCAGTCCAATCACACTCTGTCCTCAGGGACACTCCATATGCTCCTCCCTCTTCCTAGACGTTCTTCCCCCAGAGAGCCACAGGGCTCGCTCCTTCACCTCCTGCAAGACTTTGCTCGAATATCACCTCTCGGTGAAGTCTACCTTAAGCATCCTATTTCAGATTGTGCTGCTATCCTGCCTCACCTCCTCTCCCTTCTCTGTTTTGTTATTCTTCATAATGCTTATAACCATTTACTATATTGTAAAATGTGTACATTTATTTTACTCATTGTCTATTTTCAACCCACTGACCCCAATAAAACATAACCACATGAGGGCATTTCTTTTTGCCTGTTCTGATGATTGATATATTCTAGATCTAGCAAATGCTTGATCATTTGTAGAATGAATGAATGAATGAATGAATGAATGGTGGGGTGTGGTGGTTAAGAGCCTGACTTTAGGAATCATATGCATCAATGCAATTTTTATTTCCACAACTTACTATCTGTACTCTCATACATATTACTTTATTCATCTAAATCTTAGTTTCCTCATCTGTAAAATGGGGGAAAAAATAGTCTCTCCCTCCTATGGCTGTTGTGAGAGGAAATGCAATAATACATATTAACCACTCAGACAGTGCCCCGCACATAATATGCCCTCAAGAAAAGATAGAGTCTTTTTCAAGTTTCTCTTTCATCTTGTGCTCTGGTGGCTTCACAGATATTTTAGTGGAAAATTGAAAAAACTCATGGTATATTAGCAGATGTAAGAAAACAAACAAAAAAACACAACAGAAAAAAGATACAAAATACGTGTTAAAAATTAGTAGAATTATGTAAATCTACACACACCCACACACAGAGACAAAAGGCCAGAAGAAAATATGTCAAAATATTTACAACAGTTGTTTCTGGAATTTCTGGTGAGATTACAGGTGACTTTTAATTTTTTTATTTATACAATTTTTACATTAAAAAAATTCCCCATGACGCAGTTGTGTGACTTTTACAATTAAAAAAGCAATGAACATTTTTAAAGAAAAAAGTAGGGGCCCTCAATGAAATGTGGCTCTCTTTCCTCAGGCTGACCTTTGCAATTCCTTATCCTAGTCAAGAATATTCTTTGATCACATTTTAATTCTTGTGTGTCAGGAAGCTCACACTCTTATTTACAAACCCACGTCTATCTTCTCCAAAGCCCATATTCCTACTACATGTCAGGTAGCAGCTTCTGTACATTGAGGCAAAGTCTTCTTCTCCAGCAACTGGAGAAGTTGGCTGGATAGAGGGATTAAACTATAGAACAACCAAAAATAATATGCAGTGTATACTGCAAATCGAACCACCCATCCCTTATTCCTTTTCTTGTAACAACCAAATGAATGGCAGGTGGGGCCAGGGAGCTGGGTGGTAGCCCAGCTCTGCCTCTCATGCCTTGGGGAGGCCTGCACGGCCGCTGTTTCCTTGAGATCCCAACACGCAAAGACCAAATCCTGGAGGAGAACATTTACATCCAGTATGTGTTATCGGAGAACAGAATTGGAGGGCACTGGAGGGACACAAAGCAGACATCCACTCTCCATCAACGTCCTGAGACCCCAGAACTCAGATGTCACCTGGTGAGAGGGGAGGTGGGGAGGGGTCTTCTCCTGACTTTTCACCCCAAAGAGGTGGCACATGTACTCACAGGGATTCAACTTGTCAAGAAATGACTAAATTGTCTTTTCTGTTACCCAGAAAAAATGGGGGCTCGAAATCAACTTTAAGTTGAATTTTTGTTCATCTGTTTTGGTGACGGTATCATTCATAATCCACTCATTAGTAATCAGAAGGTTCCTCGGCTGGTAGTGAGCTTCTTGTCTGAGGGCATCTCAAGCAAGAGTAAGCAGTCACATCTATTTTCCCCGGGCCCAGCTTTGCTCTCACGAGGCAGTGCCCTCCTGGGCTGCGTGGAGGTCCACGCTGGACTGCTCTGGTGGTTCCATAGGGCATCTCTGGAACCTGGCAGCAAATGGGCTTCATACAGAAATCAAGGACAGACATGGGAAGGAGGGATTAAGTAGAGGAAGAACAGAGGGGCTAGGAGAGGGGGTTTAGGAGGATAGAAGGCTGTGTGAAGTTCCCCTGTGGCTTTGCTCGTGGTCTATGGATTCCTAAGACGAGGGAGCTGTAGGCAGAAATAGGTGATGTGGTTCACCAAGAAGAAATTGCCAGCCCGGGAGGGGCACCTCTTTGGGTGTCTTTATGGCAGCGACGTTCCAAATGCATGTGTGAGTGTAGGGGGGTGTGGGTGGGTGGTGGGTGGGAAGGGTTCCTCCCAGGGGAGAATAACAACAGCTGGGCAAGAGCGCTGACCAGGCAGCCAACAGAGCCACCCGGCATGCTTGCCGCCTGTAAATAACCAGCCTGGTGGTTCCGACACATGCCAGCCCGATTCCAGCACTGATTCTCTCAGCAGCAGCAGGTACACCCTGTGGAGCTACAGGGTGGCATCAGTTCAGGGCGATATCCTGCATGTAGGATAGAGCTCCAAGCGCAGGAGGTGGCACTATCCCGGGAGTGAAGAATGACCTTTTGATGTGGCCCTTTTGAAGCTCCTTTATGATGCATCAAGATGTCTGGGTCTGAATATAAACCAGCTGCTGTCCTGCTGACTAACGTACCCGACAAATATTACCACCCCCCGCGCCCCGCCCACCCGGACTCTCACCACAGGGCGGGGGAGGGATCAGGAGCAGGGGGAGGGTCTTGGGTGGGAGGAGGTTTGGGGCGCTCATTCCGTGGTAGAAAAAGAGGATGTTTTAATGGTTTCTCTGTTGGGCACAGTCTCAGTGCCCCCTGTCCCAGCAGATGTGATGTTGAGTCATGTGTCCATGGCTCTGGGGTGACAGGTCCCCACAGGAGTGCTAGTGGCAGAGAAAGAAAGAGATGGGAGAGCAGATACAGCCACTAGGACCCGTGGGACTTTAAAGAAACTCCAGGACCTCCTGGGGCAGGTGGGGAAGACTTAGTTGGGAGATCTTTGAACACAGAGGAGCCTGTGATCTGGGGAAGAGGACCAGCAGGAGGGAGGGAGTGAAGGTGATGGATGAGGTAAAGGGTTCCTCTGGCCCCTCCGAGCTGTTGGGAAGGAACATGGGTCCTCAGTGGCACAACCTGAAGGCAGGGATGAGCAGGCTGGAGTGTGAGGCTCGTGGCAGTCAGCGGCAGCCCGTGGGCTTTCAGAATGAGTCAGGGACTGGCTGCTGACAGTGAAATTTTCCACCCCAGGCCATATGGGCTGATTCTGAGCTTCAGAGGAAACCACTTGGCAAGAGGCAGCCTGAGAAATTTCAAATCATATACAAATCTCTCCCTGTCCCACACCCCACCCGACCTCCAGCCCTACCATATGTAAGCACCACACACCACCTCCAGTCCCAGCACAAGAGAGTACATGCGTGCACATTTGCACACACACACAATCTTCAGCCCTGCCCCGGGTGCATGCACATGCACACACACACACATAACCTCCAACTCTAACGTATTTATACCCTCTCCCCTGCACACATAAAGAAATCGAGTGTTGCTCACTCGTTCTCACTGTGCTAATGTAAAAGGAAGAAGTCACACACCATGACCAATGGGGATGGGTCTTGCACCATCAGTACCATTGGGGAGGGCAGGGTGTGAGCCATCTGAAGTGTGTGCTAAGGGACTCCTCTCACTGCAAAGCCTTTGAAATTTCTTGATGTAGCTAAAGATAGAACAGATGGAAAGGAGAGTGTAGTCAAGAGGGTGGGTAGCTCTTTGGTTTAGAAAAATGCCATTGTGAGCCTTTTGAATTAAGGAAAGCAAACTTCTCTCCTCCACCCTACTGAGGATGTGAATGTAGACTGGCTACAGATGACAGTGACTTACCTGACAATGTAATAGGAACGTCGGGCAAGGAGAGAGTCCAGAGTCTGGAAGGAGGAGAGGGGAGAATACAGGAGGAGTTCTCACTAGAAGAGTTCCATGAGCAAGTAGGAGGCTGGGCATGGGGAGAAGGATGGAAAAAGATGATTGTCCAGTGGTAGGATGGCCAGGAAATCAGAGCGTCTAGTGTCATATATCAATGAGTTTCCTCATCTTTTGTGGGTTGTGTTCATTACCCCAACCTTTAGCACGCGTCTGCCACATAAGCAGTAGGGTTTGGGAAATGAAGAGTGAGGACAGATGCCAAAGATGGGCAAGGCATTTCAGGAAGAAGGTATTCAGTGCAGGAGGCGGAGGCTGAGTGAGGAGGACTGGCTTCAGAGGGTCGCAGGCTGGAAGGAGAGAGAGCATGAGAACGTGCATGTGGGGAATCTCACATTGCACACGTTGGGCCACCAC
This sequence comes from Ceratotherium simum simum, assembly GCF_057802395.1. NCBI lineage: Eukaryota > Metazoa > Chordata > Mammalia > Perissodactyla > Rhinocerotidae > Ceratotherium > Ceratotherium simum. The sequence continues at coordinate 10,197,210 of NC_141922.1, forward strand.
TGGGGCATCACCAGTGGCCGGGCATCAGGGTTGGGGATGAACGCCACAAGGTCACAGTCATGGAATTGGTTTTCTCGCTAAAGAGAAACCTCCAAGGCTGGGTTGGCAAGAAGAGAAGGCATGGGAACCCCATCCTCCCATCATCCACAGAGAGGCATGGGGCCAAGGCAGCATGAGTTGGCCTCCCAGGGAGGGCCACTGCCTCTCCTGGTGAGAAAGCAGCCTTGTTAGAGAGGGTTTCACAGGCTGCTAAGGCCAGGAGGTCTGTATTTGGGTGTCAGCTCTTTATAGCTGTTGTCTGGGAAACCAGCTGCCCAGGGCTTGGAGACCTTGAGGACCAAGGGAAGTTGCAGTCCCTGCTGCCACGGCCAGGAGACCCAGTCTAGCAGGAAGCTCAGGTTGGGGGCAGCACCTTAGCCAGGAGGAGAGGGCTCCCCGTCCTAGATAAGCTCACTGTCCAGGCAACCTGGAGGGAGTTCCCTAGGCCCCTTTCATCCATCTCCTTGCTCTCCCCAGAGATCATGGGGAGGGCAGTGGGCTTCCTGAGGTATGAGGGATGGGAGCCCCAGCTATCTATTCTCATTAAAGGAAAAGGTGACCACAAAAAAAGATTGGAGAGTTTGGGGACATGAGGTCATTTATACAGGCTTTTGAGGTGCAGGAATCAGTGAGACACATTTCCAGCCCTCGAACTGCTCGCCATCTAGAGAAGGAGACAGGCAAGTAACTGATTGCAAGTCAGCATTCTAGATGGCAAAATGGCAGTGAGCGGTATTCTGTGAGAGAGTAGAGAAGAGAGTTCCTAACTGCCTAGAGGGGCCAAGGCGGGCTTCGCAGGAAAGGAGACAGGAAGAAGGAAGAAGAGAGGAGAGCGTTCCATGCAGAGCACACGGTGTGAGCAAAGACTGGGAGGGGTGCCCTGACCCTGGGGCTGGGGCTGACCTCAGCAAGCAGCAGTTCTGCCAGACTGTTCTTCTTGACCTGCCCCCAGCTCACTGACAAAGGAACAACGGAAAAGACTAAGTCCCAGCCAGGAAGTCTGGCTTTGGTCGTACCCACTGTCTTCTCCCATTTTCCCAGCAGGGTTGAGAAGGGAGTGGCTAGTCTGGAAGATATTCTGCATCTTCAAAACTTGGACTATAAATTGAGAAGGATAAATATGACTACCACAAATACGTATCCAGCCAGGGTGATAGAGATCTGCAGCCATCAGAAGAGAACTCAGTTGAGCAAGTACTGACCAGTCTGGTGTTTCTGGCTGAGGAAATCAAGTTCTGCACAATAGTATTGGCTTAGTTCCCCTCAGGCTCTGAGTAGTGGCTGAAACCCACCTCTCGTCTGTCACCAAGCCGTGAACATACGGGGGCCTCCGTAGAGGGAACCACCTTTTTCTAAGTAACATAGATGCTCCATATGGACAAGCAAACGTCCTGAGGCCACCAGCCTGGAGTTTGGAGGCCTGTGTTCTAATCCCACCTTAGCTGCTCAGTAGGTTGTGCCCCAGCTCTGCTTCCGGAGAAGCAACTCTATTTCTCCATCGTCTTATGAAACAAGCACAACACAGTGAGTGAGAGGAAGAGCGCTGTGATGAAAACATGCCCTGGTGTTGGGTCAGATGAACGACTCACAGGAGACCCCAGGGACTAGCTTTGTGATTGTAGGCAAGTCGCTTACTCTTTCTGAGCCTGAGTTTTCCCGTCTATAAAATGCTGATTATAATCTGCGCTCCGGCCTACTCGCCAGAGTCGTTGTGAAGATCAGACGAGTTATAAACATCCGTAGCCTGTGAACACTCAGGAGACAGCAGTCTTTACATAAAAGAGTCCAGGAGTGGAAGTCTGGCGACTCCACTCGGGCACAGACAGACCGACCGTGTGTCAAGCTGCTTGGTGGGGCCACGTTACATCATCCCCAGGATCCCCGCCAACCCTGCCAGGAGGCCCTGATAGCATGTGGCCCAGCCACTGTTGACTTGTTGGGGTTCCTTCCTCTCTCCAAGCCTCAGCTTCTACCTGGAAAATGGCAGAGGGGGACAGGATGATCCCACATGCTCCTTCAGGCTCTGACATTCTGCAGGACCACAGTTCTATACAATTCCCTCTCTGTGGTGGGACCGTTTGGGACCCTCAGAGCATCTCTTGGTTCTCAACGAGGAGGTCAAAATGGGCCTGAGGAACGTCTGGAGAAGTAGCGTGTGGTGGAATTGCATCCTCTTTGCATTTGATTTGTGAATATTTAACTCTATGCACTAGGCAAATAGTAATAGTAATGGTATGGTGAAAATATAGAACTCTTTTCAGTCCAATGCCTATAAATGCATTTGTGATCAATCAAAGAAACCAGGATCTGCTCCAACATCAGAGGAAAAACTGGGATTCACTCTATACCACCACCGTAGCTATGGGACATCCTAGGAGATTTTCAAGATTCATTCTCACTGTATATTATTTTATTCAAGATGTCAGAGCCTGACCTCCCTCCAACAATGCCAGATTTGGTACCAAAGTAATACTAGTACTGATACCAGAGTAATATTAGTACTGGTAACAGATTCAGTACTGGAGTAATACTAGTGCCAGTACCGGATTCAGTACTAGAGCACTACTAGTACTGGTACCGGATTAAGTACAAGAGTACTAGTAGTACTGGTACCAGATTCAGTACTAGAGTACTACTGGGTACTGGTACTTGATTCAGTACTAGAGCACTACTAGTGCTGGTACCATATTAAGTACTAGAGTACTACTAGTACTGGTGCCAGATTCAGTACTGGTGTACCACACCACGATCAAACATTTCTTAGAAGAATAATTAATGACACAGTAAATGTCCACATTTGATTAAAATGTTTTTTAAAAAGTAGGCTACAAAATATTGTGTAGCACATGGGCCTTTTTCTATTTAAATGTGTAAATAATTATCTGGCATAAGAATATGTTTCTAAATACACAAAGTGGAAGGATACACTCCAAATGTTGCGAGCGACTGTCTCTGAGCATCAAGGTTTTGAGTGATTTCATTTCTCTCCTTTTTGCTGGTCTGCTTTATGTGGTGACTTTTGTGCCTCTGTAATCAAAGTTGTAAGTCACCAATCGATCTAAGGAGCAGCCAGGAATAATTCCCAGAGTGATTGCAGAAGCACGGTGGTGGTTGGCAGCGGAGGCCCATGGTGACCCGCTCACTGTCTGAACAGCTAACAGATGTCGGAGCTATTTGGGGCCTGTGATGTCACCCGGCGGGCCGGCCCATGGCTGTGGTTATGATGTATTCTGCTGTCTGGCTGGGCAGCTCTGTGGCCAGTGAAGTCACTGTGGAGGGAGAGTCCCTGCAGGCCCCTGTGTCCCCTGCACAGGCAGCTGTCTCCCCTGGACTCTATGTGCCAAGATAGCCCAAGAGGCTCTAGGGCTATGAAAGGAGCAGCTGGCTAGACCTGGAGGCATGGGGGGATGTTTTTGCCCTTAGGCCTACGCCCTTCTGGGGGCTGGAATGCCCAGGCCTCCCCAGTCTCGCCCCGCCGGCTCACCTCCCACCACTCCACCATTGAGAGGCAGTGCCCATAGCACAGTCATATCTAGTGGACTTTGCAGGAGATTTTCAGGGTCAACTCTGACTATTTTCCACTACTCCTGGCATGCTGACCCTAACTTTGCCTCATGATGGGTCCTCTGCCTGACAGCAGCCCCACTACCCCTGCAAGGTCAACATCAACCCACCCTTCAAAGGGCCAGCTGGAAAGTCCCCTCCTCCTCAGATTGCAAAGAGGCAGCCTGGCATGGACACTCACAGCTCCAGCCCTCGTGTCAGACTGCCTAGGTCCAAATCCCTCTTACAGGGTGCGGCCGTGGGCAGGATTTCTCACGAATCTGGATTTGGGTGAAATGGATTTTTCACTACTTCATGTGAGAATGAAGTGAGGAATTTTTATCCAGCACAGGATAATACCTGACATACTTCGGACTCTGCCGGGGTTGTTGTTCACTGTTGTGCATAACAAATCTCCTCCTCTTCTTGGTGTTTCACAGCAGCTTCTCTTTCCAGACATTTCTGAACACTCTGGCAACTTAGATAAATTCTCCCAACTTTATTTTCTCCTCAGTAAAAGGTGGATGGAGATAATTATTCAATCAGGACGGATGTCTAACACTAAAACTGGAAATGAACTCAGAAAGAAACGTTTAGCTGGTCTCTCTTCTCTCCCAGGCACGATGGAGATCTTTGAAGAGGACGTTGTTGAAAACTAGGCAATTTTCTGGCCCAGCTGATTGAGTTTACATGTCTCTGTCTAAATCACCATGAGCCCAAATCTTTGACCCAGTTTCAGCCCCTGTGAGCAAGAAAAGAGGTGAGAAAGGAGAGGAATGGCGACTCTTACTTTTATGGCATGTGAAACCACAGCTAAAGGATTTCCACCCCAAAGTGTTTGGGCATGACCTACTTGAGATGTCAAAGTTCGAGGTGGAAGGAGCAATGAGCCCTCTCCCCAGTAAAGTTTCCTCTCTATCCCCACTCCCCCACCCCCATGGCCCATCAAGTGAATGTGAAGCGTTACACAATTGTGAGAAGATGCCATCAGTGGGAAGGAACTTAGGACATTAGTGCAACGTGGGGTTTATGGAATTGTGGATAAAAATCTTGGCTTTGTTTGGAATATTATTGGACTCCCATTGCACGAGATATGTTTAGTTCCAGTAAAATTCCATCAAGATTCTCCTAGCAAAAAGGCCTTGTTCTTAATTTACCCTGTATGGCACCCTACGGCCCAAGGCCTAGTGGGCCATGGGCTTTGGCAGCCTTGACAATAAGATATCTTGAAGGGTGGCATGATGTTTAAGGAAGAGAGGTGTGTAGGTGCCACCAACATGGTGCCTGGCTCTCAGTGGACCCCCACAAATGATGGTGATGGTTGTACTTCTGATATGCTTGGTAAATGTGAAAATTAGCCAAAGAGCTGGGTTGTTCTGACTTCCTCATAATCTGGAGCTCTCTGAAATGATTTTCTATTGCTGGTATAAAAAATTGGCTGAGAACAATATAAATTTATTCTTTCAAAGTTTCCGTAGATCAGAAGTCCAATGTGTCATACCAGGCTAAAATCAATGTGTCATCAGGCCTGTATTCCTTACTGGAGGCTCTGAGGAAGAAACCACTTTTAAGCTCCTTCAGGTTGTTGGCAGAATCTAGTTCCTTGTGGTTGTAGGACTGAGGTCACCATTTCCTTGCTGGCTGCCAGCTAGGGACCACCCCTAGCTCTTGGAGGCCTCTGTTTGGTCCTTTATATAGGCCCCATATTTCAGAGCCAGCAACAGCACGTCAAATCCTTCTTACTTGGAATCTCTCTACCTCTGTCCAGAGAAAGTTCTCTGCTTTTAAAGGATCATGTGATTAGATTGGGCCTCAACTAGATAATCCAGAAATCTTCCTATATCAAGGTCTCTAGCCTTAATCACATCTGCAAAGTCCCTTTTGTCATGCAACAACCTATTCACAGGTTCCAGCTATCAGGCCATGGGCATCTTTGTAGGGCAATTATTCAGTCAACCACACTCTGCAGTGAATTCTGTCCCACTATGAGGATTCTGTCTCCAAGAGACTCTGAGCTGGAGAAATCTGAGCTCTCCTTCATTCTTTCAAAAAGCGTTCATTGAGCGCTCACTGTGTGCTGGGAACTCACAAGTGCTTGAGATATAAAGTAGAAATGATTATACTGCTAAGAGGAAAGAGGAAGAGGAGAGAGAAACTGACTTCCTTTGAACATCTACTGTCAGGTGCACGCCATGCATTCTCTAACGTTCAAGGGCATCCCGCTATACAGATGAGAAAGAGTGGGGGCAGGGGTTTGATAACTCGCCCAAGGTCATCCAGCTTATACACTGCACAGTCAAGAGTCACCCCCTCTTTCCTCTCTGACCCTCCAGATTTGAGTCACTCAGGACACGTCCAGTCTACAGAGGGAAACATCATACCTTCTGCGACCAAGCCCTGGACCATCCCCACCAGGGGTCACTTTCCTCTTCCCCCAGAGGGTGAGGCTGTCTGCATTTGTGACCTTCTTGAGGGACCCCAGGGGTGTTTCCAGAGGCAGCTGGAGGTGGGAGCCGGCTGGCCTGCGGCCCCTGACCTGGATGCCCGGAGGTCTTTTGTGGAAGCCGGGGAAAGACTGTGGTGACGGGGTGGGCTCTGGGCCCTGAAGCCTCCTCTAGCCGAGTTTACATATTATTGGTCGTCCAGGTGCACTCCTTCCTCTTTTTGATGACCTGATGTATTTATAGCTCATCCTTCAAAGGGTAATGTGCCGTGGGCTTCAGTCTTCAGACTACAGTCTTGTAGAGAACCAGGAACAAACTAGGGGCTTTATACATGCTGCTAAACAAAGTGAGAAGGACCGTGGCAAAAAGCCAGAAAAATCTAAATTAAAAAGCACTGCCCCATAAGAGAAACTACCCCCCAGTTACTAATATTGTTCTTAATTATGACAATCGCCTCTTGAGCAGTGCAGTGTTCAAGATGCTTTTACGTGCTGTTGATGTATGTTAATTTATTTACTCCTCACAACGTCCCTGAGAGGTGTTCATCACTATCTTGGGAGGTGCTCAGAGATGTCAAGTAACTTGCTCTAGGACACAGAGCCAGCAAGGTGCAGAGTCTGGGTTCAAAGGCAGGTGTGCTCTCAGCCAACTCACAGCCAGGAGCCTCCCCCCAGGCCACACAGAGAGCAGTGATGCCTTTGATTCCATGATTTTATTGCATTCCCACAGCGACTCTGTGCAGTTGGTCATTTTCTTCCTCTATTTTACAGTTAAACAAACCAAGCTTCAGAATGGCCAGAGGACCTGGTTAGGAGGGGGACCAGAAGGAGCAAGGAATGGTGGCTTTGGAACCTGAGGCCAAGCTTTGGCACTTCATGCTGTGTTGTCCTCCTCCAGGACCACGTTGCTCCAGACTCTTAGATTGGTGTCTGAGGGCACACTGACTTTCCATCTGATGGAACAGTCCGGAACTCCTAAGTCTTCTCTCTGCCTACGTGGGAAAGGAGTGGGGTGTGTGCAGCGGGGTGGCTTCTTATGTCCTTGTGTGCTGCTTTTTCTGTCCAGAACACCCCTCCTCCAGCTCCTCCCTGGCAGACTCCGGGTTACCAGTCAGACACACACACGTCATCTCCTCGTGAGGGGATCAGAGCACCCCCCCTTCTCATCACCCCACCTCTGGCCTAGCAGACATTGCACTCAAGGATGTTTGGGGACAGCTGGACGAGGGCCAGGGAGGAAGGTGGTAAGTTTCTTTCAGAGGCAAGGGACCTAATGAGCTCCAGTTTAAATATAAAGAAACAGGAGGATGAGAAGACCCCAGGGTTATCTTAGGAAAGGACAGCAAGGGCCGTGGACGGACATCAAGCCCTACCTCCCCTTTCGAGGCAGACCACGCCCCAGGCAGCACGCGGTTGGAGCCCAGACGTCCGTCACTGCCCCCATGTTACTTAGTTAGCTCCTTCACTTGTCTCTTTCCCCATCGTCACTCACTTTCCGACCTCGGAAAGGCCCAGAACGTCAGGCACAGTTGAGCCAGAGTGTGGGGGCAGTGCATGAGTCCCTGCAATCCGCTTTGGGGGTGGAGCCCGGGCACCTGGTTGGGTGGAGGCAGGACCATCGAAGAGAGGAGGATGAGCAGGGCCCCGGGAGGACAGAGAGCTGATGGGCAAGGATTTCAGAAGAACCTGGGGGTCCCCCGGAAAGTGGGGGAGATGTGGGCGGGGCCGAGCAGCTCCTGAACATGTGGAAGCTCGGCGGACGTTGTGAGCCTTGAGGTTCCTGCCCACCGGCTGGGGACAAGCTCGTGGGGTGGGGGCCCAGAACACCATCCCCACGCCTAAGCTTTCCACGCCACGCTTAGTTTTATTGGTCCCTTGTGCTCAGCCTGGGGTCACCTTTCTGGAGAACATTCTGTGCTCTGACTGGGGTGCCCTCTTCTGGCTCCTGAAACCTCTATTTTATCCCTTGCATTGCACTCATTCCCCTGAATCATGACAGCTGCTCACTTGCCCGAGCCTCCCTCTAAGCTTGGAGCCCCTCAAGTATCAGATTGTTCATCTCGCATCTTCAGCACCAAGCAGAGGGCCCGGGGCCAAAGTGTGGAGTGAGCTGGACAGAAATATATATTGGCAATGAAACATCTAATTCTTGTTCATCAGTTTCTAATTATGCAGGACAGTCATTTCTCTTGCCTCATACGAGCCTCACGGCAGTGCCAGGAGAGCGATGAGTTGTCCAGGCTTCCCAGTGGAAGCTCATGCCCCGAATGGCGGAGAGGTTTGTTCTGGGTCATTCAGTGGGTGAGCTGCTAGGCAGAATTCAAATCCTGTTTGACTCCAAAACCACATACTTTCCTCCATGTCAAAGGCTTACGGCAGTGATTCCAAACCCGGGGGAGTCTCACTGGGGGTGATGTAACAAATGCACATTCCTTGAAGGTCTGGTAAAGGCATAGAGGTCAAGGGAGAAAGAGGGAGAGAAAAGAAAGACAGAGAGAGAGAGAGAGAGAGAAAGCAATTATAAATGCTAGATAAAACGAGAAGCTCCACTATAATAACATGGTCTAAACAGAAGTTGCTCCACAACGTGGCATGATTTTAAGCAAATGAAGAAGTATAATAAAAGAGAACCTATTTGGTCTTGAGGCTAGAAATATTCCTCTTCAAATGTCCAGGGGTTTATCATGGACCGAGGGAGTAGGAAGTGAAATTCTAGCGCACTGTGTGGCCTGTGAACAACGTGCACAAAGTCTTAATGTGGTAAATGAAGTTACCTGGTTTTTGGTTGTTGGAATTAGCCTGTGGAATGAAGCATGGAAGGCTCAGGTGAGGTTGCAGGATTAAGTTAATCTAAGAGCACAGACAGTGAAAAAGAAGAGGAAAAACAGTGGTATAATGCAAACACGCTCAAGCAGCAAGCTAGGGATTGTTGGAAAATTGATTGAGTATGAAAAATGAATTCTTTAATAATTTCAAAAGTAACCAAAAGAAGGAATAAGAATTATACTGTTATTCAGCTTTTGGAGGTATGTGAGGAGAGGTTGAGTGGGATTAAGTGGGCTCAATCTTCATCTTTCTCAGCAGGAAATCAATAGGTCTCATGTAGAGTTGATAAATCACAGTTAGAGGTAAACTCACACCATCTAGAGTCGTGGGGGTGACCAAGCTAAGACACAAACTGTGAAAAGAAGTGGTTTCTGCAGAATGGGATTACAGCAGATGGGGGACCACAGGAGGTAACTCCTTAAGTACAGGTATTGTTTGAAAAAATAGATTTATGAGCTCGACCTTAGACCTATTTATTCTCAAAAGTTTGGAACAGGAATCCGTGTTTTTCACAAGCTTCTCAGGAGATGTTCGTGCACTCAGACTTCTCTTGGAATCACTGCCCGATGGCCTTCGGTGGACTGGGAGAAGCTGTCCTTGCTTTCCCAGCTCCAGAGGGGACCTGGGGATCCCTGAGCTCCGGACACTTGCTGCCTCTGTGCAGGGCCCTGGGCGGTGGAGGGACTTGCTGGCTGGTGTTACAACTTCCTTCTGAAAAAGTCATTTGCCTCATCGTCCTGTCCTTCCGGGGTCGCTTCCAGCTCAGGAGGTAGCTGATTCAGACTAACGAGTGGGCTCACAGAGAATTTCTTCACTTCCTCTCTTGATTCCTGCCTCACTGACCCTGCGGGTCACTCTGGCCCACAGTGTGAGGCGCTGCCCCTTTCACTTCCTGACTTTCCGGTGACCCCGGCCTTGGTGCTGGGTGTACTGTGGCCTTCCTGCCCTTCGTGGGGGGAGAAGGGTTTATGACGTCTTCCTGGCTGCCTGACGCACATCAGGTTGGCCCATCCCTTCTGGAAATGGATAAGGACTTCAAGGATATCTCTGCGGTGCAGGAGAATGAGCACTAGAGGGGGAGCCTAGGCCCGGAGTTCTGAAAGCAGCCCTGACAGGGGCAGGCTGCGGGCCCCCGGCTGTGCGTTTCTCTCCGGGTCTCAGCTTCCTCATCACGATATGGGCTCAGGTCTCCTCCGGCTCAAACAGTCTAACTATTGCATGTTGTCTCCTTGGCCACACTTTTCTAAGAGCCGTTCCAGGGCAGGGCCATGAAGACCTGGACTTTGGATCCCTCTGATTTCCCATCCCTGTGGACTGGCATGGCGTAGTTGCCCCAAATCAATGATGATGTATGAGGACTTTGGGAACGGCACTTTACTGTTTGGTTCACAGACATTAGCACCCTCAATCTGCAGGGTGAATCTGCAAAATAGGCATTACTGTTATAACAGGATGTTAAAATGGGATGTTTTCTACCTCAGTTTTCAAAGACTGAGAACAAATAGCAGGTGGCATCCGGTGCTAGACCATACGTGTGGGCTTACAAGGAGGGGGGCCCAGATTGGTTGCACCAGCATTAGTCCATTACCCACTCCAACCAGTTAAAGAATGTGAACAACCCATTTTCAGGGCTAATGGTGGTGGATTTGGGGTTTTGATATTGGACTGGAGTGGACTTTTTATTATCAGGAAAATAAGGACCTATGCCTGAGGTTTGGTCCAAGGGCAGGATAAAATACACCACTGAACAGGTATAAGGATGTATTAGTTTTCCATGGCTGCTGTAACAAATTACAGATGGGCTGAAAACAACACAAATGTATTATCTTATAGTTCTGCAGATCAGAAATCCGACTTGAAGCTCAGTGGGCTAAAATTAAGGTGTCAGCTTCGTGCATTCCTTTCTGGACACTCTAGGAGAGAGTCTATCCCTTGCCTTTTCCAGCTTCTAGGGGCTACTCACTTTCCTGGGCTCAGGGTCCCCTTCCTCCATCTTCAAAACCAGCAACATTGGGCAAGTCCTTCTCACACTGCCCTCTCTCTGGGCCTCTCTTCTGCCTCCCTCCTCTACTTTTAAGACCCCTGTGATTACATTAGACCCACCTGGGTAATTCCAGATAACTTCTTTATCTGAAGGTCAGCTGACTAGCAACCTTAACTTCATCTTTGAAATGCCCCCTTGCTGTGTAGCCTTAATTATTCACAGTTCTGGGAATTAGGACATATACATCTTTGGGGGACCACTACTCTGCCTACCACAAGTGGGGAATGATAGGAAGAAACAGGAATGCTTCCAACTTACACCTTGCTAAGTGATGCTTACCCAGTAAACTTAACTGGATCCATTCTACAGGTGAGAAAACTAAAGATCAGAGAGGTTAACAGTGGGGTCCATTCTTGACTGTGTATTGGAGTTTCCTCATGCCTGGTCCTCCCTACCCGCTCTGGAATTCTGATCTAATCGGTCTGGGGTGTGACCTGGGCATCTGGATTCTGTATAAAGGTGCTCAGATGATTCTAATCCACAATCAAGGCTGGGAACCACTGGGCTAAAGGAATTACTCCAAGTCACTCAGCTGCTGTGAACAGCCGGCAGGACATGGTACCGCACCAGGCCTATCTTAGTTCAAAGCTCCCACTCAGCTGTTGGTGGAGGAGAAAACTTCTATGCTTTTTCTAGAGAAAATTTGCACTTTAACTGGAGACCGACTGTGGTTAAAACCAAGGGAACAAAGCTTCAGGGTAGAATTTCAAGCCCCCATTTCCTGATGGCAACAAAAGAACAGAATTTCATTTTGGGGAGAGAAATGAGACAACGCTCATCAGACAGAACCTGGCATGGGGGTGAGGCCTTGCTAAACGGTGACGCTGTTATTAGCATCATTAGGGTCAGGCCATGGAGGGAGCTAAGCCAGCAGGGCCTCCCGGATACTTGAAGCTTCACCCCAAACCCCACAGTGGCCCCTGCCTCTCCCTCCCCTGGAGAGTCTGAGCTCAAGCCTCTCCTGTCTCCTGTCCTGGGTGGGCCAGCCCTGTGTCACTCCTGCTCCCACCTCTCCTTGACGCTGTGTCAGGCCCCCAGGTCTTAGATCCTACAGTGAGTTGAATTGTGTTCCCCAAAAAGACATGTCCAAGTCACACTCCGTTACCTACGGATATGAACTTATTTGGAAATATGGTCTTTGCAGATGTAATTAAGTTAAGGAACTCAAGATAAGATCATTTCAGATCTAGGATGACCCTACATCCAATGACTGGTGATCTTGTAAAAGAAAGGAGAGGGAGATTTGACAAACAGAGAAGAAGGCCATGGGAAGACAGAGGCGGAGATGAGAGGCAGCCACAAGCCAAGGAACACCACAGGTCACCAGAAGCCACCAGAAGCTCGAGGAGAGACGTGGAACGGACTCTCCCTCAGTGCCTTCAAGGGAGTGTGGCTCTGCTGGTACCTTCATCTTGGACTTCTGGCCTCCAGAACTATGAGAGAATTCATTGCTGTTGTATTAAGCCCTCTAATTTGTGGTAATTTGTTGTGGCAGCCACAGGACACTGACAGAGGCCCCATCCACCCCACATCTGGATACCCCAAGAAAGCCAAACATGGCTGGGAAGCCATAGTACTGCCTTCTGGCGCTGTGTCCCCTGCCCCCTGCCGGAGACCCAGGTCCAGGGGCCTGAGCCTGGATTAAGGGTACGAGGAAGGACCAGGACCATGACGTCTGACACTAGGACACTTGTGATCACCTCCAAACACAGCACATGATTTTACAGACCACTCTGGACTACAGGAGTAAAGATGTCCTTCAGGCCAGCTCCAACTCCAGGCCAAGCAAGGAGGGCCTCAAGGATGGGTGGGTGGGACCAACTCTCACAGTCTTGGGAACAAAGATTAATTATGTGGCAGAGGCGACAGCTATCTACCCAATAACTGTCTCCCTGTCCATGTCTGCTAACTGCACCCCAGCTTTGTTGGGACATCAGTATCTCCTACCCTAGGGAATAAGTCATGCAGGTCTGATCAGATCATGGTAAGCCCACTGCCTATTGTCAGTAATTAGTCTAAAACTGGGGACATAACTCCATCCTGGCCAATGAGATGTAAAGGGAATTCTGCTGGAAATTTCTAGGAAAGATTTTCCTCCAAGAAAAGAAAGAGGCACTTGAAGGGAAGGCCCTTTGTACAATGCCCTGCTTGCTTCCAGCACAGGATGCTGTCAGGAGGGGATGTGATGTCTGGAGCTGTGGCAGCCATACTGTGTCAGTGAAATGAGACATCAGCCATGTGCTGAAGATAGCAAAGAGGAGGGCTGTAAAGAGTGTGGGCCCTTGATGACATCACTGAGCCTTTGATCAATCCTAGGCCCACCTACCTCTGGAAGGATCCCTCAGTTAAGGCACTTTAGTTAGGTGTTCAGTACTTACACTGAACCATCCAAACTGACAGAGCTTGTGATGCAGGTTAGAGGCTACCTGGGGTTTCAGTGCCTATCAGTAGGTTTTGCAGGACACACAACGTGGCTGTGGAGCTAGCTGAAGTCTAGGAAGTGTAAGGAAAGAGAGAAATCAGAAGACCTGAGTTGAACTCTGACCCTCCACCTCCTCCCTGTGAGTTTAGGCACACCATAAGCCTTTCTGAGCCTCACCTTCCACATCCTCAAAATGGGTGTGATAGTCCCAACATCACTCATCACTGAGTTTGGTCTGTGCTCAAACGAACTGATGTGTGTCAACACATTTTATGACATGCCACGTAAATGACAAAGACTGTTAACCAGCTCTGTCTGCTGTTACTTTGGGAAAATCGTGTGTGTGTGTGTGTGTATGTGTGTGTGTGTGTGTATGTGTGTGTGTGTGTGTAATTGAGAGAGAGACAGACAGAGCTTTAAACAGATTTGCCTATATAAGTATGTCCTTCAGGAGGGTGAGTGATATTTTTAGTTGCTTATCTGGGAACCCAAATCACCCAAAAGCTGGGGTAATAATTCTGTCTCCTTGTACCTGCCCCCTCCCACATTCAAACGAGTCCTGTCAATTCTACTTACTGAAGGGTTCTCAGATCTGTGCCTTCCCCACATCTCTAGCCTCACTGTCTTGATTCAGACCTCATTGTCTCCTGCCTAGAATATTGCACCAGCCCAGTCGGTCTCCTACCTCCATTCTGGAATCTTCACATGGGAATCCTTTCTAACATGCAGGTGGGACTGTGTCACTCTGGGGCCTGCCCTCCATTTCTTGGGTCACTGTAAATGTCTGTTTACCTGCCCTTTTCTCCTTCTAGAGGGCAGGGTCCTTGATTCCCCAGCACCCAGCACCCAGCACAGGGCCTGGTGTTCAAAGGATGCTCCATGAATATTTGTTGGAAGGAAACAGCAGCCTGGGGTTCAAACTTCAGGAAGATTATTAAGACATAGTTTGGTGTCTCCTAGGGTTGTTTTGAATTAACAAATCTGAGTCACCAATGCTTCATTGCATGTAGACGCTTTATTGAACGTTAGTGGCTATTTTAGAGAATAAGATGTCCAGGGCAGCAGTTGGGGTGGGGTTGACAGGTTGGGGGGCGGGTCTCAGGAGCAGGTCACTTGCTGTAGCTCTTGGAGGCTGGCTCCGCGAGACCCAGGAGGTCTTCCCCCAGCCCAGAGTCAGCCAGCTGGCCCTCTTCTTCACTCCCTGCTGACAGCTCGTCCTTGGCTTCATCTGAAACAGGAGGGGCAAGGCTGGTCCAATCAGATCAGGACTTCTCCTCCCTCATCTCTTTCTCTTTGGCCCTAAGAGACCTCAGCCTCTGGTGGGCATTCCCTACTAATGTCCTACAGAGGGGCATTTCCAGTGGTTGGATACCAGATCCATCACCCACTGTAGGGACATGCTAACGGTACAAGGGGACTTGAGTTCATCATCAGAGAGCCAATTGGCCTTGGAATCTAGAAGCAGAGTTGAGAATCTAAAACATATGTTGGACAAGGTCACTTTCCTGCTAGATGCTCCACTCTTATCTCTCTCTGCATGAAGAACTCCTGTCAGTCTGCAAACCTCAGCCCCTGCATCACCTCCCCAAGGAAGACTTCCCAGACCCTCCAGGGAGAAGTGAACCCTCCCCCCTTTGGGCTCCCACTTGCTTGGGTTCACACTTCCACTGGCTTGGGTGCGGACTTCCATCATGGCACCAGGAAAGCTGAAGAACATTCACTGGGTTATGTCATTCACTCTCCCACTCTCCTGGAAGCTTCTGAAGTGCATTGCATTCATCTCTATATTCCCAGTGCCCTCATTATGATTCGTCTTCTCTCCTTAACACCTCTTCAACAGGAAGTTCTCTTTAACAGGAAGAGGTAGAAGGCCCACTTCCCCATCTGGCTAGAATGCCCTCTCTAATTCTACCTAGCCCTCCAAGGGCTATGAGGACGAGGTTCAAGATCCTACTTTCTCTCCCCACACCATTTCAGGCTGGCTCCCCACTCAACCCTCCTATAGCCCTTCTTGCCCCTGGTTCCCCCAGGGTCCCTTCCTTGTGCCTTTCTCTCTCTCACTCCTCCATCTTGCCCCTCATCAGAACAGGAGGACCTTGGCAAAGAGGACTGTGAGCTCCTCATGGGAGAGGGCTGTGCCAATGACATCCCAGTGACCCAGTGGCTGTAGTGTGCTCAGCACAGCCGGTGCAGTAATGTTGAGGATGAAAAAGCCCCCCCACCCCTCGCCTGGCCCCTGCCTGCTCCGGGCTTCCCTACCTGCCGACATCTTCAGAGACCGAATGTACTTGGACCAGAAGGAACAGTCAGTCTTTTTCAGGCCCTGCTGGTTGGGGAGCAGGGCACTGAACTCCTTGTAGTTCTCTCCACCAGCACGGGGGACAAAGTCAGGCCAGGGGGCTGCAAATTCGGGTGCTTTCCTCGAGAACTCATGAGAGTAGTTGGGATTTCTGGGAATATGAGAAGAAAGAAACATCCATGAGGGAAGCTTGTCTTTCCTTTCATCACCTGAGGTCACTTCCCACTTCGCTTGGTCTTTGAGAACCGAATCACACGTCTTTAGGTGTCAAGAAGGATTTGAACCTGCCCGATCTGACTCTGGGCTGTGTTCTTAACCTGGGCATTACAAATCACTAAAGGTGCAAAGGCCCCTGACTCATCACTCTTAGGCCACTCCTGGAAAAGGAAAGACGTGAGTTCATGACCCAGTGGCATTACTCAAGACCTAGTG